>NC_142012.1:68456572-68787822 GCF_049901735.1 Notechis scutatus | reverse complement strand
TAATAGTGCTCCTTAAATCCTTTGGAAGAATGCCAGAGTCAAAGAAAGGCAAGACTTCTTTCTCATTCCAGAATGCAGGACAGGGGAGGTTGGATTTTAAGTGACAGTAAAACAGGTGGGATTGAATCTTAGAAAAAAATTTCCTACAAGTACAAGTAGTTTGACATAGAACCAACTAACCAAAGAAGATATGAACCTTACTTCGTTGGATGTGTTGAAATGGAGATTATGTTTCTAGAATGTTTTAATTTGGATGGACAGAGTAATAGGTTGGACTTGCTACTGAAATTGTCCCCTTCTAACTCTATAGTGATCCATGCATCAATGATGGGCTCTTGAAAAGGATCTTTTATAGCATTGAGTATTTCTTTTAATAGTAGTTTTGAACTTCAGTAAATAAATGGATAGTTACAGTTTTAACTTCCTTTCTGAAATTTTTTTAATGTTATGCTCTGTGTTAGACCCAAACAGCTGCTTACATTTGAATGTATGACACATTTTCATGATTGCTAGGTAGAGGTATTTGAAGATACTTTCAATTCTTCATCCAATCACTCGTATACTATTAGTGGAAAGAACTATATTCATAAAATTATTTCCAGTGTATTTTTCATTAGTCAATTTCAGTGGCTTATTGCATAAACATAATTTTATGTACTTTGTAGCTATCTAGCAGGATAGTTTTCCTTTTTCTTTCTCTCCAAAATCTAAAAATTTAGTGTGGATAGCCTCCCTAACATTCTCAGAGCTTGAAGGAGGAAAGTAAACTTGATCTATTCCTCAAACTGATTGCATCAGTGGATAGCGTAGTTGGACAGAAACCTTCAGTTGCAAGTTAATATACTAATTAATAAGGTATCTTCACAAAAAGCTTTTAAAAAGGCTTCAACTCAAAGAGGTGACAGGAAGGGTGGGCCACTGAAGTGCAACCATAAGTGTAAAGTACAGGAAATGTTATCTTGTTTAAAGTTCTATATAGTATTTGGCAAAGCATGACAGGATTTGCCTACCAGCCAAAGACCTGAAGTTCAAGACTATGAATGAGCTAATTCATTTTATTTTCAATATACCATTTGTATGTCTCCTTATCCCAATTTAGATTTTTTTTCTGTTGAAGTGATTCTTTGCATGCACATGGAAATATAATTTTACCCGTACTTGTTGTCTTCTATATATCATTTATAAGTGCATATGGTATTTCTATTATTTTTTATTCTTAAAAATATTTAATTCTAGCTTTCAAGAGTGTTATTGTTTGAGAGAGGATGCAAACATTGAAAGTCAAATAATAATATAGGAAGACTCTTGAAGAATACCATTGTAAAACTGCAACAGAAATTGGTCCAGAAATAGGAGTTTACATGAAGAATTTCTTCCATAATGACTTTGAACGTTGCAGTTATACATAGACACTGTGTTTGTGTAAGTTCAGTTTTACAATGACAATTTATTTTTTAAAAGAGGATGTTCTAGGAACATCTTCCTACTAGGTTACAATGAATTATCTCAGTAATATTGTTTATATAAATTTTCTCATATTCAAATTGGATTTCATACTGCTGTCTGTTTGTAATATATTTTTTCTGCAAAGACCCCGGATTAGAGATTTCTTACAGTCTTTTTTCCAAGGCAGTCCATAAGTACCTGAGCCATATAATAATTGAATATTGATGCCTTTCTGTTTCTTTGATATACTTAATTTTAAAAAAATCACTTATGGATGCATTTAGGAAAAACCTATTACATTTGTCTCAATGGTGGGATTCAGTTTTTTTTTACTACCAGTTCTGTGGGCTTGGTGGGCATGGCAGGGGAAGGATATTGTAAAATCTCCAGTCAGAGGTGGTATTTGCTGGTTCTCCAAACTACTCAAAATTTCCGCTACCGGTTCTCCAGAACTAGTAAGAACCTGCTGAATACCACCTCTGACTGGTCCAGGTTGTTCTCAAGAAAGCCATGATACTTCACTTGGACATAAATGTCCATCTGACGCCAACTTTTTCAAACCACATTCCAAAGCAAACCCATGTATTACTAACAAAATTCTTTGTATTTTGTAACTTTTGGAAAATTCATTTTGAAGATTTATTTGTAATGTATTGATTTGTAGCTAGTTCACCAAGCCTTGGAATTTTGTTGGATGATAAGAATTGCAGAAGTATGGAAATGATGCTGTTAAAAATGGCAATTTTATGTAACTTCTCCACTTGGAACTACACTAAATTATTAGTGTGCCTTTTTTTAAAGCAAATCATGTGTCACAATAACTACAATAACTACATCACATAATCACAAAAGAGCAGAACTTGAGTTTATAGATGGATCATTGTTCACATTTGGATTTTTTCATTTATTTGTTTACGTTAGTTGGTTTTGGTTGTTTTTTGCAGGTGCAAGAAAGAATTTACAGTGCTATGAATTGTCTGGGCCAAATCCAAATATTAATGGCCTACTACCTCAAAATGATATTCTGTTTAGCTATTAGGGTATGGATGGAAACTAATCAAGGAGAGAAGCAACCTAGAACTAAGGAGGGGTTTCGTAACAGTGAAAACAATTAACCAGTGGAGTGGTTTGCCTTCAGAAGTTGTGGGATGCTCTATCACTGGAGCACTCTTTTAAGAAGAGACTGGAAAGTCATTTGTCTGGAATGGTATAGGGTGTCCTGCTTGAGCAAAGGGTTGGACTAGAAGACCTCCAAGGTCCCTTCCAATTCTATTATTCTATTATTATCCAGCACTATTTTCTAGTATTGGTCATACATATAGAGTTTCCTTCTTTAGTAAAATTTATGTCATATAATCAGGGTGGGATTCTACCAGTTCGGACCGGATTGGTAGAACCGGTTGTTATGATTCTCCGTACTTCAGAGAACCGGTAAATCGGGCTTCTGGCTGGCCCCGCCCCTCTGCGCCTGTTTCTCCGCTTCCTGCTCGTCAGGAATCACACACGCGCGACATTGCACGCATGAGCAACACTGCTGCCTGCAGCCTGCTCTTGCGCACCCACCAGGCCAGCTGTTGCTGCCTGCCTTCTGCTGCAGCCCTGCCTTTACTGATCTCCCTGGGTGAGCGAGGCTCTGCAAACTCCAGTCGCCTTCCCGACTGGAGCTTGCAGAGTAACACTGCTCCCACTGCCACATCACTGGTGTCTGCTTTTGCTGCTGCTGGGGGTCACCTCTTGCCTTTTGCTGCCGCCACCAGTCGCCTTCTCCCCCCTTGCCTTTTGCCACTGCTGCCAGTTGCCTTCCCCCCCACTTGCCTTTTGCCACCACCACCGGTTGCCTTCCCCCCCACTTGCCTTTTGCTGCTGCTGCTGGTCGCCTTCCCTCCCCACTTGCCTTTGGCCGCTGCCACCAGTTTGCCTTCCCCCCACTTGCCTTCCGCCGGGGAGCACGTGGAGAGGCTCATATAGGCTCCAGCCAGGTCAGCAGCTGCTTCTCTTACCTGCTGCTGTTGCTGGGAGAGCAGGAGAGTTTCCCAACACAGCGTAAAGCTTCCAAGTCCCCCTCCCATTAGAAACAGCTCCCGGGCAAGCAGAGAAGCAAGCCAGGTTGAATCCTGCTTCTCTCTTCTTGCCCGGGAGCTGTTTCCAATGGAAGGGGGACTTGGAAGCTTTCCACTATGATGGGAAACTCTTGCTCTCCCAGAAACAACAGCAGGAAAAAACATGTGGAGAGGCTCATGTCAGCAAGATGCCCTGGGACAGCTGATGGTGGCTGCGGGGAGCAGAGCCTGGAAGCCCCGATGCTGGATGGTGGGGGAACTGATCCCAGAAGCCCCGATGCTGCCAAAATCACCATTGCCACCTTGCTGCTGCTGCATCCCCCACCCCCTGCAGGTTTGGTGAGCATGATCCCTGGGAAGGGTGACTGACCGCCTCAACTGTTGCTCCCACTTACTTTTTTCCATGCCAAGAGTGGAGGCAAGAGAGAGAGAGAGAGAGAGAGACAGCAGCCCTCTTGGTACGGAGAAAAGTTGCACGTCTTCCCATATTCCTCTCTCTGCAAGCAGCCTCTCGCAGCACCTTTAAACTTCACAAATGAGAAGAAGAGGACGAGGCTGCTCGCAGAGAAAGGAATATGGGGAGACGCACAACTTTTCTCTGTGCTGAGCTGCTCTTGCCAGTGACTCCAGACTGTTTTGCCCAGCTAAGACTAGGTCGGGGTTCCCAAACTTGGCAACTTTAAGACTTGTGGACTTCAACTGTTGAAGTCCACAAGTCTTAAAGTTGCCAAGTTTGTGGACCTCTGGACTAGATTATCAAGGAAGAGAGTAACATGCACAGACGCCTAGCAAAATTTAGTAATACTGCAGATTGGCTGTTTACATTGAAATCAGGTGCAAGATAGTGATGGTAAGTAAATTATTGGGCAGTTTAGTTTGATATTTATTTCAGTAGGCTGATTTTAGAAAGCTAAACAGGATCAGACCTGGTAAGTACTTGGCTGGGAAGCCAACACGAAATAGGTGGGGAGGAATGGGGTTGGGAAGGAAAGAAGAAGATAGGATAAGATAACTTTTATTGTCATTTTTTTTTACTGTAAGTACACTGGCACACATTAAAAGTGAAATATATATGCATATCTGTTGTGACTAGGAGTTTTGAACCTGCTCTGTCAGAAGACATAGGCTCGAGTGATGAGGAAGATCTGGCATTAAGGTTTGAGCCTGCCTTGTTGAGTGACACAAATGGGAGTCAGGAGGAAGAGGAAGATAGGGCATTGGGGTTTGAACCTGCTTTGCTGAAAATTTCGGAATCTTCATCCTCTCCCGGACCTTCCTCATTAATTACACCTGTCTCAGCAGATAATCAGGAGAATGTGCCAGAGCCCTTGGAAGAAGATCAAACCGAAGAATCTTGGTTTGATGCAAGGAACAGACGTAAGCAGAAACATCAAGCACAAACTGGAAGGAGACATCGAATCAGGGACTGAGTAAGAGACTGATACGCCCCTTCAGGAAATATAAGGAGGCGTGTTAGCTCTGAAGCCCTGTTCGGATCAACTTGTTGATTTACGTTTGCAGTTGGACAATTTATCCTGTTTGGAATTCATCTCTGATTTATAGTGCTGCTCGTTATCATAATTGGCTGACAGCTTCTGAGAAAACTGCCAACGATGAATTCAGACAAAGTAAAGTTAACTCTGTTGTTCCTGGTTTTTTCTGTCTGTATATTTTCCTTTGGACATTTGGACTCTCACCTCGTGGCCACAGGTGAGACAGAACACATATCCATACACATACATAATATACATATACACATGCTACACACACATAAAATCATTGCCCATTTTGAATACATAGCGGAAAGGAAGAAAGAGTATTGGATACATATACACAAATGTGTGTGAGAAAAGCTGCAAAAAATAGGATTATTAAAAAACAGCTTCCAATCTTAGCAGTTACAGATGACAGAGAGAAAGAGAAATAAGAAACAGAGAGAGGGAAAAAGAGAAAGAGAGATTAGGAAGAAAGAGAAAGAGATGAGAGAGATGAGAAAGAGGGAGGGAGGGAGAAAGAAAGAAACAAAGTCAGAGACAGAGATACCTGTTTAAAAGAAAATAGAAAAATGGCTCTTTGAGTATTTAAGGTTGCAAACCCCTGGGTTAGTCAAACACCATGGTCATTAAGTGAACCTTGTGGTCATTAAGCAAACACTGGTTGTTAAACAAGTCCATTTTCCCCAATGGGCATTTTTAACCAGAAACCAGAAAGAATTGTTAGAAACTGGCAAAAAAACATAGAAAACCTCAGGCACGAGACTGTGTGGGATGTTGTAACAGGTCCTAAGTGTGTGTGTATATGTATGGCTGTCAAAACACCAAAAACAGGTCAATTAGCTCTTGGGAGGTCATTCTGGCCATTAAGCGAGGACCACTTATATTTGGTTTGCTAGTCACATGACCCCCTAGCCATGCCCACGCAGTCACATGACCACCAAGCCTCACCCACAAATTAGGTCACACCCATAGAATTGGTTGTTAAGAAATTTGAATCCCACCCCTGCATATAATATGGCTGTTTTTGTTTTCTGGTGATAAAATACTGGAACAAAAAGGAACTTTAACTTCAATATCATTTTTTTTAAATGATAAATTTAATCCCATTTCAAACTATCAAGAAACAAGAGCCTTTAATCATCAATTAATCTTTATTACAGTCACAGACCAGCAAATGAGCCTTTAAACTTTTGAAATAAATTTTCACAAGAAATTTCCATCTGGGTATCATGGGTTAATTTTTTTTTTTCTGAAAAGTTTAATTACCTATTTATTTATTTTGTGTTAAGATAAGATTCTGTCTGTCTCTCTGTCCGTCTGTCTCTCCGACTATGGGGCTGCTAAAAAGGTCATAAATCTCAGTGCTGTTGTAACTTTCAATGGTCACTAAATGAATGGTTGTAAGTCGAGAACTACCTGTCCTCAATTCTATACTTTGCTTCCTGTTCTTCAAAGTCATCCCCCACTCTTGTGTGTCTGTCTAATTTGATACAGCAATAGAAAAATAGCAATATTTATTGCTTAGATTGGCCACTGGGTGTCATCCTTGGAATACATTTCGGGCAGTTTTGAAGAATTACTATGGCAACCCAAATTCTGTTTCTGTTGTATCCTGGTTTAACAATATAACAACCCTGACACTATTTATCTTTATGTTACCAGCTTATAGCATTCTGAGATAAGTGAATTTAAACTGCATCTTTTTATCAGTGTCCAATTCTCATTATCCAAGAGATCATAATGTTGAAGTTTTAAATAATGCAGACTTATGCTAGTTTGAAACCTACATAATTTCCCTGGACTGCTGGAACAAAATACTGCTGATTCAGTTCTACAGAGGAATTATTGAGTCTATCGTTTGCATCTCTATAACTGTCTGGTTTGATTCTGCAAACCAACAGTACAGACACAGACTTCAGAGGATAATTAGGACTGCAGAAAAAAACAATTACTACCAACCTGCCTTCCATCGAGGACCTGTATACTTCACGAGTCTAAAAGAGGGCTGTGAAAATATTTATAGACCACTCACATCCCGGACATAAACTGTTTCAACTCCTACCCTCAAAAGGACGCTATAGAACACTGCACACCAGAAACAACTAGACACAAGAACAGTTTTTTCCCGAAAGCCATCACTCTGCTAAACAAATAATTCCCTCAACACTGTTCAACTATTATAAAATCTGCACTACTATTACTGTTAATCTTCTCATCACTCCTTATCACCCATCCCCTCTCACTTGTGACTGTATCATTGTAACTTTGTCGCTTGTATCTTTAAAATTTATATTGACTGTTTCCTAGTATGATTTGATTGTTTATTATACCTATGACTATCATTAAGTGTTGTACCTTATGATTCTTGATGAATGTATCTTTTCTTTTATGTATACTGAGAGTATTTACACCAAGACAAATTCCTTGCGTGTCCAACCACACTTGGCCAATAAAGAATTCTATTCTATTCTATTCTATTCTATTCTATTCTATTCTATTCTATTCTATTCTATTCTATTCTATTCTATTCTATTCTATTCTAAATAGGCTCTAGGTATACTGGGAAATAATGTATGGTAATTCTACACTGTCACAACGAGATAAGTCAGGTGTGTGTGTGACAGAAAGTATATGTTGCCACTTATGATATAAACATTTACTGTAAATGTGACATCAATGAATGAAAAGATTTGTGACACTGCAAATCAACTACTGTAGTATATTAGAGAGCACTGGTGGTACAGTGGCTAGAATGCAGTATTGCAAGCAAACTCTGCCTACAACCTGGAGTTTGATCCTGATAGGACTCAGCTTTCCATCCTGCTGAGGTTCATAAAATGAGGATCCAGATTGTTGGGGGCAATATGCTGACATTGTAAACTGCCCAGACAGTGCAGTAAAGTACTCTGAGGC
This sequence comes from Notechis scutatus, assembly GCF_049901735.1. Taxonomy (NCBI): domain Eukaryota; kingdom Metazoa; phylum Chordata; class Lepidosauria; order Squamata; family Elapidae; genus Notechis; species Notechis scutatus. Next base: position 68,779,907 of record NC_142012.1, on the reverse strand, counting down.
AATATATAAATCTAAGTGCTATTAGTATTGCTGGGGGAGGTACGGTGGCTCAATAATTAAGACAATGGGCTTATTGTCTGGAAAGCCAACAGGTTCAAAATTTGAGTGTCATGTGACAAGGGTGAGCTCCTGTCCTTGCCTCAGCTCCTGCCAACCTAGCAGTTTGAAAAAATGCAAATGTGAGCAGATGAATAGGTACCACTTCAGTGGGAAGGTTAACAGTGCTCCGTGACATCATGCTGGCCACATTATCATGGAAATATATTTGGATAACACTGGCTCAGTGGCCTTGAAATGGAGATGAACATTGCGACCTGTAGTCAGCAATGATTAACAGAGTAAAATCTGCAGGGATTTTTTTTAACCTTCTTGACTTTATTGCTATTGCTATTGGTTTATGATTTGCCTATTCATATATTAAGACCTGGTCCACTTACTAAGAAACTGCACAGGCTGTTGACAAAATATCCCTGAATTATTAACTGAAAATCCCTTTTATTTGTTTAGCCAAATGACTTCTTGAAGATCTGACATAAATTCATTAAAGATAAAGTAAAATGAAATGAAATAAAAGCCATGCTTTTAATTAAGAAGATATTATGAAGAAGGTTAAAGGGAAGAGGCCTTTTTTTAAAAAAAGTATTTTCTCATGGCTAAGTTAATGTGTATTTCTTCCATCCCTGTGTTGGTTCAAATATATACCACCATCAATTGCACTGCCATAACTGTTGAGGCTTGGGATGGTGCTGTTCTCACAGTTTTGTGTGGGAATTTAAAGGAAAGCAATTTTCCTTGGGTTTTTTTTTTCTCCCATTAAACATCATCTGTTGAGAAAATCATCCACTGACCAGTCTCTGCACTGTGGACTGAAGATAAGAGTGAGTTTTCACAAATGCCTGGAGCACCAAATTTCACTATTTGTCAAATCATGCTATGGTTCTCTGTTAAGAATTTTGTATAAGTGGGTTAATAGGGAGACAAACTAGCAAGCTAGCAATAATCAGCTGATTATTGACTCAGATTTAGAACTTTTCTGGAATAGTGCCTTCCTTAAATATTGCTATTCTGGAAGTAAACTCATAGAAGTAGCCATAAAACCTGTGGGAGAAAGGAGGAAGTATTGGTCAGGTGAAGCCAGAAGGACTTATTTCATAATAGTCAACTTTTGCCACCTACAACAGGTTTCCTGCTCAGTTCCAACCTATTGTATATTTCAGTCCTTGTAACTGGTCGCATGATGGGCTGTGTAGCGTTCGAAATAGACTAAGCAGAAGTCTTCACTCCGGTCCGTGTTTCCAGCGGGAACACGGACCGCTCCTATTGGCTGATGCCGTTTGACAGCCGGCTATAAAAGGGAGCTGTCAAACGGCATCAGCTGTTGTCCACCAGCTGGCTGCCTTGTTAGTGCGGCAGCCGCGGCAACCCTTTATTGTTTCAATAAAGTAACAGTTGAAATTCGCTCCGAGTTTGCCTCAGGTTTTTCCGCCGCTCTACAACAGGCTGCCACAAAATTTTATACTTGGGATACCTCTGGCCTTGTAGTGGAACTGCAGGAAGATGAAAGCTGGCACATCCCATCCACCCAAGCTTGTTACTTTGAGGTACACCTGACAGGTACATCCGGTTTGGTGCAGTGACGTGAAATGAGAGAGATATTTCACACCCAGTTTTGCAGTGTCTGCAAATCACTTTGGCCTAATTTTAAATATGGGTGTGGTACTATTTGTGAAGAGCAGAACACTTAAAAAAAAAAAAAAAAGAAAGAAATAGTTCTAAATACAGTTGACAGAAGGCAGGTAGCTGAAGTAAGAAGTTCTGCTACTGCAGAATCACTGTGAGGGCCAGCACTGGATGAGATGGTTAAAAAAAAAACTTGATAGAGGAGAATTACTCGTAAAGTCTTCAATCTCACAGAGAAATAGTGTGATCAAAGACCTGGCAGAGAAAAAGTTGGCTTGGTCTCACTTCTATAGTCCCTAAGCCTTACTAGCTCCTAAATTTGGCAAGAGTAATGAATAGAAGTAGGGAGGAATGGCTGTTTGATACAAGCAGAAAGGATGGCTTGAAAGAGTTTCACTATGTCTTTGCCAAAAGCAAAGTGCCCTGAAAAACAGTGCTTGAGAACTAGAAGGGAAGGGGTGATTGATTACGTGCCATGAATTGGTGCAAACTATCAGTGACCATATAAACTATCTCTAGAAAAAGACATGTGATGAGGAGCTATGCTGAGACAATTACAATCTATTCATACTATAGCTTTCAATGCATTGTTATTTTAAACATATTAAATACCTAATGAGAGCTTGCATGCACGACTGATGTGCAATTCAATCTTCTCATTGGCAGAGTAAATGCCCTTGATCAAAAGTATTCCTCTGCACACTGCTCCAGCCCCAGGCAACACAGGGTAAAGCTGGTGTATTTTAGCTTATCACCTGGAAAACCAGAGGTTACCTATTGCTGAATTATAGCTATTATAATGCTATGATTGGAAATAGTTTACTAACCTAAGCTTGTGATAGGCTCAATGGAACTAGAACTTTAGGACATAAAAAAAATGAGGAGTCTTTTTTAAGTTGTCAAAGGAGAATCTATTTACTCTTAAAAATGAGAGATGTGTTTTGATCTTCTAGTTCCAGTAGATCAATTGGATTCTTTGGTCCTGCATGACTTCTGCTTTACTCTTTGACATTAGTTTCATGAAGACTCTATCAGACACAACAGATCAAAAGATACTAAGAGACTGGTAAAACTTTATCTTCTCCTAGACACAGGTCAGATCTAAATGATTGATTTGCTGAAAGCTGTAATTGCTTCGTGCACATCCCGAGACTTAGCAGACTTAACATGATTTTAGAGCTGAATTCTGCATCACAGAAATCTGGCTTCAGGGTGACTTTGAGCCTTCAATTCTCATGCCAGTGGGAAGATGACAACTACCTTTTAAGAGAACCACATCCCAGCATGACAGCTAGTTTTTGTTCTTTGCAACTGCTATGCCAACTCACCCCATAATCTTTAACTCACCACAATCACAGCTGTTCGTGCAGATGAAAAAGAATAAAAACAAAATATTTTTAAATTCTAAGCCACTGAATATGCCAGAGTTGGTATGACTCAACTGCACAAATATTATATTCAGAATCACCTTTTCTGCAAGCAGTCATTTTTAAGTTCAATTTATTTTAGGAGTTTCAGATGTCTATTATGAATCACAAGGATGCAAAAATGATAAACATACATCGTAACATCACACCAAAACACACCAAAAGGGGTGTCATTCATTGTGATGTTGCATTACATTTCATCATATACCTACCATCCTGACCTCATCTTGTGGATACCTATGGGTTCCTCTTTAGTTCGCTTGGGTTCCATCCTCATTGAACTGAACCTGAATTTCTCTAGTTCTTAAATAATAGGCTACACTGGAATAATAATTTTGTGAGCAAGTTATGGATTCTTCATCTTCTGTTAATTGCTTTTAATGCATACTGAATAATAACCTAGTCATTAAATACTGAATAGCTCTTTATTTTTTGCCACAGGTCTTGTTATATCAAATGAAGAATATCTATTTTTCTTTAAGAGTCTAGCAAGCCAAGACTAATATTCTCAATATTTAGCTGAACATAATTTTAGTTTAGTTTACTTTATTGCCATTGCACCTCATACAACGAAATCAAACACCATCTTCAGTGCACCTCATGACCATGAAAATAAACACAAACATACATCCTTCACCCTTCACACATTGAACTGGAAACCCCTGACACCACACCAACACTGCATACAGTAGAATTTAAAAGAGCTACTGCCCTGGGATGGAAGCTGTTTTTCAGCCTATGTGTGCTTGTTTTTATTATTCTGTACTGTGTGCCAGATGGTAATAGTTCAAAAAAGGGTTCCCAGGATGAGATGGATCTTTGAGAATGTTTTGAACTTTCTTAAGGCAGCGGGAGCTATAAAGCTCTTCCAAAGAGGGGAGAGGGCAACCAATGATCTTCTGGGCAATGACCTGAACCCTCTGGAGTGCTTTCCTATCTGCCACTGTGCAATTGGCAAACCATACAGAGATGCAGTAAGTTAAGATTCTCTCTATGGGGCAGCGGTAGGTCACCAGAAGTTTTTCATTCAGTTGTTGTTTTCTGAGAAGCCTCAGGTAGTATAATCTCTGCTGGGCCCTTTTGACCAGGGCTGCAATGTGAGCACCCCAGGTCAGGTCCTCTTTTAGGGTAACACCCAGAAACTTAAAACTGGCCACTTGTTCCACTAATGACTTTTTCAAAGGAAAGGAAAGGCTTGATTTCAAATCAGGAAACAAATTAAGCAGTTATTGTTAATGGTGAACATTCTTATGGGACATGTGTATTAAAATATTTGTACCGGCACCCTGAAAATGCATGCGTGGCCTTAACCCATCTTAAACATGAATAATTTTATAACATTTCTGATGGTCTGTTTTAATCTTTCCTGAATTCTTAACATGTGTTGGAACTCTATTGGCTGTCAATTTTGGAAGTTCTAATCCTGACACATCTGGAAGATACTGGTTAAATGAAGCTGTAATAATTAGTTTGATCTTCAGCATGAAAATTAAACAGAAATAGGAATTAAGTTCTCTTTATCAATAAAAATAACGTAGTGTCTGATTACCCATAAAGAAGAAAAACTCAAGCATGCTAATCATGGTTTAGATATCATTGGTGCTTTGCTTATGGATCTTATCATAGAATCTTCTAGTTGAATGCAACATGATTGCTAAGACTCATGTCTGTTCTAAATTACTTCATAAGCTAAAGATGCGTCAGGACTCAGGGAAGATTATTTAAAACCAAAAGTTCTGATCTATTCACATAATATTCTCCCGTTAATTATGTGTTTTAGTATTGTAATTGTCATTTCATTATTTAATAATGAAATAAAACTGTACCCCACAAAAATAGGGGAAAACGTACTCAGAAAAAGACTGCCCCAACTCATCAGAAGGGCTTTAAACTAAAATTGAAGTGGGAGGATGACAAATCTTTAGAATCTCTAGAACACAAACCAATCATAAATCCCAAGAAAAATTAAGCAATGAAGTAGGGAGTGATGAAAACAAAAGAAAAATTTAAACAACTATTAGGAGATGCAGAAAACATACCGATGGACAGGCATAAATGACTTAAATGCTTATACACAAATGCTCAAAACTTGGGGAACAAACAGCGTGAACTAGAAGCAATAGTACACAATTACATAGTTGCCGATACAGAAACCTGGTGCGGCAAAACCCATGACTGGAATGTACTGTTCAAAAGAAACAGATCAACAAAAAGAGGAGGTGGAGTTGCACAATATGTAAGAGATCGCTACATATTTACAGGAATGCACATAATCAAAGATAAAACCCCTCCAGAATGTATATGGGTCAATATAAAAGGAAGGGAAAGTGACATTGTCATAGGTGTATGTTACAGGCCACCCAACCAATTAGAAGAAATAGATAAACTCTTTGCCAATCAATTAACAAATATATGTAGGAAGCATACCACAGTAAAAATGGGAGAATTTAACTATCCAGATATCAACTGGGAGACAAATTCTGCAGCGAATGGGAAATCAAACAAATTCCTAACCAACCAACAACCTGTTAAGTAGGATGGAATAGAGAAAGCGAGTGGACTTAATTCTACTAACCAAACTAAGTCAACAACTGTGGAACTTTGGGTGAAAGTGATCACATCATACTGGAATTCAATATAATACAAACACAACCAATAGAAAATAATCCAACCAGTGTCTTAAACTTTAATAGAACTGATTTCAACAAACCCAGAGACAACCTAAGAAAAAATTCCATGGACAAAAATCCTAAAGAAAAACAAGAAACTGAAAATTATGATAATAAAAGCTTAGTCCAGCACAATACTACTGAAAAAGAAAAAAAACACAAGAAATTCAAGAAGAAACCAGCATGGCTGCACAAAGATATCTGACAAATTGAAAGACAAAAAAGACAAGTACAAAAAATTTAAAGAGGAACACATAACTAAGGCTGATTATCAGCAGATAGCCAGAACATGCAAAGATGAAGTCAGGAAAGCTCAGAATGAACGAAGACTTGCGACAGAAATAAAATATAATAAAAAAAGTTTCTTTCAACATATCAATAACAAGAAAAAAAATTCAAGGAAACAGTAGATCCACCAAAGAGAGAAGATGGCAAGGAGGTAAGAGGGAGTAGGGAGAAAGCAGAGCAGCTTAACTCATCCTTTGATGATAGAGGGAGTTGCAGTTTATTTTTATTTATTTTATTTTATTTTGTCAAGCGATTATAAGATAACAGGTATAAGTATAAACATAGTTATGAATACATGAAATGGATATATATAAGAAAAAAACAGTACGACAGGGACAGTAGGCGCGTTGGTGCGCTTATGCACGCCCCCTACAGACCTCTTAGGAAAGGGGTGAGGTCAATAGTAGACAGTCTAAGGTTAAAGTTTTTGGGGTTTGGGAAAGAAACCACAGAATCAAGTAGAGTATTCCAGACATTGACCACTCTGTTGCTGAAGTTGTATTTCCTACAATCAAGTTTGGTGCGGTTAATCTTGAGTTTGTATCTATTGTGTGCTCTTGTGTTGTTAGGGTTGAAGCTGAAGTATTCATTGACAGGTAGGTAGTTGCCAGAACCTTGGGTGAAAGTGTTCACGTCATACTGATATTCAATATAATGCAAACACAAGAAATAGAAAATAATCCAACCAGTGTCATAAACTTTAAAAGAACTGATTTCAACAAAGTCAGAGACTTTGTTCTTTGTTCAGTCAAAGCAAAATTCCATGGATGAAAATTCTAAAAGGGGAAACAACTAAAGAAGCATGGGAAACTCTGACAGACTGAAAGACAAAAAGGACAAGTACAAAAAATGGAAAGAGGGACACACAACTAAGGCAGAATATCAGCAGATAGCCAGAACCTGCAAAGACGAAGTCAGTAATGCAAAGGCTCAGAATGAACAAAGACTCGCAACAAAAGTCAAAAGTAAAAAAATGTTTCTTTCAACATATCAATAACAAGAAAAAAATCAAGGAAACAAAAGGTCCACTAAAGAGAGAAGGTGGCAAGGAAGTAACACACAGTAGGGAAAAAGCAGAGCTGCTTAACTCGTTCTTTGCATCAGTCTTCATGCAAAAAGAAACTATAGCCCAACATACCGAAAAACTACTGTAAAAGACAAAGTAGAAATAAAAATTAAAACAAGCAAGAAAATGGTAAGAGAACACCTATCTGACCTTGATGAATATAAATAACTGGGATCTGACAGATTACACCCCAGAGTTCTGAAGGAGCTGGCAGATCAGGGGTGGGATTCTACCAGTTCACACCTAGAACTGGTTGTTAAGATTCTAAGCAGTTTGGAGAACCGGTTGTTAGAAGAAATTACTGGCCAAATCCTGTAAGGAAGGCAGGAAAAAAACATTCTGGTGTTGCCTCTCCTTTAACCCTTATTACATTCTTGGCAGGACTAGACTTCTTGTCTCAGGAACGTCTCTGGAGTTTTTTCCCCCTCCTTTGCTGATACTTTGCTTGTGTGGAATGACCATTCAAAGTTACAATGGCACTGAAAAAAGTGACTTATGACCATTTTTCACACTTACGACTGTTGCAGTATCCCCACAGTCATGAGAGGCCAGGCAAGGAGATGCATGCCTCAATGTGAGTGATATTGAGTTGGCCACACACAGCCAATAATATGACCACCAAGCCACGCCCACCAACTAAGCCAAGCCCACAGAACCGGTTGTTAAAAAAATTGAATCCCTGTGGCAGATGTTATCTCAGAAACATTGTACCATATCTTTCAAAAATCCTGGAGAACCAGGAAAATACCTGAGGATTGGAAAAGGGCTGATGTGGTTCCCATCTTCAAGAAAGGGAAAAATACAGACCCAAGAAACTACAGACCAATCAGTCCAACATCAATACCTGGGAAGATACTGGAAAAGATAATCAAGAAACAGATCTGCGAACGACTAGAAGCAAAATAAGTTATAACTAGTAGTCAGAATGGTTTTTTTTTTCTTTTAAAAATCATGCCAAACCAAACTTATTTCATTCTTTGGTAAAGTGACTAAATAGACCAGTGAAATGCTGAAGATATAATATACTTAGATTTCAGTAAGGCATTCAACAAAGTAGTTGACAACAACCTAGTTCTTGGTAAACTAGAAAAATGTGGAATAGACAACACCACCACCAGATGGATTTGTAGCTGGCTGACACCCTACTCAACAAGTAGTCCTTATGGTACTATATCCACATGGAGAAAAGTAAGTAGTGGGGTACCACAAGGCTCCATGTTAGGCCCAGTACTCTTCAATATCTTTATAAATGACTTAGATGAGGGAATAGATGGGGAACTCATCAAATTTGCTGATGACACTAAACTGGTAGGAATAGCCAACACCCCAGAAAACAAGCTCAGAATCCAAAAAGATCTTGTCAAACTTGAACAATGGGCCCTATCCAACAAAATGAATTTTAATGTAGAGAAAAGCAAAGTTTTACATTTAGGCAGGAAAAATCAAAGGTACAAGTACAGATTATGTAGGTGAGACCTGGCTCAAAAACAGTAACTGTGAGAGGGACCTTGAATGATCACTTGAATATAAGCCAGCAGTGTGCAATAAAGCCAAAAAAGCTAATATAATCCTGAGTTGTATAAAAAGAGGCATAGATCACATGAAGTGATCTTGATTATAACTAGAGTTATAAAACCCTAGTAAGACCATACCTGGAATACTGCAACCAATTTTGGTCACCATACTACAAAAAAGATGTTGAGACCTTGGAAAAAGTTCAGAGAAGAACAGCTAAGATGGTCAAAGGCCTGGAGACTAAAACATATGCAGAACAGCTGCAGGATTTGGATTTGGCTAGTCTAAAGAAAAGAAGAATTAGGGGCAACATGATACCAGTATTCCAGTATATGAGGGACTGCCAGAAAGAATACTTTATATTTCTCATTATCCAAAGTTTATTGGATATAGATACAGACTGACTTTAATTAAGCATTTAACATGCATCCAATATCCTATAATGCTCAGAATGCCACTTTCCCCCCAGGATATCCGGTGACCACAATTAAACAGAAATTAAGCCTCCATCTGAATCAGGTAAATAGGATCTGATTTCATTCCCCCCGTCTTTATCTGCGTGTTCCAACATGCATCTTCCAAGTGAAAGTGTACACATTTATTCCGTACATAGAACAAACACTGAGGCTCGGGGATTATGCAGAATCAGATGGAACATGCATCTTTTAACATAAGCATGCACTAACCAAACCCCACTGTTGCAAGGTCCAGCCTGCAAGGCATCAGTTCTGGTCTGCAGAAATCTTGATAGCCCCAAAGAACTAAAGTTTTTAGTACAATTTTGCACATTTTGTGGTATCATAGATTTGGCACCCCAGATAAGATAGTCTTTTATCCTTGATCACTGATATCATATTTAGCGGATTAAACTTTTAACATGTGTCCCAAAATACACCTACCCAGATTGTGAGTGTACTTGGGCTATTTGGAGAAGAATTCTTCCCTTTCTGTAGCAATTTTCCAGTCCCATGGAGCACTTGTATAAGGTGGGATAATTGGTTCTAAAGAAAGTGTTCTGTACAAATCTACAACTTATTACTTCAGTGCTAGAATGGATGGTCTTTTGTTTGTGTAAGCATCAATTGTGTAGTAAACTTTTGTCTCTATGACAAAGCTAGCCTTCCCTATGAACCATGAGGGCACTTTGTGAGAAATCTAGATGCCCTGTATATAAATGGACACTTGCTTGTGATTGTGGATAAGAAAATAATAAAATAAATAATAGAATTTGAGTTTTGAATTACATTTTTTAATCCGGCTTGCTAATATTTGATATAAAAATATATTGAGCAAAGTTCTAAAGAAAGAAGGTAGGGAGGGAGGAAGGGAGGGAGGGAGGGATATTTCGTACCTAATATTCTGGGGGGTGTTATATCTTTTTCTCTATGTAAAATAGAATTTGAACATTGATTGAAATATGACTGGTCTTGTCCACACGAATAAATTTCTTGTATTACTAAATTACTGATCCATTGTAAAAAATATCTTAAAACAACAATTATTATTTGATGATAGGAACTCTACAGTAAAACAAATTGGTAAAGGGTTTTCAGATTTTAATCCTAACATTCTAATCTTTTAATAATACACAATACAAAGACTGTTTCAATATACTTGCCACATAGCCATCATGCCATTAAAAGGATGACATACTTCACGACATAATTGTGCAAATGGTGTTAGGTGTGTCATGATAGCATGACTTGTCTTTTGGTCCCATGCTTGCCTATGATTGCCTTGGAAATTCACTGCAATTATCAGTTTTCAGTGACAAATGTGGTAACTCTTACTGCCAGAAATCCTAAAAGAGACTAATTGGTAGGCCAGGAGTTGCTCAGCTTTGGGGTTGCTGTGCTTTGCAGAAAGAACTTCATAATTCATTGTTATTGAGAAATTCTTAGCTGCAGATAATCTCATTCATGAACCCCTTTGGCCTTTGCTCTGCTCAGATTTCAATTTTATCTGCTCAGTATCAATTTTATCTGCTCAGTAACAATCTGGGTATTTCCCTTATAAACACTCTGTGAAGTCACAAAGATCTCTGCCGTAGACTTCAGCAAAAGCAAGGTCAGGTTGTGAATCTTCCTGCAGTCAACAGCAAGTTTCTTTGAAGAATTATTTTCACAAGGCGAGTGAAAACTAACTGCCAGCTTCCACATCAATAAGGGAGTGATTAAATGTTAAAAATATGCAGAAGTCAACTGCAAAGATTTTCCCTGTTAAATCTTTTTGACTGCACATGTGTATTTCAAAAACTGAGGGTTTTTTTTCCCTGTCTCACTCCCTCCTTTCTTTCCTTTTTCAGAAATGGTTGGAAATTATTTTGAAGTCTTCCTGCCTTTCAAATATTATTGGCTGTGTGCTCTAAACTAATGCTTTGCGAGATAGGATGTTGGAATCTAGGGAAGCAATACTTTCTCTAGCCAACAGCCTATTGTGTGGAATATTGGCTGTTCAAAAAAGCTGGAAATGAAATATATGTTCCATGATTCAATGCTCTCACATTTGTTTACAAATCTGCTTGTGAATTCTGAAGTAACCAAATAAGGACTGATTCCCAAATGAAGGTTAGTATTAATGTGAATCTGTTGCAGCCAGCCCAGTTTCTTGGCAGCTGCTGTGTGACCAGTAGCACTGAAAGGCTGGCTCCAAAGATAATTGTATATGTTACAAAACCACTGAATATTATGGTTGCTCAAGGAAGTCTTGGCACTGGGACATCAGTAATGTTGCATGTCAGGAGTGATGTGATTTGGCAGGGACATATGGAGGAGCTTACAAAATGTTTGTCCACCCTCTGTTTTGCTCACACCAAACAGCTTTTAGTCCCCTCTCTGTCATGAAGCCTGAAATACTCTTTGAAAATACTCAGTACATACTTAAAAATAGATGGAACATATCCCATTTTCCCCTCAGTTTAAAACCAAATAATTTTCTATGCTATGTCTGGGAATGTTTCCCAAGCTAATAAAAGATCCACACGGTTTACCATTCAAATTTCAATCACTATATGGTAGAGGCTAGACGAGACTGGAGAAGAGGGAGAACCTACTTTAGATCAGGGATCTCCAACCTTAGCAACTTGAAGACTTGTGGACTTCAATTCCCAGAATTCCTCAGTCAGCTGAGGAATTCTGGGAGTTGAAGTCCACAAATCTTCAAGTTGCCAAGGTTAGAGATGACCCCTGGTTTAGATGATGAAGCACAAAATGTGCAAAGGTGGTCATATGCATGCCACTTCTGACTCATGAAGTGTGTTTATAGTGATGTGAGGAAAATTTCTTGTACAGCTTTGGAGAAAGTTGGCTATAAGATTAGAAACAGGTAACACTGGGAATGTTGAAGAAAGAGGAACAGATATAATATATGATTTCTATAAGAAGCTATACGAACATGAAAAAATACCAGAAGAAAAAATAACAAGCTATTTGGAAAAAGCTAATCTACCAAAGATTCCAGAAATGACGAAGAAGATGCCGAATGAAAGAATATCAATGGCAGAAGTAACAGAAGTGATTGAAAGTCAAAAGAACAATAAAACCCCAGGCCCAGATGGTCTCCCAGTAGAAATATACAAAGAACTGCAAGAAACCTTGAATCTACCAATGCTGGTGAGTATAATGAAGCTCTATTAGAAGCCAAAATACCATAGATATAGACAGAGGCCTACATCATCTTTATACCAAAAGAAGATTCAGATTTAATACAAATAATGAATTACAGACCAATTTTGCTATTAAATGCAGATTATAAAATATTTGCCTCAGTGATTGTGGAAAGACTAAAAAGATCTCTAATTGAGTTTATACATTCAGATCAGAATGGGTTCCTGCCTAAGAGACAAATTAGAAATAATGTAAGAATAATTCTGGATACACTGGAGTATTATGAAAAGTATAATGAAAAATGTGCTGTATTAGCATACTCCAAACCCTCGCAACTGATTGGTCCAGACGGACAGCGACCTGATTGGTCGAAGCCCCGGCCGTGATTGGAGCGCTAAGAATCTACCACGATCGGCTGTGCCGATCGCGGGAGATTCAAAGCGCTGCCATTGGCCGCCGAGCCACGAGCCAGCCCTACATGAAGGGCTGCCGCGGCTTGTATTCTTCAGACTATCCTTGCACTAAATAAAGAGCTGAACTCACTAGAATGGTCTCGCGTCTCATTCGAACCGATCCACCTCAGATCCAACACTGGCGACGAAGGTGGGATCGTGAGACAAGGAGACCATCCAGCACGTGGCGAGGCGGCACACAGCAGCAAGCAGCATGGCCAGCCTCAACTCACCACCCGCACCCTTCAACCCCGCTACCGAGGACTGGGAATCCTATACCGATAGGTTCCAGATGTTCCTCGAGAGTAGCAATCTTAAGGTTGCCAACGGCCACAAGAAACGGGCCGTATTCCTCACACACTGCGGGCTGGCGGTGTTTAAGATGGCCAAAGCCTTGGCCAAGCCGGAGGACGTCAAGACCATGGAGTGGGGTGACCTCGAGCCCCTGCTACGAAGCCACTACGCCCCCGTCGTGCCCATCCTCATCCGGCGGCATGACTTCTACAGGCGGGACCAGCGCGAGGGCGAGGGGCTTGGCGACTTCATAGCGGCACTACGAGATTTGGGCGGCCTGTGCGAGTTCGCCGACCTGGACGAGGCCCTGTGCGACCGCGTCGTCCTGGGACTCCGAGACCCCATTCTCCAGAGCCGCATCATGGCGAAGGGCGACATCACCGATGCGCTCACAGAGATGGCCGCGGCTGAAGCGGCCAAGAAATCAGCGGCTCGGATGCGGCAATCGAGCATCACGCTACGAACAGCTACTGGCGAGATGACACCGAACCCCGAAAAGCGACCCGAGATCAACCACCGGGACACAACCACGCACCATGGCGACATTGATTCTTTCTCAGAAACCGAGGACGAGGAGGAAGAAATCCACCGCCTGCAAACAACACGAGGGCAACGGGAACCCCGAGGTCGTAAGCCGAGGTTCCAGTGCGCCGGCTGCAGAGGCGATCACCCCCATTCGGACTGCCGGTTCCTCGACGCCATCTGCCGGCAGTGCGAGAAACGAGGGCACATCGCCAAGCTGTGCAGAAATAAAAAAACACTACAGCCCGCGGCGACCAGATGGCAGCCCTCGGAGACAAGAAAACACCCCCACCAGATACCGAGACCGCCAGACAGAGAGCCGCTGGAGCCAAGATGGTCGGAACAGGCGGCTCAACGAGGCAAGGCAAAGGGAGGAAACACACCAGACCGTCGGAGGCGGCCATTCCTCCACAAGCAACGCCAGAAAAGTATACGTGACGGTGGGGATAGAAGACCAACCATGCGACATGGAGGTGGACTCCAGGTCCTTCCTCTCCATGGTCTCATGGCACACCATCAAGCGCCTGGTTCCCTCCATCCGCCGCAAAGAACTAGAAGACCAAACACTAACCCTCAAGGACTACCAGGGAAACCCTATCCCTGTAGTTGGCAGAGGCCATTTTAAAGTCACCTTCAAGAACCACACCGAAGTACTACCCCTGACCATCATCGACTGGGATAGGCCGAGCCTGTTGGGACTACAGTGGTTCGCACCCCTAGGCAGTGAAGTAACCAGAATCCTCCGCATCGCAGAGTCGGACTGGGAAGCGGCGCTCGTGGAGGACTTCTGGGAAGTTTTCGACGACAGCCTAGGCAAATACCGGGGGTCCCCTATCTCTTTCAATATAGACCCGAGCATCGCACCAATCTGCCTTAAGCCCCGACGAGTGCCATTTGCACTCAAGCGCAAGATAGATGAGCAGCTAGATAAGCTGATCGCGCAAGGGGTACTGGAGCCAATCGATCATGCCAGGTGGGAGACCCCCATAGTCACACCCATTAAACCAGATGGGTCCGTGAGAATTTGTGGGGACTATAAGGCCACCCTAAACCATGCGCTCCAGCAAAGCGCATACCCCGTCCCAGTAGTGCAGCACCTTCTGCACTCACTGGGGGGGGGGGCGGATCTTTGCAAAGCTCGACCTGGCGCAAGCCTACCAGCAACTGCCGGTCAATGCCGCAACCGCAGAAGCCCAGACCATTGTAACGCACCGGGGGGCTTTCCGCTGCAACCGGCTCCAGTTCGGAGTCAGCGTGGCACCCGGGGTCTTCCAAACCTCATGGAAAGACTCGTCCAGGGCATAGAGGGGGTGGTGCCCTACTTTGACGACGTCTTGGTGGCCGCAAAAAATGAAAAGCAACTAGAAGCCCGGCTGAGGGAGGTACTGAAGAAATTCAGAGACTCGGGACTCAAAGTCAAGAAAGGGAAGTGCCAGCTACGGGCTGAAAGGGTAGAGTTCCTGGGGTACCTCCTAGACAAACAAGGGATCCACCCCACAGAAAAGAAACTGAGAGCCATAAGGGAAGCGCCACGACCCAAAGACAAAACGGAACTGCAGGCTTTCTTGGGACTGTTAAACTTTTACAATGTCTTCCTACCTCAAAAGGCAACCGTGGCGGAACCGTTGCATAGGCTGTTAGATAAAACAGCCACCTGGACCTGGGGAGCATGGGAGGAGAGCGCCTTCAACAACACAAAAAACCTACTAACATCTGACGCGGTACTAATCCAGTACAGCGAGACCCTGCCATTAACGGTAACGTGCGACACATCGCCTTTTGGGATCGGCGCCATCCTCAGCCACCAGCTACCAGATGGGAGGGAAGCACCCATCGCTTTCTCATCAAGGACACTTTCAAAGCCTGAGCGGAACTAAAGCCAGCTCGACAAAGAGGCCCTAGCAGTCGTCGCCGGTGTCAAGAAATTCCACGAATACCTTTACGGTAGGACTTTTACAATCATCACGGACCACAAGCCGCTGCTAGGGATCCTGGCAGGAAATAAGGCCACACCGAACATTCTATCACCAAGAATGACAAGGTGGTCTGAATTCCTGTCAGCATACAATTACCAGCTGGTTCACCGACCCGGAAAAGACATCGCCCACGCAGACGCCCTGAACCGCTCACCCCTGCCCGACCTAGAAGACGACCCGGCACCCACGACGAAGGTACTGCAAATAGAGACAATACCCAACCCACTAGTGACCGTGCCAGACATTGCCAGAGAAACAAAAAGACAAGCGGCTGGCGCGAGTCCTAAGCTGGGTTGGAAAAGGGTGGCCGGAAGGGGACAGGGATGAACTATTCAGACCCTTCAGAAACAGACAAACTGAACTCTTTACCGAGAAGGGCTGTATACTTTGGGGGGACAGAGTGGTAATTCCGGAAACATTGCAAGAAAGGGTATTGGGGATGCTGCATGAGGGTCACCCAGGGATGGTTAAGATGAAAAGCCTGGCCAGAAGCTATGCATGGTGGCCAGGCATGGACAAACAAATCGAAACCTGGGTAGCCAAATGCAGACAATGCCAAGAATCCAGACCCAGTCCTCCCGCCGCCCCAATACATGAGTGGGAAACACCAAGAGGACCGTGGTCTCGGATTCACATAGACTTCGCGGGGCCAACCAAGGGGCACATGTACCTCATCACAGTAGATGTTTACTCCAACTGGCTGGAGGTAAGCACCATGAAATCAACCACAACGGAGGCGGTAATAAGGAAACTGGGCAAACTCTTTGCCACACACGGCCTGCCAGATATAATAGTGTCAGACAACGGGCCCCAGTTCACCGCACTAGCGTTTGAACAATTTCTGGCAGGCCAGGGCATACGCCATGCGTTAACCGCGCCGGCAAATCCGGTGGCGAACGGACGGGCGGAACGCATGGTCCAATACACAAAAAAAGCCATCCAGAAAATAGAAGCAACCAACATACAAGACAAAATCAACAAAATGCTCCTCATTCAACACATCACACCTAGCGCAACCACAAATAGAAGCCCGGCAGAACTAATGATGGGCAGAAAACTACGGTCAACGCTAGATAGAATGCACCCCACATACACCCCTGACAACCCCCCGGGCTCTTCCAGCAAACACAGAGAATTCAACATAGGGGACGCAGTATACGCGAAAAACCTGTCAGGGGAATCACTCTGGATACCAGCAACAATCACCCAAATAACCGGCCCCTTATCATACCAACTAGAAACAAGCGACGGGAAAAACTGGAAACGGCACATTAACCAACTGAGGTCCAGAATAGCCAACAACCATACACCCGAGCAAGAAACTAGAAGGGGGGGGGAAAACAGCAAGCATTAAAGAAAGAGGGATCCCCCTAGAGCAAGCGGAACAAACCCCACCCGGAACAAATAAACCACAAATAAACCGGTCCTACTCACCAGTAAACACAGGACCAACAGAACAGGCAACCCCGGAATCGTCACCGGGAAGGAGCAGCCAGACCAGTTCAACCAGCCCGGAAAGATCCGGTGGGAACAACAGAAACGGCAGCTCAACCAGCCCGGGTAGACCGGGAGGGAGCTACCAAGAAAGGCCCAGCCCGACCTTCCAGGCGGTTCCAGCCCTGGGAACCGGAGCGACAGAGAAGCCCTCCGAACCGGTCGACAACCACACGGGAACTGAACCGTGCAGGTCAACTAGACAGGTACGAAGCCCCGCCTACCTGCGTGACTACATCACGACGCACCGACAGACAAAACCAAGAGGGGAGGGGTGTGCTGTATTAGCATACTCCAAACCCTCGCAACTGATTGGTCCAGACGGACAGCGACCTGATTGGTTGAAGCCCCGGCCGTGATTGGAGCGCTAAGAATCTACCGCGATTGGCTGTGCCGATCGTGGGAGATTCAAAGCGCTGCCATTGGCCGCCGAGCCGTGAGCCAGCCCTATATGAAGGGCTGCCGCGGCTTGTATTCTTCAGACTATCCTTGCACTAAATAAAGAGCTGAACTCACTAGAATGGTCTCGCGTCTCATTCGAACCGATCCACCTCAGATCTAACAAAAAACAACTAGCCTTAATGTTTGTGGATGCCCAAAAAGTGTTTGATAATATCAACTGGCAATTCATGTTGCAACAACTAAAATGTATGGACTTTGGCAGAAAATTTACACACACAATAAAAGCAATTTATACACAAACAGAAAGCTAAGGTGATGGTGAATGGAGATGTGACAGAAAGCTTCAATATAAAAAAGGGAATGAGAGGAGCCTCCTCGCTGATGGAACGTAGATCGTGACTCTCTGCAGGTATGGTCCGTGCTCTTTCGTTGGACAGCCCTGATCATTACAATTAGGGGCTGAAGCTACCTTGGAGGGGTGGCGGAATAAGGGGAAGCCGCAAGCCAGGTTGAGGGGAGCCGCATCTCCCCATCTGGGCTTGGTCTTTTTCCTCCCTGAAGACGACTGCAGCGGTGGTTTAAAATGGCCACCCCGAAGCGGAGGACTCAGCTGGATTAAGATTTGTGCAGGAGGGAAGAAAGAGGTGGATAACATCTGAAGTGGGACAACTGGGCAATACAACTAAACAAAAATACCCCGGGATTAAGGTAACATGGAATTTTTAAGAAAAGAAAGAAGCTGGAACTAAAGATTTAACTAAATTGGACTAAAATATTTTGAGAATAGACAGGAATAAAATAAAGCCTGACTTAAGATTGTCAAAAAATAATAATAATAAAGTTTACAAATTGGAGACTGGACTGTGCTGGAATATTGAGGTTCGAAAAATCCTAAATAAAAAAATAGGGGGAAAAGGTGAAGACTTTGTATAATGGAGAGTGCCACCTTTTGACAAAAACTTCAGCTCAAACAAAAGGGAAAGCATTCTGTTTCTGAATGAACTTGTGTGGATATAACATTAAAGAAATATTGAAAAAAAGTAAGAATCTTAGAAAGTGAAAGCAGAACCAGAATAAAGAAAAAAGCAAGGAAAGACTGTGGGATTGATTGATGTTTTTGGTATAGACCCTGGGCTGGAATAACTGAGAACTTTAGAAAATTGAAAGAAGAAAGAAGGAAAGTAAACGTGCTTGTTTTGTGGACTTTAACGATCATAAAATATAAGAGTGTGTAATGATGATATCTCTTCGGGAATTAAAAATGGAACTTAAAAATATGAGAGAATTACTATAGGAAAGAGGCGAATCACTTTGCTCTGTTAGTAAAAATGGCAATGGCAATTGAAGAACAAGAAGAAAGAGCTTCAGAGGAGGAGGAATCGACTCAAGGAGAAGACATCTTAAATAGACAATTAACACAAAGAACACTACAAAGAAGTGGGGAAAGAAGGAAGGCTAAAAAGTTGAGATTTAAGAAGGCAATCAAAAGGGGGAATACCTGTGAAGTCAGGAAAGGCAGAAAGACCCAGCAGAAAAGGGGAAAGGAAGATATTAAGAAAGAGAGGGATATTAACTGGAATGAGAAAAGATATGGGGAAAAGAGCGGGAGGAGAAGCAGTAAGAAACAGGTGCATGAAATAAAGAAATACGGAAATAGTAAAACGTTGAAAATAAAAAAAAATCAGAGATAATGGTTGATGAATTAAAAAGGGGATTCTGCAGGGTGACAAGGGGTAATAAGAATATTTCTGCAATTAAAAATATTTAGAAAATAGGGTAATATATATACTGATAACTCTTATTAAAAATCAAGGGGGGGAAATATGCTGTGGAATCCAAGTGAAAAGATGTAATGATTATTATTGTAACTTCTTAAAAATAATGGTTTATTGGGAATTAAGATGAGGGAATAAAGGTATATTTTAATCATTGAGGTGTCACACTCAAAACAGTAAAAGGGGGGAAACCTATAGGTTTTTTTTTAGTGTTAAAATTTGTATTAATCTAGAATTTATAAAAAGAATGTGTAATGGAATATGACAGACTAAAGAACCAACTAAATTAATAAGTTAATATGGACTATTAAAAGCAAGGAGAGACATTGGTAACTTTTTTATTATTACTGTTGTTGTTGTTGTTGTTGTTGTTGTTATTATTATTATTATTATTAGACAAGCACATATTGTATATCTTTATTTTTAAAATAAATATTAAAGGATTATATTTGAAATAACTGAAATGAAACAAAAAGATGTTTCGATTGAGATTAATGAAAGAGGCTAGAATTAATGTGTTTGTTTCTCTCCTTACTGAAAATTTGGAATGGAAAAGGTAATAATAGAATTAAGTATGCATATATGAATGTATAATTGCTGTCATATTTGTATGTAAAGGTGATGACCCGGAAATATGTTGTCCACTAAAAAGAGATTTTTGTTTTTAATGTGAAAAACTGAATAAAATTTGTTTTTTTTAAAAAAGGGAATGAGACAAGGCTATCCGCTATCTCCTTTATTATTTATTTTAACTTTAGAAGTGTTAGACAGGACCCAGAAATAAAAGGAATGGAAATTAAAAAAAGAAAAATATAAATTGCAAGCCTTTGTGGATGATCTAATTTTTATGTTAGAAGAACTAATAGAATCAGGTCCAAAATTGATAGGAAAAATTGAGAAATATGGAGAGGCGGCAGGGATCAAAATAAATAAATTAGGAGAATGAGCGCATACAGGGAGACATAGTAAGAGAAGTGTTTGACTAATACACACACACAGCACACAGATACACTGTACAGTAAATGTAGGTTTTTACTTCCAGAAATGTTTAAGCAAAGTTCAAACACAGTCCAAAGTCATTCACAGGTAAAATCAGTCAGTTTTCATCCAGGGATAATCCAGTAACAAAGTCCAGTGTCAAAAACAGTTCAGTATCAGACTTACATCAAATCCATGAATATCAGTCAATTAGGAAAAATGGAGGAACGGCAATACTCTCCAACAGAAGGAAAACAGAGACTCACTGAGACACACTCTCTTCTGAGACTAAGACTAAACAACCCAGGTTTCTGGCTCCATCTTATGGCCGTTTGAGTAACCACACCCAATTGCAGTTTTTAGCATGCTCTTAAAGAGACAGTATTAAAATGTCTATCCTGGTTTATATATTTCCATCTCAAATAGCTGTTAGGTATATTTCCATCTCAAATAGATGTTACATTCCTAACAAGGATGGTGAATTAAAAACTATACAACAATTACAGAGTCAAGGGGTGGATTTAGATTAGATACCTCCAGATACAAACAAGATATGAGAAGGATGTTAAAACATGAGATCTAAATAAAGAACCAACGGCATTAGATAAGATACTAATGGAGACAGATGAAAAACTGATAAAAAAGGATATAATTATCTATTGATAATTATAATTATCTATTGATAATTACAGAATGGAGGAGGAGCAAGTCAAAGAAACAATGATTGTCTGGCCAAAAAAACTGAATATACCGTATTTGCCGGCGTATAAGACGACTTTTTGCCCCGAAAAACATGCCTCCAAGTGGGGGGTCGTCTTATACGCCGGTATATCCACTGCCGGCTTTCGGAGGCTTGTTGGACGCAGCGAAGGCGCCTCTGGCTTCCTGGATCCCCTGCGTCGCTCCGCTTCATCCCGCCGCCTCGCTCCGCCCAAGGCTGCAGCCTTACTGCTCTTCCCACGGCCCCTGGCACTCTGCCCTGCCGCTGCAGCCCCGGGATTTCTGGAGGGCGTTTCCGGTGGTGGTGGGGGTCGCCTTATACGCCGGTCGTCTTATACGCCGGCAAATACGGTAATATAGAATTAGAAGGGTGGCATAAACTATGGGCTAGGAACTGTAAATTGATGAAGGCTTCAGCATATAAAGAAAAATTACATAAATTATTTCATAGGTGGCATCTACCACCAGTAAGATTGGCAAAAATATTCAGTAACTTGTCTGCAAATGCTGGAAATGTAATCATAACCAAGGGACTTACTGCCACATGTGGTGGACTTGCACCAAAGCAAAACAATATTGAGAGAAAATAGAGAACTGGCTGGAAAAAAATAATTAAACAGAAGATAGATTGGAAACCAGAAGTACATTTGCTGGGTATAATCTCAGAGGGTTATGATAAAGCATATGCATATTTAATTTTACATATACTGACAGCAGTAAGCATTAGATATGCAAAATTATGGAAAAATGAGAATACCCCACCAAACAAGGAGATAATTAGGAAAATTGTAGAATGTGCTGAGATGGACATATTAACCTTAAAAAGAAAAGGAAAAGAAGACTCGGAATACTACTTGATATGGAATAAATTCTATAACTGGTTAAAGACAAGGGCTAGAAGTCAGAGAAAGAAAACAATGAATGTTTTTATTAAAAACAGAGATGGTGTATAACTACAATATTATATGTTATAAATATTCTTATTAGAAAATGGGGCAATATTTTAATAGTGCTAGCTATGGTTCTTATTCTTTGTAAATAACAGACTCGGACAAAATGCTGTATTCAAAGATATTTACGTATAAACATTAAAAAATTTAAAAAGAAAGAAAGAGGAACAGGACTAAGAAATCATAGTCTGAGATCACTCCAAATGATACAGTTAGTGCAATGGCACTAGCAATAGCACTTATACTGCTTCATAGTGCTTTACAGCCTTTCTCTTAAGTGGTTTATAGCAGGGGTCCCCAACCACTGGTCCCTGGACCGGTACCGGTCCGTGGATCATTTTTTACTGGGCAGCAAAGCTTGGGCGCCGCCCTCTTGTTTCGACGGTGCTTCTGGGTTTTCGGTTGCTTCCGGGTTTTCGGTTGGAAAGTGCTTCCGGGTTTTCAGTTGGAAAGCGGCATTTGGGTGCTTGCGCCTTAGTTTCGTCGAAGAGGGGGCGGCGGCTTCGAACGAAGAGCCGTCCCGATGGCGGTGGAGTCTCGTGTTACTCAGGTACCGGTCCATGGAAGAATAAATAATCGTGAAACTGGTCCGTGGTTCAAAAAAGGTTGGGGGCCACTGGTTTATAGAGCTAGCATATTGCCCTCAACAATCTGGGTGTTCATTTTACCAATCTCGGAAGGATGGAAGGCTGAGTCAACCTTGAACTGGTCAGGATTGAACTCCTGGCAATGGGCAGAGTCAATCTGAAATATGGCATTCTAATCACAGCACCAATCACATCTCAAGATAATAGAATTCCAGCCTTGTTTTACAGTTTTATCACAATAAATCATGACTTGTTATTCATAAATACAGCAATCCTGGGCGCTAATTTTTCAGCATGTTTCTTCGGTATGATGCTCATCCTAGAAATCAGGCTATGGAATCTTGTATGTGAAGCTTGCTGACAACAAGGGAAAAGAGACTTGGACCTATTGGAAAACATGATATCAAGCATGGCATCTAGTCAACATGTCAGACACTTACAAGACTTATTTTGACCATACTAAATTGAGAACTATTGTATAAATGCAATATGTTAGTAAGGGAATTTCCAGAGTCTAATCTCACTTTGCTTATGAGTCATCAGGTGGTTTTAAGCAATTTCTGATATATTGCTAGTCAGTTTTTGAAGTTGGGATTCTTTTGGAAGTGCTAGGCTAATGTAACCTTGATCTGAACCACAATGCTCATGATGTTGAGGAAAAATGCATACCTAGCATTAATTTAGATTAGTCATGCTTTAATTGTTGATAGCTGTCTTCTTAGTTGAAAACAAATCATGCCATAGGAACTGGAGGAAGAGTATGAAAATGTAAATGATACACAACAGAACTGGTCTATGTCTCTTGTAAAGCTTATTTATTTTCCACAAGCTGAAGGATAATTCTGATTGCAGTCTTCAGTTCCATCTTGTTTGGAAGCAGCATAATACATTGAGCTGAACATCTGTTTTTCAAGATTGTGTTCTTTCACTTTTTGCTGTCAGCTTTTGTTTCAGTAACCTCACTAAAATTCTGCATTTGCTACTTGTCATTCTTTATAGCAAGAAAATGTTTTTTTTATCTTTTGAACTTATTCTGCACATTTTATTTTTTTGTAACATTGGTAAATAAGAACATTTATTGAATGCTGCAGCTGACTTTCAAGTCTTGGGATCCCATTTTCCTATGTTTAAAGCCATATTGGCAATTATAAATTATATCCCAATTCATGTCTTAAAAGCTAAAAAATGGATTGCTTTCTATATTATGCCTTATTTTTTAAAAAAATAAGTATATTACATACATTGCTATATCAGGTTGTGAATATTTATTAAATATTTGGATGTGTTCAAATAAACATGTTTGAAAGCCGTTTTTTCCCAAAATGTATCAGCATATTTACCTCAGTACAAACTGTCTGAACATATTTATACATATGTACTTTAAAAGTGAACAGAGAGCAAAATATAAAATTGCTCATTTTCATGGTAAATTTTTTAAAAACGTAAATCTTTCACATTTTATTTTTTTCCCAAATAAGAAAAATAAGGGTATCAAAGGCTGAATACACTCAGCAAAACAGATTAGGTACCATGATACAATAACAATTGTGTGATCGTTGGGTACTAGGTTATAAATGATGATATATAAATCATCCAACTGTCTACCCCATTGTTTTTTCCATATTTGTTCATTACAAGAAAACAACTTCCAGATACTGTATTTTCAACTTCCCCTCCAACCCACCTATCCATTCTCACCTTCATAGAGAACAAAAAAAGGTTTAGATTGTATTTCTATCTTCAGTAGTGTTATGCCTTCATATAATGGAAGGTGAGAATGACTTTGGCAGATGGGAGGGAGGGGGAGAGGTACCGCTTAGGGAATTATCAGATAATTATCAGAGAAAGAAACATCAGAAGGATCCACCTTAACTAAGGGTAAAATGAGACTGTGGGAAATTTGTACTTTCAGACTTGCAAAACTCTGATGTAGCCTTACAATAAAATAGAATTAGCTCATCTGGTCATGTTTCCTATCTGACTTGTTGAATGCTAGCTGTTAAGGACCAATGATGGGGAAATAATTATCTTCATTCTTATCTATGAATTTCCTAGCATAATATATCCTCCAGATCTTCCAATGATGTATCCCTGGTCACTGTAATTGAGTTCATTTATCTTGCTGTAGATAGTTGCTTTCCTCATTTAATTATTAATGTGATTATATTGACTGACATGAGTGCAATGGCTACAGGGTGTCACTCTTCAAGTCTGCGGGAAAAATACAGATTTCCTATGCCAAATCTCAATTAATTAAAGCCAAGATTTCAGTATGAGTGCTCTTTTTAAAAAATAAATATTTGTGGCTTCTCTTCATTCTCAGAATGTTTGATTAGTATTAGAAATAGGTTGATTTGATGCTGTGCAGATAAGGAATAGAATAGAATTCTTTATTGGCCAAGTGTGATTGGACACAGAAAGAATTTGTCTTCGGTGCATAAGCTCTCAGTGTACATAAATAGACATCATAAATATGATGAATCATAAGATACAACATTTAGTAATAGTCACAGGATACTAAATAAGTGATCAACATAAATCATACTAGGAATTAATAAACAATATAAAGATACAAGCAACAAAGTTCTAGTCATAAGTAGAAAAGGAAATTGGTAATAGGAAAGATGAGAAGAATAATAGTAATACAGTCTTAGTAAACAGTTTGACAGTGCTGTGGGAATTAGCAGACTGATGGCATGGGGGAAAACTGCCTTTGTGTCTAGTTGTTCTGGTGTGCAATGCCCTATAACATCATTTTGAAGGTAGAAGTTGAAACAATTTATGTCTAGGATGTGAGGGGTCTATAGATATTTTCACAGTCCTCTTTGACTTGTGCTGTATACAGGTCCTCAACGGAACGCAGGTTGGTAGCAATTGTTTTTTCTGCAGTTCTAATTATCCATTGAAGTCTGCGTCTGTCTTGTTTGGTTGTGTTGCCAAACCAGACAGTTGTAGAGTTGCAGATGACAGACTCAATAATTCCTCTGTAGAACCCTATTACTTCTTCATCTTCCATTTTAAAATTTAGTAAATAATTATATATTTTCCTTTTCAATTTTTTATCTGTCCCTAATAAGGCTCCACAATTCTGGATAAATTAGCATTGTGACTATTTTTCCCTGAATACGTTCAGAATAGGGATCATAGTGCCTGGGTAGTTATAATGAAACAACTTATATAATCTTTTAGTATTTGCCTCAGTCCTTGCCGAGCAGTTTGGACAATAGATAAGGCTATTCATTCTGGATAAAATTATATCCAATATTTTGGTTCCCTAGGCAGCTTCACCAGAAAGAAGGTAGCTAGTATTATGAGAGAACCAGTGACCATTCACTGACAGTCCCAGGCAGTGGTCAAACTTTGCATCAATTGTACAAATTCCTTGGATAAATGAATTACAGCGTCTGAAGTCAGAAGAGTATAATTTCATGTATTCTAAACATATCTACAAAGGTGGTTGAGGAGAATCTCCTATCTCATTAGAAAGCAAAGATTGTCTAGCATCTGTTGAAACATAATGATCTTTCCTTTTTCAGACTGACCAAGAAGCTGAAAGATAAAAGCATCCTAACTCTCTGGTAGCTGGAAAAAAATTTCACTGGTATCTGTAGTTCCCTATCTGTTAAAAAATCAATTTCATCTATTTTTCATTTCCATGCCTGCCAGTTTGTTCAGGTGAGGGATGTTGTCTCTTCTTAGAATCCATTGTTCAGGTTAGAGTAATTTCAAGTCCCAGATATAGGTGATTAAAGACCCAAGAGTATAAAATGCCCAATTTAAAAGCCCAATTATATAGTGAAAATAGGTACATGAAGTTTTTTAAAAAAAAACCTTAAACATGTATAAATATAACATCTTAGCCCATTCCCATTACAAACTACATTCTTAACAGATGGTTATTTTTTACTGTCACATCAACATTTTATAACAGCCCAGGGTCACCTTATGTTTAAATGGGAGCAAAAAAATTTAATAAACAAACACTGTCATTGCAGAGCAGCAAGAAAAAAGTAGAAAATAGGAACTTTTATTTTAAGTCTGAAATCATCCTAATTAATTTAGCACAACTTAGAAATTGGCTGAAACATTTCGATTTTGTTTGGTCTTTTCCAACACCCCCCTCCCCCCCACTACTCAGTTTCTAACTTTAGAATAGTACAGAGGATATTTTTTAAAATATATTGTGGTGAAATCCTTGAGACAAGCAGAACTTCTATGTCAGAGGCCTATCGTCACTTTCTTTGTAGCTTGCTAGCAACTGCCATAACTGTGGGGGAGCGGGTATTTGGGAGGGGAAAAGTGCTGGAGATGGAAAGAATGCTATGGGAAATTTGGGAAGTAGGGACACTAACAGGAAACAGAGGTGCCAAAGTTGAGCCTTCTTCCTGCCTTCAAGGACACTGGCACCTGGGAAAGATGCCTGAAGCATTGAGTTCCCAAAACATTGGAACAGCATTTGATTGGACTGCTCTTATGAAGGGGAAGGTTTTGGACATTGGGGATTGCTTTCAACATATGATTTTTATGTGGGTTTTTCCCAGAGCTTGCCACACTTGTGTCACACCCAGTTCCCTAGTAAATGTATCTTTTCCCTAACCTCCATGGAGTCATTCTTTCCTAGGACCCAAATCAGGGTCAGCCTGTCATATTATCTTCTAAGGCATCTACCATTCCAGTCACTTTTATCTAATTCTGGAAAATAATGAAGCAGTGGCAGATGTGCCAAAGCTTTCCTGTTAGATTTTCTTTAACTGAATATGCAAGAAGTTCAAATCTAATAAATTTGTCCTTGAAGCTCATGTTGCAAATTGAAATATGTCCTCTTTGAATACCTAATCTGTGAGTCAAATCACATGTGATTCACCAAGTTGGAAGAGTAAATTTCACCCTTTCTTACAGTAGACGAAATATAATGGGGTATAACTTTAAAAGGAATTGGAGAGGCACTTTGAACTGATGAGAGAAGATGAGGCACCTGTTCATTTACATTTTTTCGTACTCTAATGCATTCCAAAGCAACTACCCAGAATCATTTTCAAAGTATGAACATCCCTAATAAGGGAATCTCAAAATTAAATGATTCAAACTATGTATTATAGGTTATCCCCACTCATATATTGATTATAAATCAATGGATTATTAAAACTAGTGAATCAGGCAAGTTCACATTCTGAACTAAAATCATATCTGTTTTTCTCTAATACTAGTTTCAGTTAGTATCTATGATTAGGAACAAAAAGCATTTTTCAAATATGCATAACAGTTTTAAAGACCCTAGTTCTTTCATTAGAAATTTTAAAAAGCTTATTGTAAGCATTTTATGCATTTTAGAGTGTAATAGGACCCGAGAGATTACTTTTCATTTGTGTAATCAGAGATAACTGTTATATTTTATTTTATTCCAATCTGTAATGTAAAAGCTCCACTATAAAATTTGAAAGCACTTCTGCAATAAAATATCAACCAATGTTCAAGTTTAAAATCAAATCAAATATTAAACAGATTTCTGTGTGTGTGTGTGTGTGTGTGTGTGTGTGTGTGTGATTTTGGTCAATTCTGAAACTAGACAGGAGTCTTTGTATGCATGAGACTTTCATTGTGGTGAAACTAGGATTAACTTAGTGGACAATCACTTAAAAATGAGCCAAAAATGTGTGGCAGCAACTAAAGAAGCCAATGCAATCCTAGGCTGCATTAATACAGGATACAATCAAGATCACTTGAAGTTCTAGTACCACTTCACAAAGCCTTAGTATGACCACTCTTGGAATACTACATTCAGTTCTGATCACCACAATATAAAAAAGATGCTGAGAATCTGGAAAGAGTGCAGTGAAGAATAACAAGAAGGATTAGGGGTCTAGAAGCAGAACATATGAAAAAATGATTGAAGGGTATGTGTAGCTTAGAGGAAAGAAGGACTAGAGGTGGCATGATAGCAGTGTTCCAGTATTTGAGGGGCTTCCACAAAGAAGAGAGAGTCAACTTATTTTCCAAAGCACCAGAAGACAAGACAAGAAGCAATGGATGAAAATTAATCAAAGAGAGAAGCAGCCTAGAACTAAGGAGAAATTCTTGACAGAATAATTACATCGGTGGAATGCTTGCCTTCAGAAGTTGTGGGTGCTCCACAGCTATTAAGTTGTGGCTATTAAGAAGAAACTGGACAGCTACTTTTCTGGAATGATAGGGTCTCTTGCTTCAGCAGGGGATTGGACTAGAAGCCCCCCAGGTTCCTTTCAACTCTATTATTCCATGTTCGTTGTGTGTTAATAAAAAAGGTATAGAAATTTAGTGTCTCTTCATGAAATTTACTTTATTTTATGATATTTTTCATTCTTTTCTAATAATTTTATAATTCCTAAATATTATATCGGAATTAGAAGCATGCTTATTTCCTGTATCAGATACATTGTGTGTTGTTGTAAGTATTTTTATTTTCAGATAACATAAAATGGATTTTGAGACATCAAGTTTGGAGATGACAGCATTGATTGGATTTTCCCTTCTAATGTCAAAAGAAAAACCCCATTTTAAAAGATTAAAATATAATATTGGGTTCTATCTTTTATCTAACCACTTTTGCCCGAGGAAGGAGATATCTGGATCTATAAGAATTTGCATAGACTTTAGTAAATTTAGGTAAAATGAACAGAAATAACATTGTAGTGGAAACTGAACGTGCAACCTTCCATCCATGCCCATCAGGAAAGCTTTGGAAAGCTTTGCTAATAAGTGCTTGATGTGCATTGATCTGATTCTTGGAAAGGAGACTAGTGTAAGTGGAGAATCAACTATTTACCTACCTGTTGTAATGACGAGGCAGTCGAGGTGTTTGGTCATGATCAAATGAATCATGATGAACTTTATTGGAGTCTAGTCTTACATTTATATACATTTTTAGTAATCCTCTAACATTGGTTAACTTTAGTTTCTGCTCAACTTTCGTTACTGTTTAGCATAGTAATTAACACAATTAATTATCTCTAGTTAAAGTCTAACATATGTTTACTTCCTCTCTCTAATCCTCCTTTACATTAGTGACTTTGTTTGCCTGAGTTGTAATTACTTGTAAACATTCTTAATCTGAGGTTTGCCATCCAAGATAAGAGCATTTCTGCAATTACAACTCTACACCTACCTTCAATTTCATGTATCAACGGATCCATTTCTGAGTTCCAAAACCTGGGAGCTTTGAATGAACTCATCGTTGCCTCTTCTGACAGCATGGGGATGAACTTCTGGGGCTAGGAGGATGGTAGGAGAAAGGAACAGGAAAGGAACAGTCACACCCCACTTTTAACACCCATGAAATAATAATGCAAGTGTTATTAATGTTGGCCCATTAATGTTGGTGCACATTTCCACCATGATCCCACTTAAGCAACCCCAGCCTGATTTTATTTTTATTTATATTGTTAAATCTTACCTTTGAATAATACCTTGAGCAAAAAAAAAAAAGATATATTCCTTGTACTAATCTAGACCAACCAGCTTAGCTTCTTATTTTGGTTTTATGGGTTGACCCGGTAAATTAAAAAGAAGAGATAACATCATTGTTACTTCATACTTTGTGGTTAGCACGCATTTTTTCCTTGACAATGTAGGCATAAAAATCCCAGCAAAGAAAGGCAGCTTGGGGTGGGGTAGGAAATGCCTTTTATTTGGGATATATTTTTGCAATGACTTCATCTCCAGCAATATTAATATTCATGTGTCTTGCCTTTGCAACCAAATGCCTTTTATTTTGATAAGTTTCACAGAAAGTTTTAGCTGCTAAAGGCAATTTCAGATGCTCCCTTTTCTTTCCCAATTTATTCATAGCAGCAGCACAAACCACAGCTGTGGTCAGCATCTAAAGTGGCAGATGTCTAAAGGACATTTTCTTCGTCCACCCACTCTCATCCATTTGATTCACTAACCTTGACTCATGCATCCTGTCTGAGCTAATATCAGGGCTGTGATTGCAGAGCATCTGGTGCTTAGTAGACTCCCGTTACAAGCCAGAAGAAACTGCTGCTCTCCCACCATATATGATTGTTCTTTAGCTTCCCTCTAGTAGCGGAATCAAAAAGTCCCATATAGCTCTTTTGCATGGGTGCATATCTGAGCTTTCATGGGAATGTCCTTGCGAATTAAATATCTACATCTCCACTTGCAGCATCAGAGCCAATAACCCTTAGTGATAAGAAAAGAGCAAACATTGTTAGCTCTAATCAGTGAGCCACCAAGATTTCAAATTCAGAACCATCTTACATACCTATTAGTGATAATAATAATTTAAAAAGATATATCATTTTACTTTTATTTAACTTCACTAACCAGAATCAATTAGAAGACTTAGTCCCGGTTTTGCATTCCATCTCCCATTGTCATGTGCCACAACTATTTTACATGAGTTTATTTATTTATCTATTTATCAACTTTATTTGCCACCCATCTCACACTAACTCTGAGTTAACCTGTAGTTGTGCTAAGTATCTTGATTGTCACAATGGGTCACTTAGGGATTTTGGAGAAATGAGAGGTGAGACAAGTATTGCTGCCTAGCCAGGGGCAAAATGAAAAGATGACAAGAAGATAGGATAACCAACCACTAATGGGAGAAAATTGTAATAGGGGGCCACGCAGGAATGTCAGTCTTTTAAGATACACCAGATTATCTAATTATCTAATATGATACACCAGATTATCTAATTGTAAGGATTACTGGAACTCTTTTGTTAGAAGATATAAAAACAGAATTTTGAAAGAGTTTCTGTTTAGTTTACTTTACTTTATTGTCATTGCACCTCATACAACAAAATTAAATACCATCTTCAATGTACAGTGTACCCCCTTTTATACAAACAGAGGCAAGGTTATGTTGAGTTTCTCTGTCACCCCTATTTCTTCCTAGGGCTAAGCTGATGTTTAACTATCAGTTCTTGCATTCCTTCAAGGTTATCTACACATTCATTTACAGATAGACTAGATGACTGCATACTTCCTAGGATTTCTTCAACTCTGACAGAATTACTAACCCTGTTGCTGCTATCCACTTTTCAGAAACAATCCAAACAGAGGTGGTATTCAGCAGGTTCTGAGCAGTTCTGGAAAACCAGCAGCGGAAATTTTGAGTAGTTCAGAGAACCGGCAAATACCACCTCTGACTGGAGATTTTACAGTATCCTTCTCCTGCCACGCCCACCAAGCCATGCCCACAGAACCGGTAGTAAAAAAAAATTGATTCCAACCACTGAATCAGAAGTACAGTAAGAGCACTATGAGAAAGGCCAGGATGCCATTTGTTTTGGATTTTATTTACATCGTCCTAGCTGGCTACTATAGAATTCACAGAAAAAAGTTGGTTTACATACAAGTCATGATCTGGATCTGGATCAGAATCAGGATATATGGAAAGATACTGGATAAAATAATTAAAAAAATAGGTCTGTGAACATCTAGAAACAAAGTTATAGCTAGTAGCCAACATGGGTTTGTTAGAAACAGATGATGCCAAATCAATCTTATTTCATTTTTTGACAAAATTACTAAATTAGTAAAACAACAAAATTCTATGGACATAGCATACTTAGACTTCAACAAGGCATTTGACAAAGTAGGCCATGACCTACTTCTTGGTAAGCTAGAAAAATGTGGAATAGACAGCATCACCACCAGATGGATTTGTAACTGGCTGAGAAACCATGCTAAATGAATAGTCCTTAATGGTACTACATCAAGCTTCTGTCTTAGGCCCAGTACTCTTCAATATCTTCATAAATGACTTAGATGAGGGAACAGAAGGGGAAGTCATCAAATTTTCAGATGACACTAAGCTGGCAGGAATAGCCAACACTCCAGAAGACAAGCACAGGATGCAAAAAAGAACAATGGGCCAATCCAAAAACATGAAATTTAATGTGAGAAAAGCAAGGTTTTAGATCTATGCAAGAAAAACCAAAGGTACAAGTACAGATTAGGCAAAGCCTGGTTCAAAAACAGTAAATGTCCACTTGGAGTTCTAGTAGATGATGACTTAAACATGAGCCAGCAGTGTGTGGAAGCAGCCAAAGAAGCTAATACAATCTTTGATTATACAAACAGAGACATAGAATCAAAATCACGTGAAATATTAGTACCACGTTATAAGTGGAACTTAGTAAGACCACACCTGGAATACTGCATCCAGTTTTGGTCACTCCATTATAAAAAAGATGTTGAGACTTTGAAAAAAAGCGCAAAGAAGAGCGACTAAGATGATTAAGGGAAACAAAAACATAAGAATGGTGGTGGGAATTGGGTATGGCCAGTCTAGAGGGAAAAAAAGGATTAGGAGTGGGTGACATGATAGCAGTATTCCAGTATTTGAGGGACTGCCACAAAGAAGAATGAGTCATTTTTTTCCCCAAAGCACCAAAACCAAGACAAGAAATGATGGATGGAAACTAATCAAGGAGAGAAGCAACTTGGAATTAAGGAGGACCTTAATGTGGGGACATATTGAGGATAATTAACCAGTAGAACAGCTTGCCTTCAGAAGTTGTAGATGCTTCATCAGTGGAGGTTTTTAAGAAAAGACTGGACAATCACTTACATATCTGAATTGGTATAGGATGTCCTGCTTGAGCAGGGTTTGAACTAGAAGACCTCCAAGGTCCCTCCCAGCTCTATTCTGATTGAAATATATCCATCATCTAATTGTGTTAAAGAGTTAGTAAAACTAGGAAAAGGAATGTAGATGCAGTAACTATTATTTTTATTTATTTTTAATATTTATTTGATTTGTCAATCACTTACAAGATACAGGTATAAGAATAAATATAGTTTTGAATACATGAGATAGATACTTATAAGAAAAACAACAACAACAATAAGACAGGGATGGTAGGCATGATTGGTGCACTTATGCACACCCCCTACAGGCCTCTTAGGAAAGAGGTGAGGTCAATAGTAGACAGTCTAAGGTTAAAGTTTTTGGGGGGAAAAACCACAGAATCAGGTAGAGTATTGCAGACAATGTGCCTACTGTCCCTGTCCTAATGTTCCTTTTTATTCACATCCATTTCATGTATTCATAATCCTGTTTATGCTTATACATGCTTGCCAAATAAATAAAATAAAACAAAATATCACCAATCAGAGATGGTTATTTTTTCAGACTTTATTTATTTTCAGACCTGGAGCCCTTTCCTATAAGTTTAATATGTACTCTTCCACATTTCAGTTTCTTAATTTTGTTATTAGCATTTATTGATTGAATACAAATTGAAATTAGTGTTTGAACTGTTAGCAGCAATTTCTAGTCCCAAATCTTAGACTGTCTAAGTACCCTGTTTCT
Source organism: Notechis scutatus (assembly GCF_049901735.1). NCBI lineage: Eukaryota > Metazoa > Chordata > Lepidosauria > Squamata > Elapidae > Notechis > Notechis scutatus. The sequence continues at coordinate 68,746,184 of NC_142012.1, read as the reverse complement.
CCAACAATACGGCCTCCCCCAATAGGAAGTTTCAGCATGTTTTATAGGCATGAAATGAAATTAAGCCCCTCCCCCCAAATTAAGGCCTATATTAAAACATGCGAAATGGGGGGAATGGTGGGGGGGCTTGCCGTTAGGAAGTACTTTTGTTGCACACCCGGATATGGTGCTTCCTGCGTTGACCCCGATATGAAGTGCTCCACCAGCGCCGAGGTCAATATCCAAGCTGTCACCGCCCGCCTGCCCGAAGATGCAAGGGGGGGGGAATTAAGTCACCCCCACAAAGACAGCCTAGCCATTTTTTCGGGGCTCAAAAAAAAAATAAGACCCAGCCTTATTATATGAGAAACACGGTACTGTGAAGTACTGTCTGTGCTTAGATGTTTCCTTGCAGATATTTAATTACCTGAACAATCAATGTCAGTAAGGGTAATTGTGTGTGGGATGGGGTGTTTTCTGTTTATAAATAGTAGCTTGCCCTGCCAGTGTTGGTGGGTGTGTCATTTTCTTGATAATTCTTTTATTGGAACCATTCTCTCTTTCTTTTTATTTTATGAAATTTTCTTAAAGTGTAGACAAGAGAATCAGTCTTTGTCTCTATGGTTTACTTACTTAATGATGTTTCACCAGTCAACGAACCTCCTATGTTGCCTTCTAAATATTCTGTTTGCTCCTCCTGCTCTTACGAGACATAGTTCTTCCCTACCCCAATTTAACACCGCATGTCTGTTAGATGAAGGGGGGTGGGAAATAAGATCACTTGTTTCCTCTTTACATGGCAGTAATTCATCTGTTTGGAGAATTTCATAGGTATTTGCAATTCAAAACTCCTTGTAGAAAAACCACAGATATGACCTTAGAGTAGGAACACAGTACTGAGCAAAATATGAATTGATTGATGTCTGCTCTTTGGGTCAGGTCAAGAAACAGACTCCACAAGAAATACTGGAACTCTAATTGATATACTGTAGGCTAAAGAAACAGAGAGAGAATCATGGAAGCCTGACATTTTTTTCCCCTTCCACCCTTCTCATACCGAAGAGATTCAAGTCAAGGTCACCTTAAGTTTCTGGATTTAATTGCTGTTCCACAAATGGTCTCATTTCTACTCCAAAGTGATCTATGTGCTTCTGTCCAGTTCTTCTGTTATGCTTCTTGGATTTTCTTTTGTTCTTGTTCTTAAATCTTCCGGGTATTATTATTTCGGTTTTCCATTTACAAACATCAGTGATTGCTGAGGCATTTGCTTCCAATCAGTTGCTTTTGTTTCAAGAGCTTAGGCAGCACGGAGAAGCCTTCAGAATTTGTGCTTCCTTTGCATCTTTCCTCTCTCTTTGTTTCCATTTTAGGAAATTGGATTCTAGTCTCCAGTATTTAAAAAAAAAATTTTTTTTTAAAGTAATTAATTCTTTTTATTTCAATTTTCCTCTAAATATTTATATATAAATCGTTTGAAGTGATTAATTAAAATGTTTGGAAAAGTTTTTAAACTAAATTTGTTTCTGTTGTTATTCTTTATTACATAATGAAAATATTACATTGAAAGTTTCTTTCTTTCTTTCTCTGTACCTTTTTAATAATTAGACAGCTTTTAGATTGTCACAAAGGCATCTCTCATGAACAAATATGGGTATATGCACTCAGGCTGAACCACTGTCACAAAATATATGTTTCACTTTATGTTTCACTTGTTGACTCAAAAGTTGTATTAATGATATAATGATCTATCAATCTGCTCAAGCACTGCTTCCAAACATTCTCTATATCATACCCATTCTTTCAAAATCTGAAGAGCACTATTACCTGCATGTTTACTCAGAAGGAAGTCCTAATTTTGTCAAAGATATATACTTATAAATAACCTTCTATCAGAAATTGTTTCCTTAAAACTTTAACCCCAGAATATAAAATTGTTGGATCTACTCTATAATTGAACTTTGTAGCAAGATCCTCAATTTTCCACAGATTAATAACTTCACCCAAATATTAAAAAGTTCTTGTGCAAAGAAATGATGCAAAATTAAATTAAAATTGACTGTGAAAGCCAAGAAAATTGGCATTCTACTAGTCAAATAAAAACAAAAGATTTGCTTCAGAAGTCATAACAGATTTGGTGCATATAACAACTAGTTCATATCAGTAAAGAGTATAAATATATCTTGTAAATGTTGAAACAAATTGCTAATGAATCTATAATAAAAGTCAAACTATGATGTTAATTGCTTTAAAAGTAACTAAACAATTAGTTAAGATATTATTCAAACGTTTGTATCCATTCCTGAATATCAAATTTCCAGATTAAGAAGTTTCCTCCCCAGCAAAGCCATTTTAGACCCTCTTTGTGTTATCTTTAGCTTGTTGTTATCTTGCATTAATAACTCTTAAATGATGCTAAACCAAATGATCTGCAGTAAAGTAAGACAAGCTACAGTTGAAACTAAGTTCTTAGGACATCTCCGGATCCCTGCACAAGTGGGTAGCCATGTTCCTGTCAAGCAAGCAACAAATAGTCAAAATAGGGAAGGCCCTATCAAATCCAGCACCAGTTAACAGTAGTGTCCCCAAAGGCAGTGTTTTAGGACCCACACTCTCTCTGCTTTACATCAATGACCTTTGCGATCATATTAAAAGCAGCTGCATCCTTTTTACTGATGACATTTAACACCACTGACAATGCTGCTGCCCTACAAAGCAACCTTGACTATGTGTCAGAATGGTCACACAATTGACAACCCCAAATCTCAATTAATAAATGCTCCGTCTTACACATTGGCAATAAAAATCAGAACACCAAATACAAGTTGGGTGAAAACAATCTCGTAGATGACCCTCACTCTGTCAAGGACCTAGGAGTACTCATCTCAAACGATCTAAGCCCTAGAGCTCACTGTAACAGCATTGCCAAAAAGGCATTAAGAGTTGTTAACCTAATTTTGTGAAGCATTATATTGCTAACTAGGGCATATAGAACCTTTGCCAGTCCAATTCTTGAATACAGCTCATCCGCCTGGAATCCACACTGTATATCAGACATTAACACGATTGAGTGGGTTCAGAGGTATTTCATGAGAAGAGTCCTCCACTCCTCTACTCAAAATAGAATCCCTTTATGCCACCAGGCTCAAAATTTTGGGCTTGAACAATCTGGAACTGCGCCACCTCCAGTCTGATCTAAGCATAGTACACAAAATTGTCTGGTAAAAAGTCTTACCTCTTCAACCACTGACTTCTTCAGCTTCAACCACAATAATACACAGGCAAACAATCAATACAAACTCAAGGTAAACCGCTTCAATCTTGATTGCAGAAAATACAACTTCAGCAACAGAGTGGTCAATACTTGGAATATTCTGCCTTGTTACAGCTTCAAACTCTCACAGCTTCAACCTCAAACTGTCTACCATGGACCTCACCTCATTCCTAAGAAGTCTATAAAGGGAGCGTGCATAAGTGCACCAGCGTGCCTACCACCCCTGTTTTACTGTCCCCATTTATCTGTATTTACTTCCTTGTTCATGTTTATATTCATACTTATACCTGCTATTTTGTACATGTTTGACAAACAAATAAATAAATAAGTCCCAGTTGCAGAAGTATTGCTGGGCTACAGAATGCCTCCAAAATTTCAGTGGACCCACAAAGTTCTCTCATTTCAGATTAACCCTGCAACGGAGTTTCATTTTAAACATTTCACCTTCTAAATTCACTCTACATATATTCCCATTTGGCTTGAACAAGTGTGAATGGATTTTGCTGAACCTCCCCTGGGTATTCAGTAGATTTACTATGAAATCACTTTATTGGCTATGGAGTTCATTAAAAGATTACTTTAAAAAGAAGATAAAACTGGATATTATATTAAAAAGTTAGTGTGTTTTTATCATTCTAGCCTTTGCCTATCCACTGCATGTTTCCAATTAATACGGTCCTGAGCTTTTGCCAATTGAGCCCACAATACTTGCTGATGTTGTTGATTCATCTTGTTTTTGCTCTTTTTTTGTAGAATCCATTCTATGACTGCCTTGGCCCACTTGCCATCAGTTCTTCTTACTATGTGACCAGCCCATTTCCATTTCAATTCTTTTTACTCTCTTTATTATATTATATTATATTATATTATATTATATTATATTATATTATATTATATTATATTATATTATATTATATTATATTATATTATATTATATTATATTATATTATATTATATTATATTATATTATATACTACTGTTTTTTCTCTAATCTATGTGCAGGTCTTTCTATCTTGTAATGCCGAGCATGTATCTCTCCATGGCTCTTTGTGCCACTTGTATCTTTTGTATTGATTGAGAGATTAGTGTTCATGTTTCACTGACATATGTTAGCACAGATAGCACTGATTTTGAAGCATAGGGGAAGGTTGTTCTTGAAAATTATACTTAGCTTGCTGAATACCTGCCAACCACATTTAACATGCCGTTCAGTTTCCTAAATTGTATCATTTTCCATTGAGATCTGTTGACCAAGTTATATGTAGTGTCTACTATGTCTAGTTCTTTTTCAGATATAAACAATTTTCTTTCTTTAGTGAATTTATTAATAAATATGTGATTTATAGAAAGCTTTATTTTAGAAGTAAAAAAAAAGATAATGTCATGTTAAATGCAAATCAAAGTGGCTTCTTCTATTCTGAAAAGGGCAAATGTCAATAGAAATTAATTTTATCATTTTGTTTTCATAATTGATTCCTATATCCAATACTCCAACTGTCCTAATCAACAATTACACAAGTTCTATAACAGTTACTATTTATAACAAATTGTTGAAAAGCTTTCACAGAAGGAGTTGTTACTGAAAGTTCTGTGAGTTTGTAATTTTATCAGCAGTCCTGGTACTAAAACATCTGCAAGGGTCAGCACAAAGAACTTAATATAATTTAAGTCTAATAAAGCCACCTTTAAATGAATTCATTTTTATTTTAACATTTCCAAAATCCAACTTATAAAATGTAAAATGTGAAGGGTATGTATAAACCTTAGTTTTTCAGTCTTCCTTCCTTATTTCTCCAAAATATCCTTTTGGTATTCTACATGCCTCCCTCATTATCTTGCAAACTAGGAAGCTTACATTAATGCAAATGAATAGTTTTACAGAAACAAACATGCAGAGATGCACACATTTATATTCTCATTTTCACAGTGAACCATGATGGAATAAAAGCATATGTTTTGTCTTCAGAACCAATGTGACTTACCACATTATCAAATCCAGCCATTACACTAATATTGTGCCCTTTCTGTGAACACTGTTTGGTTTCTGGGATAGAAGGTAAGTACCAAGCATGGGAATTACCAAGTTACTGTGTTGTGTTTAAAAAAAAAAAAGAATAATTGCTGTGAGGTGAGGCTTCATTGAAAATCCAAGATAGAAAACCTTAGACTCCATTGTTATAGAGAAAAGGACTTTTACTGGAAATTAAAGTGGTAGCATCAGAAGAATGCAAGATCTGAGGCAATAGGTGTGATAATCACATATACAAAGTTATGCCGTTGTTCCCACCCCCAATAGCTCAAACTGGCCATCCATTCTGAGATATGTATTATGTCGTGTGGGGCATCTTCAAGTGGTGTTTGAGATATCTGGCATGCCAGGACGGTTGACCTTGGCCTGAATATTTAAGAGGCTACATCTGTGCAGTAAGCAAGTAAGCATAGTCAAGAAAACTGTTGTAGAGTGGCGGTAGAGACCGAGACGGACATAGGCTTGACTTTTAACAGGCTTTATTCAAACAAATAAAGGGTTGCCGTGGCTGCCTGGCAGTCAGCTGGCGGCAACAGCTGATGCCGTTTGACAGCTCCTTTTATAGCCGGCTGTCAAACAGCATCAGCCAATGGGAGCAGTTGGCGCTCCCGCGCAGGCGGCGGACCAGAGTGAGGACCGCCGTCAGTCTTTGAACACAGCAAAAACATCCTAACATTTCACCATCTCAAGCCTCCAGCACTCTTCCCCCCATGAAGCCCGATTAATCTTCCCTCCCTTGGTTTCTATGGCAACCAGAAAGACAAGCAGAAGAAGGATTCTTGGAGGCTGATATTTGCTTACATTTTGGAAAACACTTATTAAACAGAATATGTAATGCATTCTCCAACCATATACTTCTGGATATATACAACTGCAATTTTCTTAATTCCTAGTCAGAAAAGATTGGAAACTGGGTTATTGGTTGGACAAGGAGTAAACACCACATAATTAGCAAGTGGTCAATATTAACTTAGTCAAAGGTTGTCTCCTTTATCTTTACTGTCTCCTTTATCTTTACATCTTCAAGCTCCAGAGGGATTAAAAGAGAGAGGAGGATATTTACCTATGATCTAGACTCATTTTTCTCACCTTTCAGATATTCAGGCATGTCAAATAATGGGCATTTTAGTTTCTGATTGCATATTTCTACACAAGGTCAATAAGTTGATTCTTTTGAAGTTGCTGAATAATATTAAAATCTAAAAATCATTGAGGCAACTGCAGTTCTACGTCTACAATGAGAAGTGAAATAAAATCAAATGAGAATGGATTTCATTTCACTTTGACATAGTTGCTACTTCATTTTTCTTGAGAGACAGTACTGTGGTTTGTAGTCAACTGCTAAAGGTGATGTATTCACAACACAATTAAACAAGAGGAATTTGGATGCCAGCCAATGTGAAAGATCAATGAAACTAAACTGATACAAAAATCAGTGCTTTAGCTTAACTTGATTATGGACCGAGTTCCATTGATCCTTTTTAAAATGGAGAGCAGTAACTTTAATATGTATTAGAGCAAATCTATGAATAAAAATTCTGTAACATATTTAAAAATTATAAATGGGGGAGTCCAGCTGTTCCCCAACTGAAGGAATCCCCATGACATCAGCAGTCAAGAATTAAGTTTCATTTACCATGGTTTTTTTTTTTAAAGTCAATATGATCCAGATGGTCGTTCTGGGTATTAAAGTGTGCCTGCTTTGTGGGTTTGATTTGGGACACAAACTTTTTCTTTACAGTGCTGAAATAATTGATTTCATCCTGCTTTCCATAGAGGTACAATCCCAAGGAAGCAAAAATTGCATACTTATTTTTCAAGCTGGGGAACCATCTAAATGCCTTTATTGTTTTAAACATTCACATTCACTTCAGTATGATGTCATCTTTACTTTCTGAGATGCCAAGATAGTCAAGACTAATTAAATCCGCTGTCTCTAGAAAATAATAAGTTACTATTTCAAATTGAGGGAGAAATCCTCACTCTCAATTTTTTTACAGTTCTTAGGGAAGAAACATTGAAATATATGGGATTTATTGCAGTCATAACAGATTTAATAATTTCAACGGATTGCCTTAAATACAAATATGTTTTGTTCCCACTTCTTATTTGAAAATTACTTATTTATTTTTATTAATGACCAGAAAATAGAATACGAAGACTGCCCTGCAGGGGATGCTATCATCTGGAGTATGACATGATCCATGCCTTGTACCCTGAATTTGAATTGTAGGCAGTGTTGTAAAAATGAGCAACAACTGAAGTAATCACCATTTAATCTGACAAAAAAAATTACTTTCACAAAAGAAAGGTAAGAAAGATGTATTGAAATAGCTAGCAAACAGCTGCTGGCCTCACTAGTGCTTTTAAGCCTTCTGATAACTCTTGATTCCTTAAAGCAACAGTTATCAACTGTAAGATTTCTGTCTAGAAATAAAAAATAATAAAGTTTTGTATGTTTCCCACTCAGTGTTTCCTCTCAGCTGCTTCCAAGCAAAGGAAATTCTTTAAAAAGAAAAACCCTAGATATTAGTTAAATGGAGTTAGTAGCAAATATATATCTTTAAATTGGCTAGCTAAATTCAAAACCATTTTCCAATTTGAAAAAAATACCAATCAATGAGTGTGACACAATTCTCAAGGAAGCCTTATTTTTACAGTAAGATCTGGGTTATCATCTTTCATAGCCAAATATGGATACATCATCTGCCATATTACAATATGTATATGCAATGTCCCAGCCATTGAATACGTTGCTCATGTTTTGTTTGACTGTCAACTCTATGTCTCTTTTAGGCTTAGATATTTCATATCCCAACTGAGGCCTGCATTGCAAATTGTCCCATTTCTTTCGGGGCTCTAAGAATATATATTGTGGGCAGAATTGCTAACTTGACAGTCAAGGTAGTTCAGTTAAGAACTCATTATACTGAACAGATTGGGATATCATGTAAAGGCAATATATTTATATGAATGTTTAACTGTATTTATCATATATGTATTTTATTACTGTATTTTCTTTTTATTTTATTCTGGAATTAATCTTATGTGGCTCGCAAAAATCCATACGACCACAAACTTCCATAAAAAGTTATACAAAAACCTTTAATATAATGTTACTATCCAGTAAGTTTTCCAAATTTTCTTTCAAAGACCTACTTATATGCACATCAATACCTACAGATTTAGGAAAACAATGCTGCTGTACTGATACAACCATCTAAACTCAGCTTTAAAAAAACCTTCTAGGAACTGAGAGCCCAACATATTCCATAGCACTGTCTTTATTTATTGATATTTAGTAACATTTTTACATATAAATCTAAACAAGAAAATATAAATTAAGAAAAAGAAAGAAAAGAAGAAAGGATAGGTTAGGAGGCATGATTTTTCACCTTGTCTTCAACAGATATTAGCAAACCCATCATCTCCCCTTCAGCTTCACTGTTTTAGGCCTCCCTTCAACCCCTTGCCACTGTATTTCACTATTAAAGAGTGATCATTGAGAATAAAAGAATGCCCTAATTTCATTAACTCAAAACATTTTCTGCTAAATACTGAAGCAATATGTAAGTCCTTTGCTAGCAGCAAACTAATCAGACAGGTGAGCTTTCAATATAGAATGTTATTTATAGGATAACAGTGACCTGAGATCCATATTCTAGCTTTAAAGCAGGGGTCTCCAACCTTGGCAACTTTAATACTTGTGGACTTCAACTCCCAGAGTTCCTCAGCCAGCAAAGCTGGCTGAGGAACTCTGGGAGTTGAAGTCCACAAGTATTAAAGTTGCCAAGGTTGGAGACCCCTGCTTTAAAACATCAGATTAGCAGGAATACACTGAAGATTTTTCTTCTTCAGATAAGTTTCAAGCACATGAATACAAGTTGGATTAATTCAATTCAGGTCCCAAGTTTAGGAGAGAACTCAACCTGCATAATCATGGTATTATTGACCAATAATTGAACATATTGGCAGACTTAGTTTTGATGCTTAACTTTCAGCTTAAAATGGTTCAGTAGCTATAGTCCTGAACTTTTTTTTTAATGAAAAGTCTTGATCAGGCCACCTTTTCTTTAACTGTGTGGTGTTTTTTTTTTGTTTGTTTGTTTTTAAAAACTGAGTATGAAGAAACATCTATGCTCCAGAAATCAAAGATGCAATTCCTAACTAAATACTTTTTTTCCCTCTGAAGTACAGTATAATTTACTTCCAGGTTGTTATGAAGAGAAAGCAAATTGGACACACCTATTTTTTTCCATAAGCTATTTCACTTGCACTACTTGAACAAAACCCTGCAGGAGTGTGCATCTCAGAATCTGAGTTGTCATCTAAATAAGAGTACAGGTAGTCTTGACTTATAATAGTTCGTTTAGTGACCGTTCAAAGTTACAACAGGGCTGAAAAAAGTGACTTAAGTCCATTTTCCACACTTAAAACCATTGCAGCATCCCCATAGTCACACGATCAAAATGCAGATGCTTGGCAGCTGTTTCATATTTATGACAGTGATCACCTTTTGCAACCTTCTGACAGGCAAAGCCAGTGGAGAAGCCAAATTCACTTAACAACTGTGTTGCTAACTTAACAACTACAGTGATTCACTTAACAATTGTGGCAAGAAAGATTGTAAAATGAGGCAAAATTCACTTAATAAATGTGTTGCTTTGCAACTGAAATTTTGGGCTTAATTCCTGTACCCATAAGAATAGCCAACATTAACTATAAACAGGTTGCAGCAAGTGTCATAGTGCCTAGCTCAGGCAACATTGATCTACTGTGCATGTGAGAATGGCATGAGAGCAATGATTCCTTTGAAGTTGTGAATAAAGATTCGATCTACTTTAGGAAAGCCATAGATTCCACCTCAGGAATGTTGTGGGATTTGAGGACAAGTTCCAGAATTTGCTGATATAATGAGCTGTTTATTTACAAAGCATAGGGCAATTGCCCTAAGCCAGGAATCAGATCGACCAAAGAAGTGAAATTGTCTTCCCACATGAAAGGAAAGGAATTGGCATTCAGCAGGAAATGTTGTGAGGTTCAAAGCATGGGCATGAAAAATTATATGGCATACCAGAGAGACATTGCCAGCTGCATCAGCCACTGGAAGGACTCCCACAGAAACTTCCCTTGGGTTATCAGGAAGCTAGAAACCACAATACTCTGGAAAAATCTAATCTGTCAACAGCCATGTTGCCAAACTGCTGATGTAGTGAAACTTATCTAGGTAAACAATTGCATATGCATGGTACAGAGTTACCAAAAAGAGAATAGAGTGTAAAAATATAGAAGCAACTAGAATGTGATCAATTCCAAATCTAATGAAAAAAAGAGCAACAAGCAATAGCACTTAGACTTATGTACTGCTTAGCCCCCTCTAAGCAGTTTACACAGTCAGCATATTGCCCCAATAATCTGGGTCCTCATTTTACCCATCTCGGATGCATCTCACAGCTTTGTGCATTGGCAATGGAAATCTATGACAAATCCCAAAACATTGACATATAAAAATCCAGTGTATTCTATTTTCAAATAAAAATGTTTGTTATGCTGCTTCAATTGTATTTACTTAAGATATTTTCATAAAAGATGCTCTAAAGTTTAATTTTGGTCCAAATAATAGTTGCCAAATTAGCATGGGAAGTAATCTGAGAAGAAAAAGAAGAGAGTTAATGCAGTTAACCAATATGTTGAAGACCAGGAAGTCCAACAGTCTTCCTTGGCTGCTCTACCCAAAAATGTTTCCTAGAGCAATCAGACTACTTTCCATAAACTAGCAGGATACTTACATTTTATAATGGTTTCTAAAGGCACTAGGTATCCAAGAGCACTAATTCCAGCACATTGTACGTTCATACAGCAGTTTTGGAGAGTTGATTTTTAAAAAATCCCATATAAACTGAAATTGTGCCACAGTGGACAAGGGAATGCTGACACCCAGAACCCATACCATTCCTGGACTCATTTTATAACTCCCACCTCATAAAATACCTGGAAAATTCTGATCTCCTTTATGTACAGATGTTACTACTGGATCAATATGATAAAGTTTGCTTGAATATAGCCAAATGTTGCTATACTTTCTGTAAAATTAGGCAGACTACTGCCTATTGATGATCTTCCCATGAAATGTTTTTTTTAAATTCTGGTGTGTGACTGTAATAAGATATTATTTCTCTGAGCTTCAGTTTTCACTGTTATTGTTGATTAATCAGTTTACCCCAAAAATAGCAAAATTCTGACTCTTTCTTTGATATTATTAATCACATAATGACTTTCTTTGCCACTTTTCTTTTCTCATTATCAATTGCCCCAAAAGTGCTTGTTTTTCTTTGAAGACGTATCACTTCTCATCCAAGAAGTTTTTTCAGCTGTGACTGGATGGTGAGGAATGAAAAAATTTATAGTCCTTGCAGACAGCTGGTCATTTGCATTCTTTTAAAGAGTAGTTGAGGCCATTGGAGGTTTATCTGTGTCCTCAGGATCACCTGAATGATGCAAATGAGTATGGTCTTCTTGGAACTTCTGAAAGGACTGTATTATAGACTGGAGATAGATGGTGTCATATCCCTCCTCCTCTGTTTAGGAGGGTTAGGATTAGGTTCAGTTTTGTTCAGCTTTGACATAAATGGTCTCTTTAACACCTCTTTCAAAACAGCGGTCTTCTCTGCCCAAAATGTGGACTTTGCTGTCAAAGAGTGGCCTTTGTTTTTTAAATGCAGATGGACTGCTGAATCTTGTCCTGGTGGATTTGTTCTCCTATGTTGTGCCATACTTTATGAAGTGTCAACTAAAAAAAGATACTGCTTTGGCCTTTTTAGCGGCCAGAAAAAGGAAATGGGGGGGAAACAAGGCATTCTTGAAATGCCTAGATAATCACCTCGGCAGCCCAAAGTTGTCGGAGAATAAGAAGGTTATTGGAGAGCATGATGGTTGACTCTTGGAGATGGATGTGTCCCATTGGAGAAGTCACATCCAGGGGGGTGGGGGAAAGACCGGGGTCAAGGGAGAAATGTATGATGTAATTTAGTATCGGCCGTACCCAGCCACACGCCAACATGGCAACTTCTAATAAACCAATTTAATTTGCTCTGAGATGCAGCTAGAGACTTTTGATTTGAATGAGGTTGGATTTGTTAGAGCCCTGACATGAAGTGGTTGTTTTGTTTCCCCAATGTACTGATTTAAGCATGTCTCACTGCATTGTACTGCATATATCACATTGCTCAGTTTGTGTCTGGGTGTTTTATCCTTGGGGTGGAGAAGCTTCTACCTTAGTGTATTCTTGGGTTTAAAGTGTGTACATATGTTGTGTTGGCTGAAGATCCTCCTGAGCTTTGGGGGAGTCCATACGTGCCATGGACTCCCCAAAATCCACAAAAAGGGAACTCCAGTCAGACCAATTGTCAGCAGCATCAATTCTGCCACCTACAACATTGCAAAACATGTAAATCACATTAACACCACCTTAGATGGCAACACCACCTATTACATCAACAATTCAAAGGACTTCACCAGCAAGGTTTGGAAATTAAAACTGGACCTGGCTGAGGCCAGGGTTTGCTATGATATGACTTTCCTCTTCACCTGCATTCCAACATGAAGTTGTCATGTTAGTGAAGTAATGACTGCTATCAGAGAGTACCTGAGGTATCTAAAGAAAAGATTGCTATCAGAGAGTACCTGAGGTATCCAAAGAAAAGATTGCTATCAGAGAGTACCTGAGGTATCTAAAGAAAAGATTGCTATCAGAGAGTACCTGAGGTATCGAAAGAAACGATTGCCATCAGAGAGTACCTGAGGTATCGAAATAAATGATTGCTATCAGAGAGTACCTGAGGTATCGAAAGAAACGATTGCTATCAGAGAGTACCTGAGGCATCGAAAGAAATGATTGCTATCAGAGAGTACCTGAGGTATCGAAAGAAACGATTGCTATCAGAGAGTACCTGAGGCATCGAAAGAAATGATTGCTATCAGAGAGTACCTGAGGTATCGAGAGAAATGATTGCTATCAGAGAGTACTTGGGGTATCTAAAGAAACGATTGCTATCAGAGAGTTCCTGAGGTATCGAAAGAAACGATTGCCATCAGAGAGTACGTAAGGTATCGAAAGAAATGACTGCTATCAGAGAGTACCTAAGGTATCGAAAGAAACGACTGCTATCAGAGAGTACCTGAGGTATTGAAAGAAACGACTGCTATCAGAGAATACCTGAGGTATCTAAAGAAATGATTGCTATCAGAGAATACCTGAGCTATCTAAAGAAATGATTGCTATCAGAGAGTACCTGAGGTATCTAAAGAAAAGATTGCTATCAGAGAGTACCTGAGGTATTTAAAGAAAAGATTGCTATCAGAGAGTACCTGAGGTATCGAAGAAAGCGATTGCCATCAGAGAGTACGTAAGGTATCGAAAGAAATGACTGCTATCAGAGAGTACCTGAGGTATCTAAAGAAATGATTGCTATCAGAGAGTACCTGAGGTATCTAAAGAAATGATTGCTATCAGAGAGTACCTGAGGTATTGAAAGAAACGACTGCTATCAGAGAATACCTGAGGTATCTAAAGAAATGATTGCTATCAGAGAATACCTGAGCTATCTAAAGAAATGATTGCTATCAGAGAGTACCTGAGGTATCTAAAGAAAAGATTGCTATCAGAGAGTACCTGAGGTATTTAAAGAAAAGATTGCTATCAGAGAGTACCTGAGGTATCGAAAGAAACGATTGCCATCAGAGAGTACGTAAGGTATCGAAAGAAATGACTGCTATCAGAGAGTACCTGAGGTATCTAAAGAAATGATTGCTATCAGAGAGTACCTGAGGTATCTAAAGAAATGATTGCTATCAGAGAGTACCTGAGGTATTGAAAGAAACGACTGCTATCAGAGAATACCTGAGGTATCTAAAGAAATGATTGCTATCAGAGAATACCTGAGGTATCTAAAGAAATGATTGCTATCAGAGAGTACCTGAGGTATCTAAAGAAAAGATTGCTATCAGAGAGTACCTGAGGTATTTAAAGAAAAGATTGCTATCAGAGAGTACCTGAGGTATCGAAAGAAACGATTGCCATCAGAGAGTACGTAAGGTATCGAAAGAAATGATTGCTATCAGAGAGTACCTGAGGTATCTAAAGAAACGACTGCTATCAGAGAATACCTGAGGTATCTAAAGAAAAGATTGCTATCAGAGAATACCTGAGGTATCTACAGAAATGATTGCTATCAGAGAGTACCTGAGGTATCTAAAGAAAAGATTGCTATCAGAGAGTACCTGAGGTATCTAAAGAAAAGATACCTAAGGTATTATCTGATAGCAGTAGTTTCTTCCCTAATATGACAACTTCATGTTGGAATGCAGGTAAAGAGGAAAGCCTCAGCCAGGTCCAGTTTTAATTTCTAAACCTTGCTGGTGAAGTCCTTTGAATTGATTGTACCATAAAAGTAATAGAAAATAAAGAAGCCAAAATAGTTTGGGACTGTTGTAGGAATAAAAATCTGACATCTACAGGCAAAAGGGGAAATGCAAATCCTCGGTGTTTGTTTGAGCTAATCTTGTCAACTTTGGCTTGCCTAATTGTGTTGCTTATTTGGACTCTCTTTGCTTATGAACAGATAGGCCCAGTCTTTCTGAATGGATATAAAATTTCCATTCAAAAGACCAGCCTCTTCCAGCTTCTGCTTGAGGCTGTTTTTCTATGGCAGAAAGACTGGGGGTGTTTTCTACCTTTGTTAAGGTTTTTTTTTCCCCATTTCTCCTTTGGGGAAAATATTCTATCCTGCCTCTTTTTAATATTAAGAATAAAGAATATTTTAATCTGGGGAGGGGAGGACTTTAGAATCTGCCAAACAACACCTGAGAGTTAACATTTGATGATAAGAAATAAAACAAAATGGTGGATACTGTAATGACTGGAAACAGCAGAAGAGAAAATATAAAAACCTGAAAATAGAAGTAGAATTATTGTGATAAAGAACTACCTATCCAGAGTTTCTCAAGGACCTTGGCTATTGCCTTCTTCCTAGGACTGAGAGACAATGATTGGCCCAAATTCACCCAGATGAATCCATGCCTAAAACTAGATTCCCAGTTTCTAACCCAGTATCCCTAACCAGGGCTGGGATTCTCCCAGTTTGGACTGGTTCAGGCGAACCCCTAGCTCCAATGATCAGCTGGCTCCCAACTGGTTCGCTCTGACAATCATGTGGGCCCATCCGCCCACCCCTGTGCTGTACTCAGCTATATTTGCTCAGGTGATTTGCGCGCCAGAATCAAGATTGCCGCACCTTAGCTGGGTTACTTCCCCGAAGGAACATTGAAGGTAAGCAATTTAGAAAGCTGCGTGCACAGCGCGCATCAGGCACAAAGTGCACGTCAGTGTGCAAAGTGCACAAAGCATGCGATTAGCAAACTGATTGTTATACCGGCAGCATCCCACCACTGGTTTCTAACCATTATACCAAGCTGGCTATCTGTGAACCTCCTATACGCTGAAAGAATCCTTTCAAGGTAAATGACCAAAGTAAATTTCTAAGTAAATATCTAAGTATAGTATATAAAATCATACCTTGCAATGTCCTACCTGTCAATGAATACTTCAGCTTCAATCATAACAATACAAGAGCAAACAATAGATACAAACTCAAGGTTCACCGCACCAAACTTGATTGCAGGAAATACGACTTCAGCAACAGAGTCGTCAATGTCTGGAATACTCTACCCGACTCTGTGGTTTCTTCCCCAAACCCCAAAAACGTTAACTTTAGACTGTCTACTATTGACCTCACCCCTTTCCTAAGAGGTCTGTAGGGGGCATGCATAAGCACACCAATGTGCCTACCATGTCTGTCCTATTGTTTCTTTTATTTTTCTTATATGTACCTATTTCATGTATTCATAACTATGTATATACTTATACCTATTATCTTGTAAGCAATTGACAAACCAAATAAAATAAATAAATAAATTTGTGACCTTCCATTTTATGGTGAATGTATGCAAATCCATGAGTTTATTAGTTACTCTTATTTATCCATATATCTCTGATGGAAACTCAAGGCATTTAATGGGATCCTAGCAACAGCAGTCATTTAATGTTTGGGGGCTTTAAAGTTAGAATTCCGTCTGTGTGCAGCTGTCCTTTTGTTCTGAAAACATAACCCAGAAGACTGAAGACTTCTAGAAACTGACTCTATACTATTCTGCATTGTTAATTAAAGGAAATAAACTGGCATTTTCTTTTAGCTTTTGAAAAATGCAATCCAACCCTCTGCAATGTACAAGGAAAAAATGTAAAGTATTTTTTAAAAAATTACTGAACTATTTCCACAACTTCTTCCTATAAGCTTGGAATATGTAATTCATATCTGAACAAAAAAAGAAGATACAAATTGTAAATGAAAAAAAAAAGTTCCATTCCTATTCAGGATGAATTAAGGAAACAAGATGAGATACCCAATGAGTCTTATTCAACAATGTAAGTGTGTAGAAAATATACTTATATGTAAATGTATAAAAAATAAGAAAGAAAGACATGGGTTAAAAAATTTCACTTTAGTGAATGTACAGTACGTCACTCAATGTCTAGTAGCACAACTAATCAAGTAGATGTCTATGGAGATTCTCAGTCATTTAGGTCATGGTTGTTCTTTGGGATATTCAAGTAGATGTTGAAACACAATGGAATCAATTCCATTGATTATTATCAGCAAAAGATGGAAGCTAACACTGCCTATTCAAAAGAGAATATTTTAGACGCAGAATGTTTAAGGTCCCACTATCTGTTTGCTGCTATCTGGTGATTTGTCTGGATTTGTGCATTCATAAAAGCCTTCATCTGTATCTCAGAGTTGTGTAAATAAGCACATTATTTAAAAGTAAGTCTTAATAAGTTTAATAAGCTCCCTCCTAACGTAAACATAATATTGCATATGAAATATCTATCATGGAAATGACAAATATTCATTGTCAGCAGGTGATCAAGATAATGGCTACACAAAGCCATTATCATAATCTTTTCAATTGTTTTATTTTTCAAAAAAGGAAACATTCATTTTGTATTTAATAGACAAAAGACTTTTAGTTCTTAATTTGAAGGCATCAAAAAGGATTTGCAAGGCTAACTAATCAAAAGTATACATTTGTTTTTAAAAAAATGACTTACCAAAGACTGTAGATATTATGAAATATGTTTATTCAGCAAAAGTTATTTATCTTCACATCTTTGTAGAAACAAAAGCAGAGCCTTG
Organism: Notechis scutatus; assembly: GCF_049901735.1. Classification (NCBI taxonomy): domain Eukaryota; kingdom Metazoa; phylum Chordata; class Lepidosauria; order Squamata; family Elapidae; genus Notechis; species Notechis scutatus. Next base: position 68,728,651 of record NC_142012.1, on the reverse strand, counting down.
CTAGTCCCAAAGAGGTGAATCAGGCACCTCTTTGAAGGCTTATTCTATATTAATCATTTAAATTTCAAATCTGCAGCACAATTTTATAAATGAAATAGATGAAGATGTTATTTCTGCTAAGAGATTTTAACATATAAATGTGTAAAATATAAGCAAATTTTCTTTCAATAATGTTGTATTCCAATAGTTCTTTTTTAAAAAAAAATACTGACATATTTGATATTATCGAAATGGTGCCATTGACAGTCTTATGTTTTGTTGCATTCTTCTCTGAATGCTGGTCTCACCCACCCATTTTTTGTTGTTATTGCGTATTTCATGATTGTTCTAGACAAATAGAACAAGTCCCTAAGACTTTGTGAGGTGCTTAAATCTTTATTTGTAGTTGGAAACAGATTGAAACAATTGTCTACTACAATGTCGAATTATGGCTTCCCATTAATTTAAATGCAATCATTTGTACTTTGAATCTAAAATAAGATTAAAACAGTTAACAAAAAAGAAAAAAAACACTAAATTATCTTCCAAAGAAAGAGCATTTCATCCCTGTCCAAACTGCTTGGATGGCATCTTCTCCTAGTGTTTAACTGAAATTCATTTTCTTATTTTTCCCCCCAAATGAAATAATTTGTTTAGCTTTAATTTAGTTCATGATAAAAATTTCTTAATTACCCATAATTTTAATATAAAGTCTGCTTTAGTGTTACAGCTTGACAATCTAAAGATCTATAGTACATCTGCTTTTGCATGTCCTACGTTAAATTCTTCACTTTGAACAGTAGACTGTTATTAAAGACAAAATCTCATTTGTGAAAAGCCTGTTGTTTTCTTGGCAATCCTGCATGGATATTTTTTTGCCAAAGCTATTTCTCAGAAGTTCTGTTCTGTTTTGTTTTACATCTCAGACTATTCTATCCATGGATTTTTCTGATAGTACTCCATTCAAGGACTATCTAAATATGGCTCTTCTTAGCTCTATTGAGCTTATTTTGAAATTGTTCCTGTTTTTAAAGTATAAACTGCCTTCCTTCTCTCTCTCTCTCTCTTCTCTATCTACCATTAATTGTACTATGTGTTGCTCTTAAACCTTTGTTCTGTCAGAGCACTGCACACCAGAAACAACTAGACACAAGAAACAGTTTTTCCCCCGAAAGCCATCAGTCAGCTAAACAAATAATTCCCTCAACACTGTTCAACTATTTACAAAGTCTGCACTACTATTACTGTTAATCTTCTCATCACTCCTTATCACCCATCCCCTCCCACTTGTGACTGTATGATTGTAACTTTGTTGCTCGTATCCTTAGGATTTATATTGACTGTTTCCTAGTATGATTTGATTGCTTATTGTACATCATTAAGTGTTGTACTTTATGATTCTTGACTCTTGAAGAATGTATCCCTTCTTTTATGTATACTGAGAGTATTTGCACCAAGACAAATTCCTTGAGTGTCCAATCACACTTGGCCAATAAAGAATTTTATGTATTCTATTCTATCTAAAGATACTCAAAACTAACTGTATGGCTCTTTGAGTGTTGTGGGATAAATTATTGTGTCCTTTTTATGAACAGTATCCAGTATCCACACTTAAGTGTGTCCATATTTATTTTGTGGATATGCATAATCAAATGTGCCAGATGCTGGATTTACTCAGTTGGAATTAGCTACAGAATTAATACTTCTGATTTTTTAAAAGACAAATGTGATTAACGGTAGTTAATTACAAATGGAAATGATACATTTAAAATATTTAGTTGGCCATTTTGATAGACAAGCACTGGGGAAATGGTCCTTTGATCTAAGTCAGCTAAGTCACTCAGGTTATACCAAACAAACATTTTCTAAAACCCAGGATGAAGAGAGAAATGAACAATTCTTCTGTAAATAATGAGGTGAAGAAGGCTGTAACCAATCTGATCCAGCCAACAGCATTGCAGATCTACAGCTGGTTATTGCTAGTCTTTTACAAAATTGTCCCCATGCATTGGGGATAATTTCCTATATAAATCCATGTTAATGTTGAAATCTAATAGCAGAAAGTTAACAAATGCTCCAGTCTGCTACAATTTCCATCATATATACGTTGGGATTCAGTTCCTTTGTACCTCTTTCCATGATTTCCCGATTTTGACATGACAGAAATTGTTTTTTTTTATTTCAAATTTACTGATACAAAAGAAGTTTATAGAAAATGAAATGCCATCATGGCAAATGAAGGAAAAGCTTCCATCAGTTTTTATGAGTTTCTGTTCTAGGAATTTTAAAACAAAAGCAACTAGCGTGGCTGCAAACAGGCTGCATGCATAGTTTTCTTAATCACACTTTGTGGATTAGGTTGTTTCACATTAATTAAACCAGGGAGGGGGAGTTCGTTTATCAAAACTTGCAAATATATTGAAAGAAGTGCCAGTACCAGTCCTTGGACAAGATGCCCTAAATGGGACAATAGTCCCATTGCTGTTATTTCCTCTATCTGTTTCATTGCATTCCATTTCTGGGCTAAATGTATATAACTGACCATAAAGAAAGAAAAAAGCAAGATGAATAACTTTCTCACCTCTGTAACTGCTTGCATAGACAGATATAGAAGGAACACAAGCAAGATCAAGGTAATAGAGCAGTAATTCAAGAGGCAGGTGGCAATATCTTTGCTAGAGTTCTGGGCCTCATTAGCCATAGACAATGTTTATGTCTGGTGCTCGACTGAAAAGATACTGAGTAAGCACAAGGATAAACACTCCAATAATAAGAGTCCCTGTGAAAATATTCTGTCCAAGTCTGAAGGAAGCCACACCAATTTAAGTAGCATGTATGCAATTCTATGAAACAGTGAACTGTTGAATAATTTATCCAGCATTATCCTCAAGAAAACATATATACAAGCTCCTATAACATTATATTAAAAAGTAGTAACCAAGCAAATGGTTTTATGTTCATAAAACCTTATGCAAACATTAATTCAAACTCAGAAGAATCACTTGTTGATTTGAATGGCTTTACAGATTGGTTAAATAAATTGGACTGTATTCATTGTATTTGCTTATATGAGTGTAGTTATCTTGTAATAAGTCATCCATGTAATGGAGTTTGGCAAATCCAGCTGTGAATGAAGATTGCCAGAAAGGTGCTTAGTGACAGGACTCACTGGATTCTGCTTTTCCATCCAATCCTGTGACTAAGATATCTTTGACTTCTAAAGTGTCTAAGCTAAACCTAAACCCTAAATAGTCACCTTTTAATTAACTCGCTTTCAGCTACTTTCTCATACTTCCCATGAACGGCCACAGAGGAAAATGGATCCAAGGGACTTTTAAAATAGAATAGCCAATAATAATTGATTTCATTCCTTAATCACTGGTGTGGAGAAACAGAAAAATCATTTGAGATCATGATAATAAGTTTAATGAAGCATTAGCATTGAAAAGATCAAGAAAAGGGTGAATAGGCTACAAGCTTAAATATTTGAATAATGTACAAAAGAGAACAATAGAGGAGTGTTGTGTCAATTTGTTATATCAAATTCTGACTTGTTTCTAGAAATAATGTAGCTCTTATGTGGAAAAGGATCTATGGCCCCTGCTATATAACCTGCTCTGAAATATTGCCAAACAATTACTGATAATCAGTTGAATAGATAGGGGCATAATAGACTAATGTTCATAACAGTACTGGGAAGATCAAATAACAACATCTAGCTATTATTGACTTTCACTTATAGCATATATTTTTATGTAAGTCAACAATATAACATGAGTTATATATTATCTCCAAAGCTGGTCTTAGCTTGGTGAATTTTTCTTCTTCTTCCATTTAATTTTGTTTGATTCTCAGTTCCTGCAGGTTTCTTGGCAAGATTTTCCAACGGTGATTTGCCATTGTTTGTTTCCTAGGCTGAGATAAAGCAACTAGAGCCCAAGATCGCCTAGCTGGCTTTGTGGTTTGTGGAACTAAAACTCACTGTCGCCTGGTTTCTAGCCTGAGGCCTTAAGCACTACAGCAAATTGGATTATCAGATCTGTGAATATAAAATATTGTCAGTTATTAGTATCTTATTTTCAAATATAAAGCCTTAGGCAAAACTATATCAAACTTCAGATAATTATTGAATAGTGGACTGCATGATTTATTTCTTTGTTGTTTACACATATCTTGTTGTCTGAAATATTAGCAAGGCCAGTATTTCCAATTACTGTTGGTCCAGCATAGCTGGTCACTGTTTGGACTCATCAAGATAGCAGCAAGCCATTTTAAGCAAGCTTCAAAGCTGTTCAACATTATACGTGGCTTTTAGAGGAAATGGCCTAACAGCTGCATTGGTAAATGATGTATACAAGAGACAAACCTCTGGAATGTTTAAGGGGTGTGGTTGATAGAGCATCCAACTGAATTTTTATGCTTTTAGATGAGAGAGACATACAAGAACAACAAAATATTTCTATGCATTTGTGCTGGTAAAAGAAGTATCACCTGCAAAGACCATTCCTGATCCCTAAAAAAGCTGGCTGAGGAACTCTGGGAGTTGAAGTCCACAAGTCTTAAAGTGGCCAAGGTTGGACACCCCTGCCCTAAAGGGTTGTCCACGCTAATCAATGTTCCAGCAGATATAAAAGAGGGCAGAGTAAATTTTTTTTCTCACAATGCTTATTAACTGCTAGAAAACAAACCCTGGAGGACAAATATTTCAGGAACAGAATAAGCAGCTCACATGAAGGAGGAAATTTAACTAATGGTGTGCAGATATTTCCCCTGTATTTTTTTTTTTTACCTTTTAGTATGATGGGGGGGGGGAAACTGGCTTCAGAATTTGTAGAAAAGAATAGAGAATGTGGAGGAAATCATTAAGAAAATATTGGAATGTGCTGAAATGAGTAGATTGACATTTGAAATTAGAGAACAAGAGGATAAACAATTTTATAAAATTTGGGACCTTTTCTATCAATGGTTAGATAATAAAATACAATAATAGAATATCTAGAATTTCAGAATAATGAATATATAAAGATACATTTTTTTGGATATTATATTTATAAAATGTTTTTAGGATAGATTTGGTAGGATTATATGAATTGTTATAAAATAAACTAAGTAAATTATAGTTATCTCGCAAAGTATGAATGAATAAAATTATAGTCAAATGATTGTTTAATAATGATACCAGGGTATTTAATTTTTGATTGATAATGAGTTATCATGCAATGTAACTGTAATTGAGACTACGAAATGGATGCACAAAAAATTGGTAAACCAACCGACACACTGCTTGTATATTTATGAAAGAAAGCTGGATGTTTTTATGTTTTGTTTGTTTTGTTTGTCTTTAAAAACCAATAAAATTGTAAAAAAAAAAGAAAAGAAAAGAATAGAGAATGTGGTATTATTCACATCTTAGCTACAATGTGGCCAAAGCATGCATGTCAATGTATGTCTTTCATTGTGCAAACATTTTTCCCCGGCTTCCTATACTTCAGTTATATTGGAAAGGAAAATACCACAGCAGAATCCCTCTCAGGAACTTCTGTTGTCTCTGCTATTGAGAAATGGAGAATTTCTTTTTTTCTGAAGAATTATGGAGATGTTGTTCTTTGATATTATTCATATAGATGTTGCATAAAGTGGCGGAGAAAAAAAATGATTTGATTTCTTTCTTTAGATTTTGGATGAATTCTGTAAATTCATTGAATTTTTCAGCTACTTTTTGAGTTGCAGTTTAGTAGACAGTTTCTGCATTTCACATTGAATATTCTACTCCCTTTAAAAATAAAGAACACAATCCCACCCAGCTCTATCATGTCTCCTGCAAACATCAATATTCTGTCCAACTAGCTGCCCTGAAGATCATTTTATTTTCAGTGTTAATGTTGCAGATTGGGAAACTCATAAATTGCACCATGCAAGCAATTTGCTGCATTTGTGATGCTTAAGACATTAACATTAGGCATAAAAGTGGAACATTTCTAAATTAGGCATCAAAATATTTCTCTGTCCATTAAATTCTGGTTTACTGCTTTTCTATTTGATGCCCATTTATTTCAGTTGAATTTATTAACAGTGTTTATATTTCAGCATTTCAGGAATTACAAACATTTACAATGTTTGGCTTTTTAGCCAAACATATATTTGGCATATAGTTTGGCTTTTTACTAATTTATGCAGCATCTTCTTAATTCTGTTAATTACTTAGACAAGTCATACACCATTCTCAAGTAATTCTAACATAATATTATTCATGATCTCAATACAAAGAGATATAGTATATATGGATATAAAAATATATGAAATATAAGTATATGATGGTAAAACTAGCAGTGTATCAAAGAGCTCCTTAAGCATAGAATTGTAAGGGTGATTACTGTCAGTTAAAATAAAAATTGAGCCAGGAAATCTGGTTCAAATTAAACCATTTAATGGACCCATTAGTAAGTCTTAAGCAAACAAGTGCCTTCCAGTCTCATTTTTCTCATCTGCAATATAAGATATAACTATACTGATTTATCTTATTGATTATAACTAACCATTATTGAATTATATACACTGTGATTTAAACTTCTAAAACATATAACATGGTATAAAGTTGTTTATAGTTGTTTCCACAGCCTCAGTATTAATCCGTCTTTTTTCTTTATAAGATTTTGGACTAAAGGGTGGGGTAAAAATGCAACTGATAAACAAAAGCTGACTTACACATATGCTTGCCTTACAGTGATTAATCAGTTATTCATGAGAACTAGTTTAATGGTATAATTAGAACATTGTGCCGGATTATTTATGCCATCTATCTGAGCATTTTTAAAATGATTCCCTTTTCCCATTCTGAATAAATGCCCCCTGCTAGATAAGTACAATTTAAAAGAAAATTTGAAGACTGCACACAACACTTTTTAAAGAAAAAAATAAATCACATTATTATTGGTGGAAACTATCCACAGTATCGATGGCGCATACTTTAAAGTACGGTAATTGGCAATTTCAAAAACAGGGAATGGGACATGAATCAGCAATGTTTTCAATGAAAAATTTTAACATGCAAATTTGTTCTTGAAAGATCTTTTCAGCAAATTGTTGCTGATGTTAAAACTTGAATAAAACAATTCCTCAAATTGCTTCAAAAAGATAAACAAACGAGAAGTGATACTTGGCATCTCTGACATCAAACAGAAAATAACATTCCATAGAGGCAATTAATATTACTGGGGGAAAAAAATCTGAATTATAGATATCCAAGGTGGTATGCAAAAAGGTGTAAATGAAACAGCTTCTCGTGTGAAGTGACTAATTTGAAACCCAATCCAGCATTTCTTTAAATGTTTTGATCTTGGGGCCTCGTCTTAGGAACACCTGCAGCTTCTATCACCCACATTTCCATTCAATCTTTTACAATCTGTAAAATTCTTAAGATTCAAGTCCCATTCCATGTTACATTGTGCCCGATGCTTTGATCATTGCCCTTGGGAAAAATTGCTTCATGTGGGCAGCAGCAGCTGTAAATACAACAGTTAATACTATTGAGGTATTGAGTTTCCCATTTACTTTGTTAGTCAGAAAACTGTACAGCATTTTCCATATAGCTTGCTTTCAAGTTTCTTATCTTTTAAGATAATCTGTTAAATGGATGATCTGAAATACTTTCTAATGATATAGCAAAAAAGAAAAATCACATCCGTATTTTTTAATTTAGGAAAATAACTTGGTACTAAACTACATACAGAGATTCTTACTTTGCTTGAGTCAAAATTCAGAGCTTTCTACCAATCATTTAAAGGGAATCTATTATCTTAATGAATTCACTAGCCCTTTTGCACAAAGTGGCTTTGTGCTTTGTCTGTTATTTGTTTAGAAACAAGAAATGAAATGCATTTTGTAATTTATTGGGTTAATTAGTCTGGTTCTCTACAAATATATTGTAATAATACAATTCCTTTATTCCTTTAAAAAGAATTCAGGCTAAATTTCTTAGGAACATATTGCAAGCTTCTGACTGTTTCTCAAACATAATTCATCACTGTGAAGTCTGCATAAATAGGAGCAAGACAGTGCTTGGTTACATATTTCGATACACTGGGCTAAATATATATTTTGTTTCTATTGGTTTGACTCCTTGAATTCTTGTCAATAATTTTGTCTCATCCTGCACCAAAGCAATAGACAAAAAAAATTAGAACTCTTTGAATTTTCTTTAATTCAGCTCTTCACACTAAGATAGAAATGTGCAATAGCAGCTTTGAGGCAGCAGGTTAAAGATATTCATATCGAATTATATCAAGCATAAAATGCCAAGAACATATTTCACTGTAATTGTGAGTTAAAAAATTGCTAGCAATTAGTTAGCACTCATTGAGTAGTATTCTACAACTGCTATAGCAAAGGAAAAGAAACATATTGACACTCCTGCTGCTAACTGCCAAAGATAAGCCTTTCTATCCTATAATATTTCTTTTTGACTTCACACTTCCCCCAAATCTCCTCCCTGAAATTTACTCTCTCATTGGAGCAAGAAAATTGGGAATGTTATTTTATTCTTCTATTCATCTTCTAACATTCCAGCAAGACCGGTCAAAGATTTTATTCTAAATGATCTCTGCTGACTCATAAACTGTAATTATTCTTTCTTTAAAATAAATAATTCAGCACTAATGCTTTATGTCAGTGGCCCCCAACCTTTTTTGTGCCACGGCCCGGTACCGGCATCACAAAATGATCCGCGGCCCAGTACCGGCATCAGCACGCATGACAAGGCAAAGGCGAGCCGAGCGACCAGCCAGCCAGCCGTACCCCGCTTCTCCCCGCCACCTTCAACTCCTCCTTTGTACCTTTGTCGATGGGCTTCGGGACGGCTTCGGGATGGTCGCTCGACTCGCCTTGCCTTGGGTGCTGAAAGAATCCTCGTGCCTTAATTTCGTTCGAAGCTGCCCCCCCCCTGTTAGTGTTTGGGGATAAACCCCTAGCAGAGTATGCAGCAGCAGTCAAGCCAGGCAGCCAAATGAGAGAGGAAGGGTTTTAGAGTATACACACACTGAACACAAACACTGTTTGTAGTTTAAATAGTTTTTAATCCAGTTAGAGTTTAAGCATTGTCAATCAGTCCGTATGTCATTCACAATATATCCATTCAGTAAGACTCACTAACTCAGTCCAGATAATAGTCCTTACTATATCTTTATCAGCCGATAAAGATATCTTCTCCTCCTCCGATGCCTTTCTCCAGAGGATAACGCTGGATATTCAGTAGAACGATCAAACAGTAGACAGTCGCAGTAAAACAGTAGTAAACAGTTGTATCCAGCAGTAAACAGCAGTAAACAGTAAACAGCAAACGGTAAACAGTAAAACAGTAGGCAGTAAGCAGCAAGCTTTCTCCTGCTTCCTCTTATTGCAGTTTCTAACCGCACCCTTAATTGGCTAATTACATGCAGTGTGGTGCTTAAAGTTACAAACACTTAAACTATGATACCTTAGTTTATATATTTATCCACCCAAACCTTGTTGGGTATCAATGTTATACCTAACGTTCTCCCCTTTTGGGTGATATAAATATATAATACCTTTACAATTTAACCCCATAGTTTTCACAACTCTCCTGGTGCTTCCTGGCACCTTGGGCTTTTGTAAAATTATCAGCTACATTGTCCTCCGACATGCAGTATTCCAGCTGTATCATTTTACTTCTCACAGATTGTCTAACGTTTAGGTACCTTAAATCTGTATGCTTGCTCCTAGTTTTGACTGCAATATTTGTGGCCATTTGAATTGCTGCCTGATTATCTTCATGTATAATTATAGGATAATTCACAGTTATGCCTATATCATTCATCATTTGCTTATACATAATCAATTCTGTACATAATAGCGATAAACAGGAGAATTCTGCCTCCATAGTTGACAAACTTATATGCTGTTGTCTTATTGACTTCCAACCTATTAATGTCTTACCCAGCATTATGGCTGTTCCTGAAGTCGATTTTCTTGTGTCTCTTTCTGATGCAAAACTAGCATCAGCATAAGCACTCAGAATTAGATCACCTTTTGGCTCTAGATACAATGAATAATTCATTGTCTTTTTAAGATATCTTAATATTCTTTTTAGCTGCAATCCAGTGTCTTTCACTTGGTACAGAATTGAAACGAGCTAACTGATTCACACTGTACGATATGTCTGGTCAAGACCAATTGCTAATATAAGACAAACTACCAATTAATGATTGATAAATTACCTTATCAAACCCCGGCTTTGTGCATCAGTGTTGCTAAACTCCTGACTCATTGGAGTCTTAGCCGGCTTACAAAGCTCCATTTTATAATCTATTAGCAATTTGCATATCTTATCTTCCTGAGATATCTTAAAGCCCTTCTGTGTTTTCTGTATATTTAAACCGAGATATTTTTTTATCTCCCCTAATTGCTTAATCTTTCTTTTCTTTTCTAATGATGCTATTATTTTATTGGCCTCATCATTAGTTTCAGTAATCAATGCAATATCATCAGTGAACAACAATAATAATGATATTTTCCCATTTGTCTCCCTCTTAAATAGACATGGATCGGCTAACCAGCTCTGAATCCTATATTGTTTAGTTCCTTTACAATATACTGGTTCCATTCATAGCCTGATTGTTTAAGACCATAGAGGCTTTTTTTTAACAACCAACAATCATTATTATCTATTATTTCACTTTTAATTCCAACAGGTTTTTCATATATATAGTGTGTCTTAATGGGGCGTGCAAGTAAGCGGTTTCCACATCTAGGTGGTTAATTATATATTTTTGCTAGCTGCCCACACTAAAGCTGCCCTCAAGGTTGCTGCCTTAAGACTAGGTGCAAACACCTCATCATAGTCATTGGCATTCTGTCTAAAACCTTGGGCTACTAATCGTGCCTTATGGATTATATTTCCATCTTTATCAGTTTTTACCTTAAAAATCCATTTGCAGCCAATGGACTTCATATCTACAGGTAATCTCGCATTCTCATATACTTTCATATTCCTTAATGAGTTCAGTTCCTTATTCATTGCTGCATACCAACTTTCCTTATCCTTAGTAGGATACATTTTTATTTCATCTACAGTACATGGAACTTTATTAATCTGGCACACTGTGTTAGCCTGGTACCTATCAGGCGGTCTAGATATTCGTGTAGTTCTTCTGGGAATTACAGGGCTTGCAGGAGGACTTTTTGAACTACTACCTGTTCATCTTCCTCATCCTGCTCAGCTATTGGATCTATTTCTTCCTTTATGGGCTCTATTTCTTCCTGTATTTCTCTCTTTACTTTATTCTTAAAGTTACAGGGATAACTAATGGGATTTCTATAGGATTCAATAATTACTTCTTTATTGGTATCCTGTTCTAACTTCTCCCATCCTACATGCTCTAGAAATTGGGCACTAGCACTACATAACACCTTAGATGTGCCTTTCTCCCAAAATCTATATGCCCTATGGTTTGCCTGGTAACCAACGAAGAAAAATCGTTTAGCTCTGTGTTGCCCTTTATGCCTGAGTTGTGTAGGGATATGCACCCATGCTGGTGCACCAAATGTGTGCAGGTAACTTAAGTCAGGTTTCCTGCCATGCCACTTGGTGAATGGTATTTCACCTGTCGTTGTGTTAACAACGTTGTTCAATATGTTATTAGCACACATTGTAGCCTCCCCCACAAAGAATCAGGTAATCCAGAATCAGTTAACATTGTTCTAACCATTGCCTGTAGTGTTTGGCCTCTTCTCTCTATGAATGCGTTGTGTTCTGGCCTGTATGGTGCAGACTTTTTGTGCTCTATTCCAGCTACCTTTAGTCTGTTCTGGAATTTGTTGTTAACAAATTCCGTACCATTATCTGTCACCAGGGTTATTAGTTGCCGTTTAGTCTTTCTTTCTGCAAATTTAAGCCAGTTGAAAAATGTTTATATGTTTCAGTTTTGCTCTTCATTAAGTAGCAAAACCCATATCTAGAATGGTGGTCCATAATGCTCAGTATATATCGAGCACCCCCATACTGGGTTTCTTTGGACCTATGATGTCTGCAAATATCACTTCTAAAGGTTCTTTGGTTTTGAAACCATTTAACCTATTTGCAGGCAATACTTTGCTCTTATCTTCACAGCAAACATTACAACGCAAATATTTATCACAAGGTTTTAACCTTATTCCATCAGATAACTCTACTGTACGTTTTAGCATTTTAAAATTTACATGCCCCAAACGCCTATGCAATAAATGGATACATTCATTATGAGGCTTTATATTGTTAAATACAGTCTGAGCCTCCCTTTCTTACTATCATCTAAGACGTATAACGTTCCATTTAAAGCTGCAGTTACCCTTTTTTATCCTTCTCAATTATGCAATTATTATTTTTAAATGTAATTACATAACCTAGTTTGACTAATACCCTTACAGAAAGCAAGTTGAACTTTAGTTGCGGTACATACAACATTTTTATATCCTGATTTATGTACGGACAATGTGCAGTACCTTCTCCTTTCGCTTTCAGGTTCCAGCCATTAGCAAGTGATATATGTTGAGAGCTTGTAGACATTTTTACAAATTTTGTCTTATCTCTCGTGATGCAGTGGGATGCACCACTGTCCACCACCCATAAATCATTCTTCACATCACAGTTGCTAAACATGGCTAGTTCAAAGGCTTTCTTGGGCTTTTTTACATTCTGGCTTTTTCCCTTTTTGCAGAAACTTGCCAAATGTCCTCTTCCTCCACAATTAAAACACTTTTTAATTGTGTATGCCGTCGAAGATAAATTCTCTTCTTCCGGTGCTTTTCTTTACTAAGCTGGTTTCTATCAAGCTTTGAAGATAATTTCTCTTCTTTCTTAGATTTATCTTCTCTCAGCTGGTCACGTTCACACCTTCTTCTGGCTTCTTCTAGTAGCCTGCCTGTAATCTCGGTTAATGAGAGGCTATCCTTAGGCAATACTTCCAACGAAGTCACATAGTCATCATAGCTTTGATCTAATGAAGATAATATAATGTATACTTGATGCAGCTCATTAAAGATAAGCTGTTTTTCTTGTAATTCTTGAAAAATGCTCTTCATACAGTTTAAATGAGCTAACATGTCTCCATTCCTCTGAAGATGTGTTCAAACAGCTTCCGTGTAAGATTTATATGTGCTCCTACACTGTCCCGAACATATATCTTCCTGAGGTTCTCCCAGCAGTTTGCAGCATTTTCTTCTTTCCTCTTATTGCAGTTTCTAACCGCACCCTTAATTGGCTAATTACATGCAGTGTGGTGCTTAAAGTTACAAACACTTAAAATATGATACCTTAGTTTATATATTTATCCACCCAAACCTTGTTGGGTATCAATGTTATACCTAACACCCCCCTTCGATGAAACTAAGGCGCAAGGATTCCTTCAGGACCCAAACGCCGCTTTCCAACCGGAAAAGCTCACCCGGAAGCACTTTCTCATCGAAACAAGATGGCGGCACCCAGCAAACCGGCGGCCCGGTAGAAAATGTTCCACGGACCGGTACCGGTCCGGGGCCCGGTGGTTGGGGACCCCTGCTTTATGTCATAAACCAGATTTGCACAAGCAATGTCTCTAAACATTTTGGTGATTTCATCTTCCATAAATAAAATGGCTGAACAAATGTATGAAAGATTATTTTATGTTGGTAGGTATATATACCCATCAATATATAAGAATACAAATGTAAATACAGATCATCCTCGACTTACAATAGTTCATTTAGCGACTGTTTGAAGTTAAAATGCCACGGAAAAAAGTAATTTATGACCATTTTTCACCCTTATGACCATTGCAACATCTCCATGGTCACATGCTTTACATTCATTCATTTACATACATTCAGATGCTTGACAACTGATTCATGTTTATGATGGTTTCAGTATCTTGTGGACCTTTTGGAGACCTTCTGACAAGCAAAGTCAATTGGAAACCAGATTCATTTAACAACTGTGTTACTAATTTAACAACAATTTATCACTTCATAAATGCAACCCACCCTGATGCAGCCTCACTGGTGCTAAGCAATTGATTTCATGGACTCCCCTGGAAGAAAACATTCAGACACATAGAAAACAAGCATCATCAAATTGTCCCTAAAAAAGTAACACCATTAAATGCTTCTGTGACGGATAGAAAAATATCCCCAAACCTCCCTAGGAAAAAAAAAAGGCGAGTGCTGGTGATAGGAGATTCAATTCTCAAAGGAACAGAACCAGCCATCTGTAAACCAGACAGTCAATCCAGAGAGATATGTTGTCTCCCCGGAGTAAAAATCAAAGATGTGGCTGAGAACCTAACCAAAATAATAACACCCACAGATTACTATCTTTTTCTACTACTACATGTAGGGACAAACAGAAAAAGAAATGCATGATCTATTTCACAGACAAAAGCCAGGAAAAGCACCAGAGCCAGACAAGATAATGCCTTCTTGCTTAAAAGTCTGTGCCAATTGGCCCCCATCTTCACCCGAATCTTCAATACATCACTAGAGATCTGCTAGGTTCCTGCCAGCTTCAAACGCTCTACTATTATCCCAGTGCCGAAGAAAAATGAAACATGAAAATCATCACGGATTTGCTGTTAGATACCCTGCAATTTGCATATCGAGCAAATAGACCGACAAACAATGCTGTTAATATGGCTCTGCACTATATTCTACAACAACACATTGAATCTCCAAATACCTACGCAAGGGTCCTCTTTGTAGACTTTAGTTCAACATTCAATACCAACATTCCAGACACTCTTCTAACTAAACTAAACCAGCTAGCGGTACCTGAACGCACTTGTAAGTGGATCATAAGCTTCCTAACAGACAGGAAGCAGCAGGTGAAGCTCAGCAGAATCACATCTGATACCTGTACAATTAGCACAGCCCCCCCCGCAAGGCTGTGTGCTCTCTCCACTTCTCTTCTCCCTATATACCAATGACTGCATCTCAAATGATCCATCTGTTAAACTGCTGAAGTTTGCAGGTGATACAATAGTGACTGGTCTCATTTGAGGCAATGATGAATCCGCATACAGACGGGAGGTTGAACAACTAGCCACATGATGCGACTGGAACAATTTGGAAGTGAACACACTCAAAACTGTAGAAATGGTGGTAGACTTTAGAGAAACCTTCCCATACTACCACCTCTTACAATACTAGACAACACAGTATCAACAGTAGAGACCTTCGAATTTCTAGATTCCATCATTTTTATTTATTTTATTTTTATTTATTTGATTTGTCAATTGTTTACAAGATAATAAGTATAAGTGTATACATAGTTATGAATACATGAAATGGGTACATATAAGAAAAATAAAATAAAAATAAAAGAAACAATAGGACAGGGACGGTAGGCATGTTGGTGCGCTTATGCACGCCCCCTAGAGGCGTGCATAAGGTCATATCTCAAGACCTAAAATGGACACCTAACATCAAAAACATCATAAAAAAAGCACAACAAAGAATGTTCTTTTTGTGCCAATTCAGAAAGCTCAAACTGCCCAAGGAGCTGCTGATCCAGTTCTACAGAGGAATTCTTGAGTCTGTCATCTGCATCTCTATGGACAATTAGGACTGCAGAAAAAACAATTACTACCAACCTGCCTTCCATGGAGGGCCTGTATACTGCATGAGTCAAAAAGAGGGCTGTGAAAATATTTACACATCCTGGACATCAACTGTTTCAACTCCTATGCTCAAAATGACACTATAGAGCATTGCACACCAGAACAACCAGACACAAGAATAGTTGTTTTCCCAAACGCCATCACTCTGCTAAACAAATAATTCCCTTAACACTGTCAAACTATTTACTAAGTCTGCATTACTATTACTATTATTATTACTATTCATCTTTTCATCCTTCCTTTCACCCATCTCCTCCCACTTATGACTGCATGAATGTAACTTTGTTGCTTGTATCCTTATGATTTTTATTGACTGTTAACTAGTATGATTTGATTTGGTTTGATCGCTTATTATTATGGTTCCTAGTATGATTTGACAGCTTATTTGTACCTTTTGACTACTATTAAGTGTTATACCTATGGTTCTTGACAAATGTATTTTTTTTTCTTTTTATGAACACTGAGAGCATTTGCACCAAAACAAATGCTCCTTGTGCGTCCAATCACACTTGGCCAATAAAGAATTCTATTCTATTCTATTCTATTCTATTCTATTCTATTCTATTCTATTCTATTCTATTCTATTCTATTCTATTCTATTCTAAATATTCTAAATTTAAATAAAAAATGACACCAAAAAGGACTTGAAAATAATATTGAGTGATAACGAACAGCTAGGCAAGAAAGTCAAGGACTTAGGTGCATAAGTAGTTTTTTCATCTCTACTGTGAATGAAAGGTTCAACATCTGGTAAGAGAACAAAAGATTTTAGAAGTGAACCAATGGCTAAGTGTTGCCAAAAAAAACAAAAAAAAAACACCTTTGGTTTCCTAGATCTTGGTCTGTACTAGCTCCATGATGGGCTTTTGGCAAGGGATGGGTTGCACCTCACAAAGACTGGGAAGAATTTTTCTCAGGAAATAACTGGCTCAACTTATCAGGAGGGCTTTAAGCTAAAATTGAGGGGGGAGGGTAACCAATTTTTAGGGTCTCCAGGAACTAATTCCAAGCAAAAAGCCCCAGAAAGCAAGTCAAATAATGAAGTAAGGAGGGATAGGAAGGAAGACAAACTCAAAACCCAGATAGAAGGCATAGGAAGCATACCCAGAGTCAGACATAAAGATCTCAAGTGCCTATATACAAATGCACAGAGTCTGGGGAACAAACAGAATGAACTTGAATTACTAATACATGAAGGTAGATATATATAGTTGGAATAACAGAAACTTGGTGGGATGACACTCATGACTGGAACATACTGATAGAGGAATACAAACTGTATTCTAACCGTAAACCTAACACCAGACCCCATAAAAGAGGAGGTGGAGTTGCACTGTATGTAAAGGACCATTATATTGCTGCAGAAATTCATGAAACCAAAGACAAAAACCTCCAAGAATGCATGTGGGTCAATATAAAAGGAAAAAAATGACATGGCCATAGGTGTATACTATAGGCCACCCAATCAAGCAGGAAAACATAGGTATCTTTTTGCTAACCAACTAACAAATATATGTAGGAAACACACTAACAATAGTAATGGGGGACTTCAATTACCCAATTGGAAGACTAATTCCGCACCAAGTGAGAAATTGAATAGGTTCCTAACCAACTTAGCTGACAACTTTGTTATCCAAAAGGGAACTAGAGGGAACTAGAGGAAGCCATACTGGACTTAATTCTTACAAACAGAGAAGAAGTGATAGAGGGAGTTGAAACTGCAGGAACCTTGGGTGAGAGTAACCATGTCATACTAGAATTCAGCAATGCAATCCAAGCAATAGAACTTAATGATACCAGAGTCTTAGATTTTAAAAGAGCTGATTTTAACAAACTCAAAGAGAACTTGGGAAAGATTCCTTGGATGAAAATCCTAAAGGGGAAAACAACTCAAGAAGCTTTAGAAACTCTGAAAAATATGATAATAAAAGCCCAGACCAACACAATGCCACTGAGAAAGAAAAACAAGAAATTCAAGAAGAAACAGCATGCCTACACAAAGATGTCTCTGACAAATTGAAAGACAAAAAGGACAAATACAAAAAATGGAAAAAGGAACACACAACTATGCAGATTCTGGCAGAATATCAGCCAGAATCTGCAAAGACGAAGTCAGGAAAGCAAAGGCTCAGAAGGAACAAAGACTTGCAATAAAAATCAAAGATAACAAAAAAAGTTTCTTCCAACATACAAATAACAAGAAAAAAATCAAGGAAACAGTCAGTCCACTAAAGAGAGAAGGTGTCAAGGAAGTAACAGGCAGCAGAGAGAAAGCAGAGCTGCTTAACTCGTTCTTTGCATCTCAGTCTTCACGCAAAAGAAACTATAGCCCAACCTACCAAAAAAAAAAAAAACATACTGTAAAAGACAGACTAGAAATAAAAGTTAAAATAAGCAAAAAAATAGTAAGAGAACACCTGTCTGATCTTGATGAATACAAATCACCAGGGTCTGATGGATTACATCCCAGAGTTCAAAGGAGCTAGCAGATGTTATCTCAGAACCACTGCACCACATCTTTCAAAAAATCCTGAGCACCGGAGAACTACCAGAGGACTGGAAAGAGCTGAGTTTGTTCCCATCTTCAGAAAAGGGGAAAACAACAACAGACCCAGAAAACTACAAACCAATCAGCCTAACATCAATATCCAGGAAGATACTGGAAAAAAAAAAAAAAAAACAAATCTGCCAACATCTACAATTGATTAAAGTAATAACATGCAGCCAGCATGGGTCTGTTAAAATGCCCAGTACTCTTCAATATCTTCTAAACAACTTAGATAAGAAGGGGAACTTACCACATATGCGGATGATATAAAGCTGGCAGTAATAGCTAACACTAGATGATAGGCTCTTGACAGACTTGAACACATATAACAAAATGAAATTCAATGTAGAGAAAAGTCAAGTCTTTCACTTCGGCAAGCAAAAATATAGACTGGGTGAAAGCAGGCTCAATAGCAGTAACTGTGAGAGGGATCTTGGAGTCTTAGTGGACAACCAGTTAAATATGAGCTCGCAGTGTGCGGAGGCAGCCAAAATAGCCAATGCAATCCTAAGTTGCATTAACAGAAGGATACAATCAAGATCAAGTCCGCTACTAATACCATGCTATAAAGCCTTAGTAAGACCACATCTAGAATAGTGCACCCAGTTTTGGTCACCACACTATAAAAAAGATGTTGAGATTCTAGAAAAAGTGCAGAGAAGAGCAACCAGGATGATTAGGGGACTGGAGACTAAAACACATGTAGAACGTTTACAGGAACTGGGCCTGGCTAGTCTAGTGAAGAGAAGGACCAGGGGAGACATGATAGCGGTCTTCCAATATTTGAGGGGCTGCCACAGGGAGGAAGGGGTCAAGCTATTTTCTAAAGCGCCTATAGGCCAGACAAGGAATAATGGATGGAAACTGAACAAGGAGAGATTCAACCTGGAAATAAGGAGAAATTTTCTAACAGTGAGAACAATCAACCAATGGAACAGAAATTGCCCTCGGAAGTTGTGGGAGTTTTATCAGTGGAGGCTTTCAAGAAGAGATTGGACTCCCATATGTGAGAAATGGTGTAGGGTCTCCTGCTTGGGCGGGAAGTTGGACTAGATGACCTACAAGGTCCCTTCCAACTCTGTTACTCTGTTAAATCTGTTAAATGTGGCAAGAAAAATCATAAAGTGGGGCAAAATTCAGTTAACAAATTTCTCACTTAGCAAAAAAAAAAAAACCCTTTGGGCTCAATTGTGGTCGTAAGTTAGGACTGCCTGTAGTAGTGTCAGACAAAATTAACAAATACAATAATTAATAATATTAAGTGGTGCAAAAATAATGAATTCTAAACTATTATGACCTTGAAACAGCTCACTGAAAACAACTTGCAACATTATTTTTCCATACTTAAAAAAGCAGATATAATTTGTTCGTTTTGTTAACATTGTTCATAATTTATACCTATTTGTTAAACTCCTAAAATGAAAGTATTCCAGAAAACTATGTCCAACAACTGAAACTGCTTATACAATGTATAAGTTGAGTCCTGTTAACTTTATTAGAAATAAAAAATAAATTGCAGATTGGAAAGGTTTGTATTTTGTAATTTTCAACTGTATTTCATTGTCCTTTTACAACGCATAGACATATTCTGCATAGAATTTGTCAGGCACCAGGTTCATCTCCCTATTTGTGACTTGGATGTCATTTAGGAAATGGTTTAAAACAATGCATATTTAATAAACCAAACTCCATTAAATTCCCTTTTTTGTTAGCTAAGTTTAGTTTTGAATTAAACAAAACTAAAGTGTGTTGAGTGTTACATGCAGTTATATTTCTTCAGCAGATGCAAAGCTCTTCCTGCTCTTAAGAACGTGGAGGATAGTATTTTTAGAAAGTTTTGGAAACAACTGCCAACATTCAGTCTGTTTGAAGCTCTATGGCCTTTAATAACCTGCTTCAGTGCACACATAGTTTTGAAGTCTAGACTTTCTATTTTTTAAAAAAAATGAATTTCAGACACCCATTTATTATCAGCTTTCTAGTTATACCTTTTGTTATTCCTAGCCATATCATACAGCATGATTCCTTTGATATAAAAGTGTTTATACAATGCTTCTACCATCTTTGGCTGCACAACAAAGAGTGCACTTCTGAGCTAAAAGCCATGTTAATCTGAAATATATGCCTTCTGTTTTACTTCTTAACATGAAAATAATCATTGGTGTTATTCTTTCTTTCTTTCTTTAAATAAGGTATCCCTTATGTAGTTTCTTATGCAAAAAAAGAAAAATGAAGACCAATTACATTTCTGTGCCTTTCTCTTTTCTGTGGAATGATATCTTTCTCAGAATGCATGCAGTAAATTGAGCATAATCAACTTCACAAATTAATCCATATCAGACTGGGATAGTATCTCATTTCTATATTTGATGGATGAAGGTTGTGCAGGTCCTAGGGAAACTCTGGGATCAGAAATAGAGTTGTGACTCTTCCCACACTAGCATTACAGATAAAAACTAACTGAGAACCTACTAACATTGAGGATAATCTGAGGCCTCATGTATGTGTTGGTTGGAATTATGGAATTTCACTACATTAGAAAGGGCCACATTAATAAATAAAAAAAAGAACCTATAGCAACATTTAGGCTTTCCTTTGAACCTTTATATTATGGTAGAATATTAATATCAGTAAGATTCTTGTAAAGTTAAGTTGTTAGCGTACTTTATTCTTGACATGGCAGTGGCCTCATTAAAATTGGATGAGAAGTATAGATATTATTTGGTATAACTTGGTTAATGAATAAAGACGATAAGTTGTTTATCAATTTATGTGTAGGTGGCAAATATAATTTAAGGTGATATGTAGAAAGCCAATATGGTATTACTTGATGTTTATCTTTTTTTAAAAGTTATGTTTTGTTCACCTGCTGAGAATCAGGCTGTTGAAGTTCAGCAGGCATTTTAGTGCAATACCTAAATAAAGAAGAGGAGGATAAATAAATGATGTGGTCATGCGTAAGGAAAACATACACATCGTTTTAGACAGAATAGCAAACCTATTAATACTATGTGCCTTTCAGGAGTGAAAATGTAAAGAATTCCAGAGGAATCCGGAGAATGTTGTAGCCAGCCAGAATGTTGTAGTTGCAGTGATGGTATTTTACCAGTTCAGCCCAGTTTGGGTGCACCGATAGTAAAAAATGTTACCCTTCAGCCGAACAATCAGCTGCTTCCCTGAGGCCCAGGAGGCAAAAAAGAAGCCACACCCACCCAGTCACATGGCCACACCCACCCAGTCACATGGCCACGCCCACCTAGCTATGCCAACAGAACCAGTAGTAAAAATATTTGCAGCCCACCCCTGTTTAATTCGTGACTGCTGTGGCCTGTATGAATGAATGAAGTTTACAAAATTGGTCCTTGAATGACTTTTCCTATTTAGCAAAGTTCATTCAACACTTCTTGTCAAGACACAATGATGACATGATAATGTGTGTCATGACATGATAATGTGTGTTATGACATAAAATCCTCCTCTTATCTGGTTGCTTCCCAGTGTCTCCTACAAATGCATCAGACAGCATTTGTATAACAGCCCTTGTTGTTTGTTTGCTATGTATACACTCATTCTTAATTCACACTTGAGCTGAAGGCAACGAAATAGGTCTAAAGATACCTAAATTATAGATGAAAGAAATTGGAATGAATATAATTAAATACTGGTAAGCTCTCAGACCTGCTTTGAGTGAGAGAAATAGCTAAGAGAAGAAATGTTCTACTACAGGTACAACTTACCAATAAATATGTTCATCTAGAGACTGTCTGAAATTACAGGACTGAAAAAAATGATTTATTACTGGTTTTCACCCTTACAACCAGCATTCCCACGATCATGTGATCAAAATTCAGGTGCTTGGCAATTGGCTTATATTTATGATGGTTGTGATCATCTTTTGTGACCTTCTGACAAGCAAATCACGGGGAATCCAGATTCACTTAACAACTTTGTTAGTAACTTAATAACGTTGATTCACTTAACAACTATGGCAAGAAAAGTTGTAAAATGAGGCAAAATTTACTTAACAAATGTCTCACTTAGCAATGGAAATTTTGGGTTCAATTGTGGTCATAAGTCAAGGACTACCTGTATTTATTTATTTGATTTATATCCAGTTTTTCCTCCAGCTGTTCAAAGTGGCTTTCATAGTATTCTTTCATTCAATTTTTATCCTTAACAACTTGTGTGAGAATGATTAATCAAAACCACTCAATAAAATTCTATGATTAACACGAAACTGGATCTTTTCCATTCCTATCTTAACTGCTACACATTAATTCTGATTACTGATTTTTCATCCATTAATTTGCATCCAGCAAAGCTTATCCAGATGGGCAATTCTGCTGAAACAAGTTATAGCAAGCTATTTGAAGATAAAATTGTGTGGACTTAGAAGAAATGGAACCAATGCTCTCTAGTAAAATTTCTGCCACTTGATTCATGTCTCTTCATGTCTCCTTGTGGTGCAACCAGAACAATCTTGAATTAAACACACTCAAAACTGTAGAAATGGTGGTAGATTTTAGGAAAAACCCTCCCATACTACCACCTCTTACAATACTAGACAACACAGTATCTCCAGTAGAGACCTTCAAGTTTCTAGGTTCCATCATATCTCACGACTTAAAATGGACACTTAACATCAGAAACCCACAAAAATGAATGTCCTTTCTGCACCAACTCAGAAAGCTCAAACTGCCCAAGGAGCTGCTGATCCAGTTCTACAGAGGAATGATTGAGTCTGTCATCTGCACCTCCATCACTGTCTGGTTTGGCTCTGCAACCAAACAAGACAGACACAAACTTCAACAGATAATTAGATCTGCAGAAAAAAACATTTGCTACCAATTTGCCTTCCATTGAGGACCTGCATACTGCACAAATCAAAGAGGGCTGTGAAAATATCTACAGACCCCTCATATCCGGGACATAAATTGTTTCATCTACCCTCAAAACGATGTTATAGAGCATTGCACACCAGAACTAGACACAGGGACAGTTCCCCCCCACCACCACGAATGCCATCACTCTGCTAAACTAATTCCCACAACACTGTCAAACTATTTACTAAGACTGTATTACTATTATTCTTCTCATCCTTCCTATTACCTATCTCCTCCTACTTATGACTATAACCTTGTTGCTTGTGTTTTTACAATTTATATTGCTTTATTTACTTTCCTTATTTGATTGCTTATTTAGAATCCTACGACTATTATTAGTGTTGTATCTTATGATTCTTGATCAATGTATTTATGTACACTGAGAGCTTATGCACCGAAGACAAATTCTTTGTGTGTCCAATCACACTTGGCCAATAAAGAATTCTATTCTGTCCTGTTCTGTCCTGTTCTATTTTATTCTGATCTTTGAAGAAGAGGGGATGTGTCCATCAGATTTGAAAAAGAGACATGTACACATTGACTTCAGAAGACTACATAACTATTACCCAGTCTTCAAAGCTTCCTTTCTTGAGAAGGTTCTTGAGAAAGTGATATGTTTGTCAGTGAAACCTCTCAAGGTAGATTATTTACACCCCTATTTTTCATATATGATAATGGGATGATAGTCATATTGACTGTGGTAGAGCATCTCTTTTGTGAGGGAGGAAACAATCTCTTCTGGTCCTTATAGATAAACTCACATTGTCACATCGTCATCATGTGATGTATCACAACTTTTTCCCCCTTTGCTAAACCGGGTGTGAGAGTGGCCAATGTGTGACGCATCCAGCCTGCTGGCCGTGAATTTGACACCTGTTATAGATCTTTCAAATGTCTATGTCAGATCATTCTATATCATGTGCTACAATGCTCTTGTTCCTATCTAATGGGATAGTACCATTGGCAGGGGAACAGGATTCAGTCAGTGGTGGAATTCAATTTTTTTTTTACTACTGGTTCTGTGGGCGTGGCTTGGTGGGCGTGGAAGGGGAAGGACACTGTAAAATCTCCATCCCCTCTCCAGTCCTGGGGGAAGGTTGCTGCAAAATCCCATTCCCTCCCCACCCCATATTATTTATACATGATTTAAGGATCTGTGATATCTTGAAACGCAGTGTCACAGTGACAAATATAAAATGATGTTTAATTTCTTATAGTTTACATATTGCTATGTTCCATTCCGTAGGTATTCTAACTATTCCATTCAAGAATATATTGGGCAGGGAGGGGGAATAATTTCATAAAAACAACTGCAAATAAACTCTCTTGTGAAAGTATATCCCATCACACCAGTTAAAGTTTAAACAACACGTATAGGACATATCAAATTATGGAATGCAAGGACCAATAAAGCATTCTGCCATTGCCAGAAATATGTAGCAATAATTGTTCACTATAATTACGATAAGAAATCCTTTCAAAAGAGATAAAATTATTTCTTCAAATTCATTGCTTACAAAATTAATTGAGAGTTAATGGTAGAAAACTTTTTTTATGGAATACATATATTTTAGAATATATAACTTAGCTGAATACTAAAAATAGAATTTGATAATTTAAATATTACTGAGGAAAAGTATATTAATTAAAAAAACCTCAGACTATTGTGGAACACAGATAATAAGAGCCTTGGTGGCGCAGTGGTTAGAGTGCAGTAGTGCAAGCTACTTCTGCTGACTGCCAGCTGCCTGCAATTTGGCAGATCAAATCTCACCAGGCTCAAGGTTGACTCAGCCTTCCATCCTTCCGAGGTGGGTTGGGGGCCATATGCTGACTCTGTAAACTGCTTAGAGAGAGCTGTAAAGCACTATAAAGTGGTATATAAGTCTAAGTGCTATTGTTGTTGCTATCTGGTCACCTTCAGTTATCTTGGGATGCAGTTCATTGTTGTTCATGTTGGTTGTGGCGAATGGAAACTGAAGTACAAAGCGTTTGGAGAATACTAGGGTTTGTTCAGATTAAATAGGCATAATTATGTTAAGTACGTATACATTTTCAGGTTTGTAATGGTTTAATAGTAAAGTTTAAACATCATAAACCCACTTGTAGTATAATGGCTGGTGTAGTTCCTATAACACTTGGTCCCTTATAAGTCTTAAATCAAGGTCACTGAAGCAGATCTATAAATCCAAGGTACCATATTTAGGCATGTGTTTTATCTATCAGACTCAGGTATTTAGAAAGCATTTCTTGTTTTATAACATTAAAATGGTTCCAAGGTAAGGTTATTTTTCAATTAAAGTGTTATTGAAAATGTGTAGGAAGATCTCTGTGCAAGGAAACCTAATAGTTTTTCCAAGCTAGAAAGGTTTGGTAAGAAAGAGTGAGCTGGCCATACGAAGCTTAGGATATCATTATTTCTGAAAAGGGGGTGTTACAAACTACTGGCTGAAATGATCCAAGCTTCTGCACTTGTCATATTTACTATTAATTTATTGTGAACCTGTACACAACTGTATTGAAATAACAAGTATGCATCAACATTTGCAAGAAGGTGTTCTGTTTATCTTTTTCTCATGCTGAGGTTGTGTCAACTTCTGTTCACTTAAGCCATGGATGTCAAACTTGTGGCATCACGTTGCCGTCAAGCGATGTATTGCGACGTTTTCCCCCTTTGTGGAGCTGTGGTGGGCATGGCCTGTGCGGGACACATCTGGCCTGAGGGCCACCAGTTTGATACCCCTGACTTAGGCATTCAGTAAAACATACAAGTTAACCAGATGTTCCTAAATATTTGCATGCAGCTGTTCATATATTTCCTGTAACAACTGAAATGGAAGAGATTAGATTGCTACATAGCATATGCCACATATAAAAAAACAATACTTTAAAATTATATGGTAACTACCTTCCATAAGGTAGGTATAGGGAGTTCTTTCTATCCCAATAATTATTTTGTTAATTACATAAACCCAAACAATAAAAGGAAACAGGTATTCACACAAAACAACACTAGACAATTTAGAAGTATTTTACAAGCAAAATATTTTACTACTTCTTCCCTTCTTGTCCAAGATGAGAATAAATGTACTAGTTTATATATAAACTGTACATACTGTAAGCAAAACCACATTTCAAAAATTATACATCATTAAAATACTGGAAGCTATAGCCTTATGAGGAAGCAACTGTCAATGATAATATTAAAATCCATATGTCTGTAGCAATAAATATGTGCATATTTTAAATCAACCCATTATATAATATGGTGACAAGATCCCATTGTGTTGCAATTTGTTTTTGTTTTTCATGAACATACCTGCTTCCCAATCTATCATAGGTCACATATAACAACTAGTTTTCTGCAAAAAAATAATTCTGCCGGGATGTAGATGGTACAGATATTCAAGCCAGTGCAATACAGGTTGACAGCTATCCTCTGATAAGTATTCTGATGCTTATCAGATTTATGCCAGTAATCTTTCATGCAACAAATGGTATTTATTTTCTTATTTATGCATGCTGAAGCCTGCTTCTATGTTCACAGACATTTTCTCTAGTTCAAGGTACTAGAATATAAAAAGGCTTAAAACAGCTATTATGTTCCTTCTTATCCCAGCATCATGAATCTACTTATCTACAACTGTAAAGTCAGAGTGATATTTTCATCTGCTTTATTTTTCTATGTGCACATGCACCACTACATTCCTTAAATTATACAACCAGTAATTCTTTCTATCCTCTTCCTGTAATGCTGACTCCAGGTTTTACAAGATTAAAATACAATTTTTCTAGGTTGTAAATACAAAGAAAATTAAATACCTTTGGTAAAAAATAGATATATTTAACAAGATTAGAAAAGCAAATTGTTATGCATCAAAGAGTATAAAAATGTACACAACAAAAATATAAAAATATAAACAAACAAAAAAAAAAACCTCGAAGGCACTAGTGGGAGGAATAAAGACACTTCATTGGTTTCAATTTTTTCCTCCTTGCTCACATATACTAACCAGGCATTTTTGCAAAATGATAGGAACCTGACTGGGAAAAAACATAGAAAAGTGTGCAGTCTTTTTCACATCTATAAGTGAAAAACGTAAGTTTAACTCAGAATAACACAGTTTTAAGCAATTAACACTTTAATTTAGGATGTGTAGAGTTATTGCAATAAGTGAAGTAAGATCCCAGCTGTTTAGAATGATAAGCCAGAAGTAACTGACCTGCAGAAGGAAGGCTATTAGAAAAGTTCAGGCTTTGAGCATTTCTAAACTTAAAATTCAGGATGAGCTGAAAAAGAGATGATATTATATATTTATATCAAGGTGGAGGAAAACAAATCCTCATTAATGCCTTCTGCGGATAGTTTTAATGGGCTTTCATGTGCTGTTACATTGCATACATAATCCCAGTTTCATTTCTTCTCTCTTCATCTCCCCTGAACCATCAATCTTGAACACGGAAGATTTTTCAAAGGAAACAACCGAGATTATACAAGGAGATTAATGCACAAGCCCCAGAACAGAATAAGCCTCTAATTCAATGTGCTGTAGAAGAAAGAAGTTCCTTTTATCCTTCTGTATTTCATTTACACACACAGTCACACTCCTCATGGTGATCCAAAGGGACATCTGTCAAAGATTTATGCAATCCCCTTACACCACTTCTGGGTTTCAGCTGCAGGACCTGCAAGAGAACAGTCCAGCTGTCATTTTAAATGCCATTAAAAAAAAGTAAATCTTTAAATAAATACCACATTCCTGTGTTAGAAATCAGCATTTGTCTGGGACAGGTACATATTCATCTTGCAATCATATTCATGATGTATCCATGACCCAATATATCTTGGCCCATAAATAGTGTACTTAAGAAGGCTTTGGCGTCTTTGTTCCAACATTTGCAAATATAAATCAATATAATAACTTAAAAATTGTGATCCTCATAAATTGGCGATCCCAATTAGTATTTAATATTGAAATAAACTACATGCAAAAGCTTTTCTTAGTTCAGGATACAGAAATCAAGATGTGTAGCCATTAATCAAATCCTTACAGATGGAAGACTGAAGTTCTTCTACTAGTTATTCACCTGTTATTTCCCTAACAAACTAGCAGTTGGAAGTAACATAAAGGACCTCTTAAGGTGTCAGTTTGTCAAGACAAGACAAAACTGCCTCAAAAATGATTTGTAAATTGGAATCTCAAATATTGCCATCCAAGCATGATAGTTTGCTAATCATCATGTATTATTATAGTTTTCCTTGGCCCTGTTTTTTTTAATACTATACCTCATGATACTTTTTGGTGACTTTGGTAGGGACACATTGGCATTCACTGCAAGAATGTTGACAACAGCCACAATTTCCGCCGCAACGTTTAACCAGCAGACAAAGTGGCCAAAAAATGGTGTCTGTTCGTTTCAATTCCTCTCGTACTGACACTGAGAAGTTGCGTGGAGTACAGCTATACATTCTTACTTCCTCCTTCAGCAGGTTCAAATCTACAACTAAACAATAAACCAATATTTATTGTAATTTTTTCATTAAATTCTTTCAGAAAAACAATGTAAAAACAAGAGTGATGCAAATATTTTTGAGATAATATCACACCAATAGGTTTTTCTATGGTTTAGTGAACTTGTGAATTTCAAGATATAACTTATACAGTTGTAATATTTTTCTGAGTTGAGAACCTACACAATAAAATCAATTCCTGTAGCTGACAGTAAGTATCTATTTATCTTCTGATGTTTATGTGGATACATATTTATACTGGAAAGAAGGAACTTCAAGATTACTGATGACCAGTCAAGAACCAATGTTCCTTCTCTTTTCCCTTTTCCTTTCTTAGATGGCCTAATCTAATACCCCACAAATATGGTGGACCTTGGTTTCAATAACTTAAGCCCATAAGAAGGAAATACATAAGTTTGTAGATTTTAACTATATATCACGTTTCAACATAAATTTTAAAAAGTGGGTTCCAGAAAAAAAAGTCTGCCCCTGGATCAGTAGAATGAAAATTTATTTCTGTTCGACAAGCTAACAGAGATCTCTGTTTTAATCTCATGATTCTATGTAACTTTGGTCATTTTGTGACCTATTTTAATTTTACTTTTTAAATTAGATTTCTCTTAGGAATATACATTTCTTAAAAGATAACAACCTCAAAATATAACCCTGTTATTGATTCTATATTAAATATAGATGGATTAGCCAATTGGATTTTACGCTTTATCAAAATGTATTTATCAAACTCTATTATACTGCAATATATATTTGTAGCACATGGGATATTGACCAGCAGTTTCACAAAGTGCTCTGAAGTGAAAAAGTGGGGCAGGAAATTCTTTGTCCTTCTTATCTTTTTGATATGTGACTTTTAAGAATTTACAAGACATAATGCTAGCTTTGTGTATCAGTAAATGTTTATATTCCTCTAAATGTTTACTTAACCAGAGGAAAAAGTTAATAAATTTGTGAAGGAAACTCAATTGAAAACTCTATTATTCTGAGAATTTTTTTTTTTTAAAAAAAAACCCTTTGAACTGGCTCTCATTCATTCATCAAGTTTGACATGCTAGTCAAATAACTTAATAAGGAGAGGGAGGCTTTTTTTGCAATGGCAATGTAACTGTGATTCAGAACTATTACTTGAAAACTAATTCCAACCCAAACAGGGAAGTGTTCGTACTAGGTAGATTAAAAGGGTAGATTAAAAAAAATGCTTCTCACAACCTTTGAAGACTACAAACAAAACTCAACTGGAGTGGGGATAAATTTGCTGGGCGTGTACTA
The DNA here is from genome assembly GCF_049901735.1 of Notechis scutatus. Classification (NCBI taxonomy): domain Eukaryota; kingdom Metazoa; phylum Chordata; class Lepidosauria; order Squamata; family Elapidae; genus Notechis; species Notechis scutatus. Next base: position 68,698,804 of record NC_142012.1, on the reverse strand, counting down.
GTACAGGGGTGTCAAACTCAAGGCCTATGGGCTGAATCCAGCCTGCAGGATGCTTAGATCTAGTGGGCACCCCATGGGGCCCCACTAGAAACAGCAAAGGGTCCAGTGAAAACAGAAGTCAGAAGGCTGCAATGGCCTCCTGTAACCCTCTGCCAGTGAAAACAGAGCTCAGGCCACCACAGGAGCCCCTGACATGAGCCAGCCACGCCTACCCTGGCCACATCTACCCCTCCCCAAGGTCAAACACAACCCTGATGCGGCCCTCAATGAAATCGAGTTTGACACCCCTGTACTAGTATCTTAAGTTTTGGAATTAACTCAGAAAGGATTGGAAAGAAAGGGAAGTAATTAAAATTGCTATTCAAAAGTCTAACATGGGGACCAGAGTTGCTTTACTGAGGTGATGGGTAGCATATTAAATAAATACGTAAATAAATAAATAAATAAACAAATAAATAAAATACATACATACATACAGCTTTGGATGCCATGGATACTACTACAATAAATTTTCATACAAATGAAGTATAAATAAGTTGGTGTTTTTTTTACTGATACTCAATTTTTCTACTTAAATGCAACTGACTTTGGGTGAAACTTTCATATTAGCATAAATTCTGCTTTCATTTCAAGCATAAAGCTCCATCTTACAATAAAAGGAAAGAACTTCTTCCCAAACTAAAAGCAGTAGTTAAAGATGAAAATAGGCATTGATTAAATCCTAATGTCAGTCCTAACAAATAGGAAAAATAAAAAGCATGTTTTTTTTAAACTAAGAAATATTAAGGACACATATTTTCTTCTAAAATATATTTCAAGAAAGGACATATAATTTGGCCATGTAATTTTAACATGTTTAGATCTGAAATTCCAGACAACCCAATTTGAAAACATTCAAAAGATTAAAGTTGTGTTTCAGAAAGTATAATATTACTTATCTCTTTATCATATAGTGCATTTACAACATTTCATAGAAAATGAAATAGCTGCTTTTGATTTTTTTGATTTTGGAATAAAATATTTATATATATATATATATATATATATATATATATATATATATATATATATATATATATATATATATATATATATATATATATATATATACCTGCAAAGCTTTAATTTTAACAATTATTTGAAAAGTTGGAGTTTTACAGATATTATTATAGCAAGAGCTAGTTTACATTCAATATTAAATTTGGTATTAAAGTTGTACTTTCTTAGAAATCATCAATATTTTTAAGCCCCAGGAACTATACCTTTCAATGTATTTTTTTAAAGGGAGCACACAATTAAAAAAACCCTAAACTTTTTATTTCTGCAATAATTCTGCATGTCAACAGTGAATACCATGTCATCTCAATGGGGCACATTTTCTGCTTTAGGCTATTACATTACAGACTTGGTAATGCAGTTTGAGGGTGGTCCTTTAAGATGTCTGTCACAATTCTGTGATTTGTTTATTCAATGGCAATTCTACTTTAGTGTCTTATTCAAATACTTTTAAAGATTAGTTCAATATTGTTTTCTTTTGGAAGTTGTTGATGGGAAAATCATTATTCCATCAGATTGGCCTTTTTAGAATGGAATGCCCGTGCTTCATTTGACAAGAATGCAAAGTGTCTCACCACACAAATACATACATAATGACACAAAGAGCCATATTCAACTAAAAGCAATACTTTAATCAGAAAGAAAGATTGAAATAAATAAGTTTCAGAACAGCAGTAATTCACTTAAGAAATTAAAAAACAAGATGCAACCAAAAGATGACCACTATATCTTTATTCTGTGTTTCAGACTAGTCAAATATCTAACAAGTGACTTTAGACAAATTTGCTTATTCATCATTCCAGATAATACTTTAAGTTTATTGTGATTTTAAATTTCATTTTAATACATTCCCCCCCCCATAACTTTGTATGCGTTTCCTGTTTCACTTACTGTAATTATCAAATACATTAAGACAGTGTTTTTGAATCCACACCAAAAACTAAGCCTCTGAGAACTGCTTCTAAACAGTCATCCACAGGCCTTCTCAGAAGTATGCAGCAGTATCGCAGCATATAAAGGAAATTTTAGAGGCAACCAAAAAGGAAACTATTTTCTGGTGCAGCCCACAGATAAAGGACATGTTTTTACATGAATCTGTCCTACTGATTCAACAGTCTACTTGCCTCATGTTTTGAATGACATCAATCCTGTGCTAAAAAAAAAAAAAGGAAGACAAACAGGTGGAATAAATCTGCCCTGAAGGGTCAATGCAGCTGTGCCTCATGTTCCATAGCTTAGAAAGATTATTTTACTAGTCAGGCAACTACTTTTCCCCCCCAATTATGTTCAAAAGTATAAAGAGAGAACTGCTGGATCCCTGGGTAGCTTCTACTTAGCTTACACTCTATAGCTTTAGATGGATTAATTTCTGGGTAAGGGCCACAGGTTTGCAGTTCAAAACATGTATACGCCATGGATTTATGAAATCCTAAAATGCATAAAGAAGTTAGCAGCAAAACAGGTTAAACAAGTGTCTGGATAGAAATCTATTAATGGCAATTTGAACAAACAGACTTTGCACTGAAAAAATATTTCAGTCTTCTTTTCTACTGGCTAAAGCTCTATCATTAAAAGATAGGGATAACCATGAAAATCACTATCAACTGTAGTGATAGAGCACAAAGCATAGAGTGACCTTCCCCAATCCTTGAAATGAGCATAAACATATTTATTTATCACATTTATATAGCTGCTCATCCCAGGCCTATTATTGTGTCTGGACTACAATAAAAACAGACCAAAAACAAACTTAAATTAAAATTATATAATAAAACATCAATATTAATTTTGAAGACTAGGAGAAAGAATATTGAGAAATACAGTGTAGTCATCTCAGCAATTCTCTCTTTCCCTGAGATCCCCAAGCCTGCTGACACACTGAAACATACTTAGTTATCCTGTGGGCTGGTAAATAAATTCACTAACATTTATTAGAACATTTCTAAATAGTCTAATTCTACATTCTGAAAGTAGTAAACAGCTTCAAAAACAATCACTTTACATACATGTGCCATCCATTTCTTACATGTACCATTTGGTTTATCAAGGGCTTTGGAAGTTCAAGAAAAGAAAGAAGAAAAAAGCAAGAGAAAAAAATTAGGAACGTTACCTCTTGATTTCCTGCCATGAATGTAGGCTTTCCCGAGGAGGTGCCAAGTTGGTTTGTATAGGTCTTCCAAATCTAACTGCCACCTTTCAGGCTCAAGGTACCTGATAAGTTCTTCTATGGTACTAAATGCAGCAACAGCATTGTTTAGCAATTCTAATGGTAAAGCTGATGGTGGCAACACTGTTGGACTGGCTGATTCCATGTGAAGCTGCAACGAGAGAAAATAAATCATAATAAATCACCATAAATCTATATGGTGTCTGCAGTTACAAACAATGTAATTAAGATACATAATTTCAAAATATTATAAGAGCAAAAAACAGAAAAATGAACTGCTGCACATTTATTTAGCAATCGGTAAGAAATAAAACCTAGAAACTGACTGTTCTGTATGTCATCCAGAAATTAAAGGCTACGCGCTCTCACCTCCAAAAGCAAAAGGAAATCTCATCCTAGTGTCAGATAAACTATTCCAGATTAAAGCTAAATCTTACACTTCTACAATGCACACAATTTTGTCCAACAGCTTACTGATGGGCAGAAATTTATTAAATGGGGATTAGAAATGGAAAATCCTGCCTATTAGGCCAAATACCGCAGCTTTAATTTTAGAAATGTATGAGACTATTTCAAAAGAATATCAGCAGAATTGTAGAGAACCCTGTAGTGTGTTAACAAAAAAAGAAAGTTCCAGGTTTCGTGGCAGTTATCTAGCAAATACCAATTATCTCTAGCATAATAGCAGAATTCCAAGCAACACTACTATAGGATTGACCTATTCATATTTTCCACTAAATGTCACTTGTAATCTGCAAAGAGCAAATCAAAATGTGAAAATCAAGGAAATAAATAGTTTGTTATGATGATAAAAGAGACAAAAACAGTGGCAGGAAGTTTGAAAGTAAAATAATCCTAAATACTAACATCCGGAAGTGGGGAACAATATAGTGAAAACAAGACTATTGCTATTTTATGTCTTTACCTCTTATTTGAATATCTCACTTTTTAAAATCTAGAATGCTATATATATTTAATTTCCATGTAAAACACATTTAAGTATTAGATAGCTTCAAATAATTTATGTCAGTCATAATACTATGTGTGAATAGGATAGGAACTAACCCATATGTAACTATGCTAAGTTAACAACTCCTTGCAGTGAAGCCAAAAATGACAATTAGTGTTGGATCAAGTGGAATTTCCTGTTCTGCTATTTATACAATATTTTCCTGCATAGATTTGAAGCTATCAAAATATAGCTGGGGTTCAGTGCACAAGAAACCTTTTTTCCTGCAGGATTTTTGTGCTTTCACTAAAACCGGTAAAATCTATATTCTGAAAGCCTAAATGGAACACAAATATTAAAATAAAGATTGTTGTGATTATTTATATATGGAAATCTCCAAAGCCAAGAAATTTTCTATTATTAGAAACACTTAATGAAAAGTAAAATCATAATGTGGGGATATCATTCATCAATCCATTTACCCAGCAGTCAAATGGAAGACAATCACACTGTCTTGAATGTTCAGTTTTATCAATTTTCCTATTTCTATTTCAGAGAAAAGGAAACAGAAATAACAAGAAATAATAAAAAGAGATAAAACAAAACAATATGAAGGAAAAACCTGTCACAAATTTAGATAAAAAATTCAATGTTTCATTAATTAGTTTTCAATAACTATTTTAATACTATTGATTCTTTACAAGAATCATATCGATACTACTGAATACGTTGTTCCAAATCTATGCATAATTATTTATACTATGCTTCAGTAGGAACTTGTGTAATTTTGAAAGGTAAGATAAGTTAGCCTTAATTAGCATTTATTTATTTGATTATTTAATTTGTTTTTCACATTAAAAAAATTTTTTTTTGAATTGCCTATCTCCCGGTGGGGGGAGAGTTGGCTTAGAATCTCCAAGGCTAGACTGAAAAAAATCACAGAAACATCACAGAAGATAGCCTATGGCAGGCAACGGTTTATAACATTTCCAAATGCAACAGCCGGGAGTTGAATTCAAGTCACAAGATTTAATCCTGTCAAATTACCGTCTTTGATTTCTAAAGGAATTCAGTGTTTACTTTGTAATGTTTTGTTTTTCCAGAAGTCTTTGGGATTTAATCCAGGGTCAAAGGCACCTATTTTTGGGTGTGTGTGTGTATGTGTGTGTGTGTGTGAACACACACACATACACACACTCACACTATGTATATATGTGAAATATTGGATATCACTTGTTATATTTTCATTATTGCAATTTTAAAATGTATTTTTATTCTTACTGTTTTCAAATTTGTAAATTTGAAAAATAAAAGTCCATGAAGATTGAGGTAGTGGATAAATTGTGTGCATACATATATGCAAGAAAAATAAATAAATATTTTACAACCAGTCCTTTCATACTCATTTTAATAAACGTTAACAGAAAAATTTCCAGAAAGGTACATCCATAGAGATTCTTCATAAATAATTCTACAAGCTGAAATTTTAATCACATTCAAAATGGTACAAAGATAAAAAAGCAGCAATTCAGAAAAGTTAACATTCATATTTCAGGGAAGGAATAAATATTGATTGAAAGCAAAACGAAATTGAACTGTAGGACTGAATTCATAAAGACATGTTTGCTTTTAAACCTTTGTGGTCAAAATATATTTCAACAACAGAAATCACTACGAAAATAAAGAAACAGAAAATACTAAGTACATAAAAAATCGTAATTAAACATTGATGATCCTTATTTAGATCCTTGATCTTGCAGTATGACTCTGAATAAGTCTAAAGCTTTTATTTCCAGTCTGATTACAATTCAGTATTGTTTGATCTTTGAAATTAAAATTAACTAAACTTTATTATTTTAAGTAAACCAATGTTATCTGTAAGAAATAAAGTTGACTGTTTTATAAATCATAATTAAGATTGTCTGATCCTGATGCTAAGCTGCAATTAATAGAATAAGAAACAAATAGTTCAGATCTCAATATATATATATGCTGTTAATACTTGATACATTACTAATTATAATATTACCTTCTAGTAATATGTGGCCATTAGTTCTTTTCTTGCCACATTAGTTATTTTCTTAATTTTTAAAGTATATCATTCATGGATTTTCCACTAATCCAGGCACACATTTACTTCTTACTGCGAATGCAAATTTACTGAGCAACAAGAGCAAAATATTTTTGCCTATGAATTTCTAAAAGTTCTATGCTATGGTTTTCCTATGTGTATACACACACACACACACACACACACACACACACACACACACACACACACACAATGGGAGACAGAGATATGGTTGAAACTGGTAAGATGCCTTTTCACTTTGCACATGCCTCCAGCAGGCTTGGGTTCTGTATATTTTCCCAGGAATCAATAAAATATGAATGCCATGAGATGAAAAACTCTTCTCAATTAAAGCCAATGCTTAAGGTAGTATTCACATCCATGGCTTTAAAAATGTTATGTATTAAGATACATTGCAAAAAATTAAGGAGATATTTGGCATTTCCAGAAATGAGGAGCGTAAATATGTCATGAGAGAATTTTTTAAATATTGAATTCCGTATCCACTCCAAATTTAGATGGAAAAACTGATTCAGAAAAAAATTAAATTCACTGAAAAAATACATTAATATTCTCTAGAAATAAATAATGAATTTTGATGTAATATCATGCACGTACATTCATATATGTCTGTGTAGCATCTTTAAAGAAACTGTATGTTCATTGATATTGGCAAAAAACAAAGATAAACTAAGAATTCATCACAATTTTCAGCAGAAAATTTATGACCTATAAAATTTATCTTAACAAGTGATTGTTGAATTCAAATTATTCCTGATCCTAAAAAAGATTTAAAAAAAATATATTATCAATATCAAGTTTTAAAATAAACAATTTTCCAATTGTGATTGAAAGTAGCATCGGGCTATTTAAATCCCAAAATCTATCATTCATATCAAAACTAAATCAGGAAACTGATTTCAATCTTATAAAGTGAGTATAAACTAGAATTCTATACAAGCTGCTACAGCATGTGCAAAGGCATTGAGTGAAGACAATAATTTATAATTAAAAATCAGCGAGGGACAGTTAGCAGCAGCACATGGACATTATGTTGGGATGGTGTTGGATAACAATTTTATGAATAATAACTGGAAGTGTTTGCCCTGACTTGAATGGAGTATAAAAAACAGCAGCAAAGTTTTAAAAACTTTGTGATATTTTAATTAATATTTTGCTTGAGTTGCAAATCAAGCATCAGTAATTAATATTCAAATGTCTAGTTACTAAAATGAACTGAATTATGAAATTATATTTTATATATGTGTGTTTTTTGCAATGATTTTAATGTTTTTAAAATATTTTATTCCATATATCATATAGAAAACAGACGGCAGGTTAAAACAAGTATTCTGTATTTTTTTTTACCACAAAACTTGTCCAATGTCCACTTCTGGTATTTCATCTTCACAAACTTCCACTAGTTTTAACTTATTTATTTTCCTTAACAATTAATCAATTGTTTAATTCTATTTTTATCACATTAGTGGATTTGAAGAAGCAGAGAGAAAACAGGATTTATTTTTGTATTAAGACATTAGACTTTTGTAGGAAAAATTCATGAAGCAAAATTAGCATTTGCTTTTTAAGAATGCATTTTATTTAATTTCAGAGAATAATATTAAGGATGAAGAGATTTATCTACTACTTTATAGGTTGTTCCATTGTGATAATGATCCCTTCATTCCAGCTTCATCTAATTGAAGAATATTTTTTTAAAAGGAGGATAAAGTGTAATGAAACTTTAAATTAAGGTTTACAAGACTAGAATGACTTCATTGTCATAGAAGTGGCTTGAAAGATTTAGAAATGTAAATTAAAAAGTTGAAATTATATTTTTTTTTGTATTCTTCTGCACTGGAAAAAAAACCCCCAGAACTCACTGTTTTTCGGGGTTTTTTTTGCTTTTCTCATGCCCCACCCTTTTTTCCCCACTTCATTCTTCTTTAATTTTTCCCATTTTTGTTTCTATTTGTATTTTGTTTTGTAATAAACCTTAATAAAATATCAAAAAGAAAGAAAAAAGCATGAAACATATGCTTTTTCAAGGATTTGACAAGGAACTTTTGAAATGTAAGAACAGACTGTTCAACATACCTTTTCTTATCATAGTCTGATGACTCAGTCTAGTAAGAAAGAACTGGTCAGTCATAATTAAAGGATGCCTGGGTGACATTTTAAAAATTACTCATAAGGAAATCTTATCAAAGTTACATGAAACTAAATGGCTGACCACAATGTGCTGGAGTTTAAGAACATATTTGTTTTGTCAGATTTCTTATAACAGCCTACAATCATTCCCACTCTGGTATAGAGTTACCACATATCACAGGAAGGATGCAGTGATTCCCCCAAAAATGTGCATTGAAATACCAAATGAGGAAAAATTAATCTGACATACATCTAAGAGATACTGTGCCTATGATACAACTAATACGTAAATATTTTTGAACCACAGTAAACTATTCAAGAGAATAACAACAAAATTTTGCATTGTCACATTCTAATTATTCTATTTTAAAACATTCCTTTGCATATAAAGAATAAATTCCAAAGTTATTTGCAATTAATTGTATAATTAATTACATTTTGTCTTGAAATTATTTCTCAGTTTAGTTTCTGGCTGGACACAAATCCATATGCTGGCTTCCTTTTTTTTTACATTAGGCAGCATAATCCAATTGGATTATATTTTCCAATGTGATACTCAGTTACTATTGGATTATATCAATAGTTAAGAGAATAGGTATTGTAACCCTTCCAGGTTTCAAGGTTTCAATGCTGAAGCATTAGTGTGACAGCTGGCATTCAATACTACATTGCTACTGTTTCCTGTTTTTATTTATTTATCATTCTGTGATAGCAAACAGCAATTTTGAAAAACTTATACTTGGCCAATAAAGAAATCTATCTATCTATCTATCTATCTATCTATCTATCTATCTATCTATCTATCTATCTATCTATCTATCTATCTATATCCATCCATCCATCCATCCATCTAAAAGCGAAATACCACTTACACACCATCACAAAAATCTCCAGAACCGTAAAACCTACAAACTTGAAATTTGGCACATATGTTCTTCTTGGCTTCTAGGAACTGACTAAGAAAGGATTTTTTGAAATGACCATCAGAGCATTAGTATTTCATATAGTATTATTAACCCACTCTACTCCCGCTCCCCCACCTGAAAAGAAATCTGTTCCAAATGCAAAACCCAAGCAGAGTTTCAGTTTCAGTTTCAGAGCACCAAGCAACAACAACAACAAAAAAGCAGCAACCAATATTTTGCTTCCTATTTGTATCTATCCCTATTAACTCTGCAATCTGATTTCAAATGAAGTGGCAGCAGTGGCCATTCAATGTTGTCTGCTTTTTCTTTTGGTCTGGATTGGTCTGCCCAGAATTGGCATATGACAAATGTGTTTTGTTGTGGCTGCTGTTGTTCATAATGACTCAAATATTTCTTGGAATCAGGGAGATAATTCTTTGAACATTCTGACAGAACTTACTGTGTTTGGGTAAGCCTTACATGGTGGGGGAGGGGGGAAGAAAGTCTACGGTAAATAAAAATGTGATTAAGTAAAAATTAAAGGCAGTCAAGGAACTATAGGCAGCACACTAGAATTCAGAAACTGGTGTACAACAAGGAAGGCATGCAAAGGAATTCAGACCAGCCATTCATTGTGTAAAATCAAAATATGGGAAGAGGAAAAAAAGGGGTTGGGGGTGGGAATGAAGGCTAGCACTTTTTTTTTTTTTAACCATTCAGCTATTTTTCAAACCTACAGAACAGTAACTTTTAAAAGGATACGGGAACTGCTATAAGAGCTGAAAGGAAATACAGTACATGAAGTGCTTTTGCTTAAAAGATTAATTTGAATGTCACTGTGTTTGCTTTCCTATGCGTGAGAAGAAGAAAAATGACTTAGGAACCTTGAGCAATAAGGTTACAGTTCATGATTATTTTAATTAAGACATTACTATTGATAACTTGGTATAAGCAACATTAGGGTGAGAAATAGAAGCTGAAATTTCTAATTAAAAGTGTGGCATTTAATTCAAAATGTCTTTGTAGCAATGTACAGTTCTTATGATTTACTAAAATTCTTTTTTATTTAATTCCAAGGGAGAATTGGTGGGAAAAATTAAGGGTATACTCAATGTATAATACAGTATATACTCACACTGTTCTCCATTCCAACACCATTTTGAAAATCACGTATTCCCTCTGGGGAAATCTCCCAACGGTTTTCTCAGCAGGGGATGATTCTAGATTGTTTTCTATTTAATTTGAATACAAATGTAATAATCCAGTTGATGTCTATCCCCACTCATCTCCTCTCTATATTAGCAGGCTAACTGAAATTCATGCAAACATATATGGAGACATCAATTGAAGGAAAGGAGAAAGGAGTGCAACAAGATTGCATTCTCTCTCTTTTCTTATTCAACCTGTATGCTGAAATAATCACGAGGAAGCTAGCTCTTGAAGAATAAAAAATCAGGGTCAAGGATAGGTAGAAGAAACATCAACAATCTTTGATAAGCTAACTGTTGAGGTAATTCCCTGTTAGGAGAATAAGCGCATACAGGGAGACGTATTTGAGAGAAGTGTTTGAATAATACACACACAGTACACAGATACACTGTACAGTAAATGTAGGATTTTACTTCCAGAAAGGTTTAAGCAAAGTCCAAAATAAGCAATCCAAAGTCATTCACAAGTAAATCAGTCAGTTTCAATCCAGGGATAATCCAAATATCAAAGTCCAGTGTCAAAAAACAGTTCAGTAACAGACTTACATTAAATCCAGTAATATCAGTCAATTAGAAGAAATGGAGGAACGGCAATACTTTCCAACAGAAGGAAACAGAGATACACTCACACTCTCTTCTGAGACTCAGACTAAGACAAACCAGGTTTCTGGCTCCATCTTATGGCCGTTTGAGAAACCATACCTAATTACAGTTTTGCATTTTCTTAAAGTTACAGTTTTAAAATGTTTATCCTGGTTTATATATTTCTAACCCAAATAGCTGTTAGGTGACTCATATTCCTAACACTAACGATACATACAACTCTTTTCTCAAAAACCAAAAAAAGATGTGGACCATCAGATCAAGAAAATCAAAGAAGAAAGTGAGAATTTTGCTCTCTATCTAAATGTCAAAAAGACTTAAGTTCATGACCACTGCAAGGAATGGAAACATTAAAATAGAAATTGATGGTGAAGAGATAGAATGTGTAGAAAAAAATCTATTTCCTAGGGTCACAAAGCAGTAAAAGCCCAGAAACAAAACATTGGATTGCACTGGGTCACGCAGCAATGATTTACATGAGCCAAATATGGAAAAGCAAGGGCATCAGCCTGGCAACCAAATATAAATTAGTCCGCTGTATTGTGTTCTCCATAGCTGCCTATCCTTGTGAAAGCTGGACTTTAAAAAAGCAAGACAGGAATAAATCAACTTGTTTCAAATATGGTGCTGGAGAAGGCTGTGTATTCCTTGGACAGCAAAAGGGACTAACAAGCAAGTACTGGAGCATATAACATTAGACACGTCACTGGAAAGAACTATTACAAAGCTGTGTTTCACTGGTGAAAACAATTATGTTGGGAAGAATTAGTGGTAATTAGGAAATTAAAATGACGTCTGGATATTATCAAAGCTGACACCAGCCACAGCGTAGGAAAATTAAAAGAAGTAGTGCAAGATTGGAAGATGTGGAGAGACCTGGCCTATAGAATCGCCAAGAATTGGACACATCTGAATGGATAATATAATACAAATTCTAGTTCTACTCTTGTATATGCAAATAAAATGATCCTGAGCATCTCCCAGGTGGGAATGAGAAAGGCATTTGTTGACTCTGAATAAATTATCAAAAATATTTATATAAAATTATTATAAATTCACAATTGCCAAATCAATGGCAATTCTCACAAGCAAAGAACACTTATAAATATCTTGGTGGGTTATTTCAGCCTCAGTTTCCTGGAGAATATTTTTTTTCATACTGAGGAAGTGTTTTTCATAATAGCTCCTCAACTATACTGAGATTTTTCACTTGAAAGCAGCCCATCTTATCCTTAGAGCTTACCATGCCTTTATTGTATAACCAAGATTTAACATTTCCATTTATCTACAGCGTCAAAGTTTCTACTTCCAAAAATCTTGACATCCCATTAAATCTAAGTACCTTAGATCTATTTTTAAGTTGCCATAGTTCGTTTAAAGACAAGTTTAATCTCCTTGGATCAGCTTTTTAACCTTTGGCTTTTTTCCCTATGGGTATGGAAAAAAAGACAAACAATCTAAGAGAACAATTTAAGTCAACCGGGATAAAAATAGTTATTGGGAAAGTTTATTTCTTAGGACTATTTTTGAATAACCTTTATCCAGTAGACATTGATTTTACGAATGTTCTTTAAACAAACAATATACTGTATTTGACATTTTCTATATCAACTTAAATCTGGTTCCCATCTTGTCAGAATGTGGATATTTTTCAAATAGGATAGGTCAATCTCTCAGGTACCACAGACCTGAAATTGTAGCCAGCTCTTAAGCCAGGTTGAATGCATTGCCTTCTGCTATCTAGCTGGGGTGCTGCCAATTTATTCCCTTTCTCAGAATCTGTGTTCATGTTGGAATAGTTTAATGGAGTCCTTGAGACATTTTTCCCTACTTCTCTCTCCTGGACAAACTTTATTTATCCTATCCTGAGGAAAATTCCTAGCAGAGAGCATGAATTCCTTCCCCATTAGACAACTACTTAGCTATATTTTTCTATGTTGTCTGATTTCCTGAGTCAATATGTACTCTTCTCAGTTCTATATTATTTGTATTAATTTCCCTTCTTTTTAGCTATTCAACTTGTTTTACTTCTTACTAACTGCTAGCAATATGGCTGTAATAAAGAAATGATTTGATTCAGTTCTGTACCGATACCAGGAGAGGATGATAATTTGAGCCTATGACTAAAAAAATAGTTTTTCCCACAGGGAATTCATCTGATTTACCAAAACAAATCATACATCAGTTTACTCTTTCTTATCAGAAAAAACAAAAACAAAAAAACAGAAATTGTCTACCATGGACCAAATTTAGGCCATTTCATTCCCAAATGTCAATGGCTTAATATCTAATGTTAATCTATATATATAAAAAATAAATATCATTCATGCATCATCACAAACTCTCCAGAACCATAAAGCCTACAAACTTGAAATTTGACACGTATGTTCCTCTTGGCTTCTAGGTACTCGCTAAGAAAGGATTTTTCAAAATGACCATCTGATCGTTACTATTTCTTAATATAGTAATTAACATGCTCTGATGCTAAGGAGTTCTACTCCCCCTCTCCACCTGACAAGAACTCTGTTCCAACTGCCAGTTGCCTCACATTCCATTACCTCAGTTCAAACTGGCAGTCATTGCACTCCTTCACCCAGGAGCGGTCTGGGGTTCCTTATAGTACTAAACATCGGTACCTCAACAAAATGTCTACACCTTCAACTTATGAAACTGCTTCCGAACTCAAGGCGGCTTATGAGTTCCCCTTATGAGTTTCAATCACCGACCACCACTGAGCCAATGGATTGTGAACCAAATTTATCTTGCATAGTGTTCCAGCCCCAAATTACTTCTTACACTGACCTCCTCAGTTCAGACGAATCTGTTCTTTCTCCTGTAACACTAGTTAAAGGGAAAAGAGAGGAAAAAACACAGGAAAAGATTTACAGATGCGATTAGGAAAACACAAGTAAGGAAAGCTGTAAAAAAATGTCATCAAAGTCATCCCGAAGTCAATAGATAGGCTGTAAAAAACGTATACATCTAATAACCCCTGTGTTAATCAGGCAGCTACAGTTAAATGCAATAAAAGGATATCACAAATCAGATCAATTCCTTGTACTAATAAGTATCTGACTGGTTTTAAATATGAACCTCAAATTGATTACTCCGGGGAAAAGATTGTTGATCTCGGACCCCGGTTACCCTGTTCCTGGTGCCATGCCCTGAAGTGACAAGATGAGACTCCTGGGATGTGATGCAGTGGTAGAAAATTCCAGCTCCCTCCCCTTGAGCACAGCCTTCTCACCCACCAGCATCCAATGGTAGAGCACTTTCTTTCTGCTGCCCAAAAGTACAACAGATGCTTCCAAATGACATCTTTTGGAGCCTGGTGAAGGTGAGAAATTTAAATAATTTTTTTATTTTTTTTTTTTTTTTTTTTTTTTTTTTATTTATAGGTTTTTTTTATTTATTGGTTATTAATTTTTTTATTTAAAAAATATATTTATATTTTTTTTTTCAAGTGCTGATTAACACTGATAGGAAGCTTTCTGGAGAGCACCAAGGTCATTTCAATGCCCCCACAATTACAGAAGTGGTTGTTCTCATTGTCGGCCAGGATTTTGAGGAGATATCGTTCTCCACAGCAGAGATAACAGGTTGTTACGAATCAATGAGGCGCACCCTCTGATGTGGAGAAGATGGCTATTACATCAATATACCTCAGTGTGACGCAAAGACCAAGGGTCTTCTCAAAAAGACAGTGTCTGCTGCTGACTTTTACAGCTACAGGATAATGGAGCATGATGGCGAAGAATGCTACCTACTGCTGTTCTGCAACCTTGTCAATCTATTTCTGGTTGATATGTATGCGAAAATTTGAGAGTGAAAGACTCAATTGGATTCGTAACAACCAAAAACAGCTGAGAAGTGAGGAGTATGTGCACCTGAAGGATGCCATGACAAGAACTGACAGCCAGTTATTACAGCTTGGCAAGATGGTTGTGTTGCCATCTTCTTTCACTGGAGGACCCCATACATGAGCAACTCAAGATGCGATGATGTATGTGCGCCATTTCGGACAACCAGATCTGTTCATTACATTTACCTGCAATCCGAAATGGCCATAAATCGTACAGTTCTTGAAACAAGGACAAAAATCTCACAATAGACATAGTAGCAAGGGTTTTTCACATGAAAGTAAAACATATTATGAAGCTCCTCACTAAAGGTTGCATCTTTGGAAATACCAGGTGTCACATGTACTCTGTGGAATGGCAGAAACGTGGACTCCTCCAAATTCATATTCTTCTGTGGCTAGAAGATAAGACCAGAGTCCGCTGACATAGTTATAAGTGCTGAGGTACCTGATCCTGACCTAGCCCTAGGTGACATTATCAAGACGTCAATGTTCCATGGCCCATGTGGACTCCTCAACAGGAACTCATCCTGCACCAAGAACTTTCCCCGGCCCTTTTTGAAGGAAACTCAAACCAGAGAGGACGGCTATCCTCAGTATCGCAGATGGTGGCTTCACTGCCAACATCAGTGGAATCCGATCTTGACAATTGCTGGGTGGTGCCATACAATACACTCGTATTGTGCTTCATGGCTGAGGGAAAGAGCTATTCGTACTCCAACAAATGACTCAGCCGACAGCATCAACAATTTTCTGCTGGAGCAGCTGTTGACTGAGCATATGAAGTATGATTCTGTGGACTCGGTAATGGAGATCAAGGATACTGTACATTACCCTGTGGAGTTCTTGCACATTCTCAACCCATCAGGATTATCACCTCATGTCCTCTATCTCAAGGTTGGTGCTCCAATCATGCTGTTACGCAATCTAAGCCCGCCGAAACTATGCAATGGCACTAGGCTTCAGCTGAAGACTCCGTACAAACGCATAACCGAAGCCACAATTTTCACAGACGTCAATCAGGGAGAAACTGTTTTCATCCCCCAAATTCCTCTGAACCCATCAGATTATGACTTCGAGTTCAAACATCTACAATTTTCCGTTAAGGTGTGCTACGCTATCACCATCCATAAGGCACAGGGGCAGACTTTAAAAGTGGCTGGTGTGCATCTGAGGAGTGACTGTTTCTCTCATGGCCAGTTGTATGTAGTGTGCTCCAGAGTCAGTTCACGTGACAGCCTGGTCATCTTCCAGCCAGAGAGCAAAACCAGGAATGTTGTTTACAGGGAGGTCCTGAGCAATTCATCTGAGGGAGGAATTGAAAGTCTATGCTATGCAAGTTATTAGCCTGGCTACGTAGACCAAAAAGCCAGGTGGGATTAAAAGGGCTTAACCCCATCTATGTTATTGTTGTTAGATTTACAATAATGTCTTAATCTGTAACAGAAACGTAGCTTACCAACTCTAATAACGAAATAAAACAATGCCTTTTTAAACTACTCATTAATTTTCAAGCTTTAAGTGTCACTTTATCAAGCTCAATCACCTAGTTTCGTAGCGAAGAATGAGTATCCAGCTAAGTCTATATATAATTGTATACATTTAAGAGAAGTTAAGTCTCAGTAAGCTATATCAGTAATAAACTTAGAATTACAGTTAATTTAGTTAATTTAGTTAATTTCTTTAGTATGGTAGAATATATGGTTCCAGTTTTAGTTACTAAGTAACTGCCCTATTAGCTCTTTTAACTTCTGAGTTTTTTGTGACAGTCTCAAATTTTATTTCAAGATTCAGTTGGGAGATAGGTAAAAAGGGGGGAAAGATTCACATTTATAGAACTACCAATTTTTTATATATCCCACAATTAAATACTGGCATAAGAAAATTTTGGGAAGTACAGAGGGACATTATACTATGATGACACATGTAACAAATCAGTTCAGTAATACAGGACTAATTGAAGAAGTCATAATTTCCATCCATATACAGATAGTCCTTGACTTATGTCAGGTCATTTAATATCAGTTCAAAGTTATGACAGTCCTAGAAGAGATGCATTACATTCTGTACAGCACCTCCATTCATCATAAAGGATCACTCTGCCTCCCCCTATGGTCACATGGCACATCACATTGGCTCTCATTTATGACTGGTCCCCCACAAATACGTGACCAGTATTTGCCATCTTCTCTGCTGGCTTCCTCTGGAAATCAAGTCAGGGGTGCTGGTGGGATTAAAGGAAATCAATGGAGAAGCCAGCAGGGAAGATTGTAAGCAAAGGGGATAGAAGATTTGAGGTCTGTTCCCTCAGGGATTTGTGCCAAGGGGTTTTCCCCACCCCCCATAAGAAGCCTCTGTGGCGCAATGGCTAGAGTGCAGTACCGCAAGCTACTTCTGCAGCCAACTGCCTACAATTTGGCAGTTCAAATCTCACCAGGCTCAAGGTTGATTCAGCCTTCCATCCTTCCGAGGCGAGTCAAATGAGGACCCAAATTGTTGGGGGCAATATGCTGACTCTGTAAACTGCTTAGAGAGGGCTGTAAAGCACTATAAAGCAGTATATAAGTCTAAGTGCTATTGCTATTCAGGGAAGAGAATCTAACCCTAACCCTAGCATACAGGTTTTTTAAGTAAAAAAAATTCAACCATTGTAAATGATCTGTCTGTCTGTCTGTCTGTCTGTCTGTCTGTCTGTCTGTCTGTCTATCTATCTATCTATCTATCTATCTATCTATCTATCTATCTATCTATCTATCTATCTATCTTACAATTTGCACACATTATTGTGCAATTTAGCCAAAACAATTTAATTTTTTATTTCTGATATGTTTGATAAGTAGATTAAAAAGACAGACCAACTGCATTTTGACTAAATATATCTATCTACTGATTCAAAGAAACTATTAGGTTTCAGTATACCATGAGTATCAGATCACATATATTTCTAATTCACATATATTTTTGTTAATGTACATTTCCAAAACGAAAACAATAAAGATCAAAAAACCCACTTTAAATGGAGAGCATATAATAACACTTTTAAGGCTTTCCAGCAGTATCACATTCAAGTCATACTTGGTCATCGTATATATGTATCTAATATATGACCATTTATATACCTACCCTGTTCAACTTTCACTGACATATTACATCAATACTATCATTATTTTTGGAATATCTATTTAATTTATTTAAACTGGAGGTAATCATTGGTCTTAACCCCCCTAGGAGCGGTGCAATTAATGTGTTTAATTCACCAGAGTGGAACTGTAAAACACAGTCTAATTCCTTTGAAGTAGAAATTCTGTTTAGCTCCATTTAGCCCAAGTTACCAAATTGCTTTGTTTATATATGCAATAATGCTTTAATATTAACGTTAAAATAAAAATGCTACCTGAAAAATTGGGTCACTATTTTTCTGCTAATAATATATATTGAAGAATGGAATATTATCTTATATTCAGGTCATTTGGAGAAAAATACCACCATTCTTAGAACTTCACTTGGCACCAAGTTCTGTATTTTTTTGCATACCAGAATGATAAAAATAACCCCAAATATGCTTATGTGTTCAGATTAATGACAGAAGTTGGAAAGTGTTTCTACAATTAAAGACTATTTAAGGGAGGAAGTTTGCTATTAAGTAAACATTTAGATTCTTTTAGCCAAGCCCTGGGTGAAAAGAGTATTTGAGAACTGTGAGCAAGTGATAATCAGATTATTATCTTTTTATATATTATTTCAGTTCCTGCTGTATAAAAGCAGAGCAGGTACATAGTAAGATATTGCTATAATATCTCTAGAGAAACAAAAGAGTATTTCTTTTCAACTTTTATCTATGCATTAACCTTTCTGTGGCCAGACATTTGCCTTGGGCAGTACCATTACTACTAATAATCTGTTTCCTGTTTCCAACTATTGTTTTAACAATTGGAAAATATTTAGTTCATTTAAGCAAATACAATCAGATAGAACTGAACACTTTGCTCTTTCCTACACTATCACTGAAAATTCATCAAATAAAAAAAAAACTATTGTGGTTTCATATTATTTATTAATTTGCATTCCAAGACATTCCAACAAACATTAAAATATGCAACAGTTAAAAAATTAATAAACATAAAATAGAAAGAACCCAAAACAACAAACTGTGTGAGGAAATTTAATGGTTGGTGAGATAGATCTATGTGGTGAAGAGATGCTGGGTACGGAATTGTCAGGAAGGGAACTGTCCGGTAAGAGAGGACATAGATTGCAGCTGGATAGTGGGTGGAGAAGAGATTCAGAAGAATTCAGTATTTAGTATTTTTTAGTATTTATTTGAATTGTCAATCGCTTACAAGATACAGGTATAAGAATAAACATAGTTTTGAATACATGAGATAGATACTTATAAGAAAAATAAAAAGAAACAATAGGACAGGGACGGTAGTCACGATTGGTGTGCTTATGCACGCCCCCTACAGGCCTCTTAGGAAGGGAGTGAGGTCAATAGTAGACAGTCTAAGGTTAAAGTTTTTGGGGTTTGGGGAAGAAACCACAGAGTCAGGTGGAGTATTCCAAACATTGACCACTCTGTTGCTGAAGTCGTATTTTCTGCAGTCAAGTTTGGTGCGGTTAACCTTGAGTTTGTATCTATTGTGTGCTCTTGTATTGTTATGATTAAAGCTGAAGGATTCATTTGCAGGTAAGACATTGCAATGTATGATTTTATATACTATATTTAGATCGGACCGGAGGCGGCATAGTTCTAGGTTTTCTAGGTCTAGAGTTTCAAGTATGGTGGGATAAGGTATTCTACAATGAGTAGAGGAGCGGAGAACTCTTCTTGTGAAATATTTCTGGACTTTTTCAATTGTGTTAATATCAGATGCATGATACGGGTTCCAGACTGATGAGCTGTATTCAAGTATAGGTCTAGCAAATGTTTTGTATGCTCTGGTTAGTAGTGTGATATTACCAGAGAAGAAGCTACGTAGGATTAGATTGACAACTCTTAATGCCTTTTTGACTATGTAGTTACAGTGGGTTCTAGCACTTAGATCATTTGAGATGAGTACTCCAAGGTCCCTGACAAAGTTGAAAAATTCAGATGGCAGGAGCTTTCAGACTTTAAAAGGCTTTGTTAATGCAGCTTTATAACAAAGTAGAATTAAGTTCATCTGCTCATGTTTCCTGTCTGGTCTACCTGGTAAGACTGATAAGAAGGCACTAGTCTATTCTTATCAGCTGAAAATACAAATAAAAAAATGGTCTGATGCTTTTAGAAATTGCTCATTTAAAAGAAAGCAACGACCTCTTCCTAATGAGGGAAATTACACTCTGTAATAATTAGGATTATACCTTTGAATTATAATTGTGTGTAGAGTGAACATTTTAATAGAACACGGGACACAGAATCAACCCCTGCATTTGAACATATACAAATACACTTTTCTTATGGGAAAATGATAAGGAGGCATGATATCAGAAAATAGCTACAGGGGGGCGGTTCAGTAAGTTAAATCAATATATTAGAGATGGAGAATTTTACCCATCTGGTCTGATATCTAAATCACAGACCTTCTGCTTGAGGTCTGCCAAAATTTTATTAAGGTCAAAAGTAAGTAAAATTGGAGTTGACAGATCACAATACAGGTGGTCCTCGTTTAATGACTATTTATTCACTGACTATTCAACTTGAAATCTGCCAAATGAAATTGACCCATTCATCCAAGTTCTGGCTCTTATAGAGACTTGAATCACATGGTTGCCATTTGCAACCTTTTTTGCCAGTTACTGACAAGCAAAGACAATGGGGAAGCTGGCAGGAAGTTGCAAAATGGTGACAATATGACATCTTCACTTACCAACAGCAACTGGATTGCTCAGAATTGCCGTCATAGGGATACATGTATTTTTTCAGACCCTTAGCTTAAACAAAGTCAAAGACGGAGATCTCCTAAGAGATAGTAGATAATGTCTAATATCGATAATTAGGTAGTATATGGGTATCATACAGGAGCATATCCTTCATGTTTTATTTCTCTTTTCATTTTATTAGCTTTCTAAAAGAGTAAGTTTGCAAATAGTTGTCACAATAACCAACTATTTACTATTTACATGAAATTATAGATATAAATATGTATGATGTCTTTCCAACAGATGAATAAAATTATCTAGTAATGTATTTATCTGTTTATTTTGCCAGTCATTTACTGTGAGGAGATTATTATAAATCATTTTTCAGAAAACATTGCTTGGCTTATGGTAAACTATAGTAGTGAGGTGATTATGGTTTATTGTTTTTCAGACATATTTTTTATATGTCTGAAAACTCATGCAAACTCATGCAAACTAAAACTAGTAATCTAGCTATGCTACTGATTATGCAATGAAATATTTTGCTAATACAATATAAGAAGGTTAAACAGGTATATAGCTTATTTGACTTACATCCCAATCATATCCAAGAGAAAAAATATAAAAATCCATGATAACAGCTTATATCCTCTGATGCTACCTGAACAGTTCCTAGGTCGGGACTCGAGCTGTTGAGCTACCAACCAGTCCCAAAGGCTGTGAATCTCACTAAAGATTAAATAATAATAATAATAATAATAATAATAATAATAATAATAATAATAATAATAATAATAATAATAATAATAAAATACACCCAATTACCAGTACTTTAAATCTCGAGTTAAAATTAATTGTAACCCAAATAGGAATTCTGACTATAGGAACTTAACTGTCATTGATGTAATACTGATGTATATTGATATATGTAACTCAAGATAGTTTGTTTGGGATTTAATAGAAGCTGCCTGGGGTTAAAAGAAAGCAGCCAATACACTTACTCAGTACCCATTCTAATTTCTCTAAATTGACTGTGGTGTCTACCTAAACTAAAACTCTAACCCAGCATAATTACATAATTTGGTTTATTAGATACCAATGTTTTAATCTATTAGACATTCTATGGCCTGATTAAGTGTTCAGCAACATTCTTATGCTGATCTACTTAGAATTATAGAGCTAATATTTTTAAAAGTTTTGAAAGAAGGGCAATCAACTTTGGTAGTCTACAGCTACTTGGTTGTGATAAATGTAAGTGGTTAATTTTATGCAATTGCCTCAAGTTAAGAAGTTAAGTGTTAAGCCAATAATAATTACCCACTACAACATTATTGTCTCACTGAATGAGTGTCTAATACATACAGAAAGGTGAAATTATCCGACAAAATACATTTCAAATTAGTGTGACCATTGAGAAGCTTCTTGTATTTCCATGTTCCATCTCAGCTTCCATGCAAAAGGCTAAGCCGAATGTCTGCAAAGAGGTTTTGGCATAATCTTGAATGACAAATGACATACTACCAGGTGCCAAGATAGGCAGGGGAATATAGTCACCCCCACTTTCAGCCTTAACTGAAGTAGCTTTGTACTTAGTGCCCTGAATAATTAATAACTCCTTTGGCAATCAGTCATGCATTCCTTAATGGCACCTAAGGCATCAAATATCCCATTCACTAGCTCTTCCACAAGTAACAATAGACTTTAGTACACTGGGTGTTCTATGCCAAGTTGTAAATGACATAATTTAAACTAAACAATGAATATTACCCAGACTCAAAATGGAATGTTTTATTAGGTTTGTTTACATAATATATAGTTGCTAAGTAAACCTGATAAGGATTTGAGACAGGCTTTCTTAATATAATTTTTGCCAAGTGACTTCTCTTTTGGCGCAAAATTTTATCATTAAAAATTCCTTTATGAAGTCCAGAATGAAAACTTTTTTTAAAAGATAAAACACATGGACAGGTAAAAATATCTGTAGAATTTACAAAAAATATATTCTAATGATCCAAGACTATGTATCTGAAGAAATACCATAATCTGATATCTGGATTTGATTTAAGGTATTTGTCATTTTTTACAATATTACTGTATACAGATGTATCAAACATCCTCTGCATTTGGTGTTAAGCACACACACACACACACACACATCCCTGCATATAGGTAAAAATAAAAATATGTTACAAATTGACACATTTCTTTTAATAATCAAAGCTTTGGTAATTTATTTTTTGAAGCAAAATATTATGATTGTTTAGAATAATTAATTATATTATAGAATTAAAACAACATCACTATTGATATACATTTAGGACCGTTCTTCTCTGTATGGCGCTAATAATAAGTATAATCATGCACTATTTTATTTAATGTTTTTAATCATCTTTCCCTAGCCTAGAGGGATTTTTCATGATTTAAAACCAATTAATGAAAATGTACAGATAACATTACTGTAAGTAAAAAAAAAAAAGTTTATCTCTGCAGAAATGATTAAAAAAAAACTTTATTGAAATCAAAACTTTAAACTTTCACCATATTCAATATGTAAAATTTAAGCATTTGAGTTTATTACAAACTAAAATCTAATCTGTTTATGTTCTGTGACATTAGTCATATAAAAGTATATATACTTTTCTCAGAAGAATGTGTATAGTACTCGACCAGACAGTCCTACCTATCAACACAGAGAACAGATTCTCAACAATGCCATATTTTATTTATTTATTCAACTTCTCTTTGGGTAAAGATGTACAGAAGTCATTTAATGTCAGCAACTGAGACTGCTGGAACTACCATCAGTAAGGAAGGTTGTCATGTGGTTTTTCTATTAATGACTGCTTTGCTTAGCAAAGGAGTAGGCATTCCTAATTAGGGTTGTTAAGTGAGGACTACCTGTACTTCAAACAAATCCAAAATGCATAGTTTTGAATCAATTTTACAATTACATTTTCCGACTTTCATAACTTGGATCCCAACTTCTAAAACAAAATATTTAATTCCCCAAAAGATACCTTTTTCATTAAGAAATAGAACAGAAAGGTTAATTAAGATAGCAAAATCCATCTTACATGAATCCATTAGGAATAGAAAAAAAAAACGAAACACGGAAGAAATGCTTAATAAATTTCCAACTATTGTTTTAAGTAGCCTACAATACCATCCATTTATATTTTAGTAGTACATGTAGCAGGACATTAACAAAAACTAATCAGTCTCCTTGACATCCAATCAAATTACATCTTCTATTCAGTTTTCGTTTAAGGGATGACTTCAAAATCTTCATTTAACAACCACAATTGAGACTGGCAACTCAGTCATTAAGCAAAATGGTGGCTAAGTGAAACCATGCCCCTGCTTATGATATTCCTTCACTTTTCCTTGGCTTTTCAGACTTGCAAAGGTCATGTACGCAAGGACTGGTCAGAAACTTATTTTTTAAAAACTATTGTACCTGCACAGAGTTGTTGCCTGAATCGATTTGCTACATGACAACTAGTTGCACTGACTTTTGTCAGGCATATTTTTAGTTGGATTCATGTAATCAGCCAGAGGTTCCAAATCTTTGATTCCACTTTTGCATTATTCCTTAATCTTTTATCATTATGCTTTGAGAATCAGATACTTACTGTTGTAAGAAGATTATAATGAATATGGAATCCAGGTTCCGAAGGAAAATACTCATCAGAAACAAATCTTATCCTGATTTGGTTTCCTTTAGAAATTTGTTTTCCTGGAACAGTAGCAGAACCACACCACCGCCCTAAGACAGTGCCATCACTGGGCTCTTCCACTTCTACGAAGTCATACCTACAGCAAAATATATATACATACATGTACATTTAATCATTGTTATATGCACACGGGAATATTTATGAATAAGAGTAAAAACAAAGCCATGTATATATAAGTACATACAGTAAATAGTAAAGTATTTTAAATGAACAAAAACACAAAAAAACAGTTTTAAAAAAAGTAACAAAAAACATATATAACCACACTGAAAAGTACTCATTCTTGCTGCTTCCTGTGCACAGTAAATCCATAATTCTTTTATAAGTGATAAATTCCAAGGTTTTTGTACACAATTAAAATGCACATTCATATCTTATGTTGTGCTGATCTTTCTACCAATTAATGACTGAATAAAATAATAGCAATAGTCCATATTATATATGTACTTATCAATTTCATTCAGCATAATGAGATTGACATCAAAGTTAAACCTTTTAAGAACGTTTTCCAGAATATCAGCTGTGAAAAAATAGTTTGTTGAATTAGTTTCGGTATCATACTTAATAACTTATTATATTAATAAATTTATTAATAAATCAAATGCTTAATTCAGAAATGTTATAAATAACAAATATTTTCTTTCTTCCTTATTTTCTTTAACAGTGGTCTTTGCCTGTATGTTTTAAAAAATTCTGCCAAAAATACATGTCTTTGAGATGCAACTTGAGGTGCATCTGGATAAAAAATTGAGATCAAAACATGTTTTAACTGAAAATATTGCCATTTTACAATTTAAAGCATCTAGATTTTTCTTGAAGTAATGTTTTAGAACGTATTTGACAAGAAAATATAAATGATCTCATTTACAAGTTAATTAAAAGTATTTGCAATTTTCCAAATGGGATTCTCTCACAATATGAATTGGTTATGTAAGAGTTACAATAATACTACTGACTCAATATCTTCCAATTGTGAATCCACAATAAATATACCAGAATTATTGCTAAGCACCTCCAAGAATATCAGTGGAGTCACATAATAACTTTCTAATTTTAGTACCTCCATATGTGGGAAACATATTACTTGCTGAAATAGGTCCTTATCTGTTTGCCAAAAAGGTGCTTTTAAGTCTTCCAACAAAAATTTCTAAGTGGATTTTTCAATATAGATATATTTAAATATTGCTTCTGAAAAAAGGTTGTTCAAGCAGTCATTGACAATATTACTAGGGAATAATTGGAAATAATAATAATTTTCAATCCCCCAAAATAAGTAAGAATCTGCTCTAATCTTAAGTAGAATCTGCAATGCTACTAATATGAAAGGGAAAGGAAAAATGTGGAAAAATTCTTATCCATAAATGTTAACTCACATTTACAAACAAGAATTGAGATACAAGCCATGGTTCTATCAACAAACAAAATAGGTAGGATGTACTTGCTCAGTTAATGGGGCTGCTTATGGTTAAACATTAATCCATTTATTTAAAATTATTAATGCTCCGTTAGATTATCTGCATCAATCCCCAAATGTAATTATTTGTTTAAATCCAAGCAATACATAAACCTGACTTCTTGCTGATTAATCTCAGTCTCGTGAGTCCAAATCCTTTTCATATTATTTTTATCTTTTGTTTGCAATATTGTGTATTTTATTTAATAAAATACTCAATAATTAAACAGTTTTGATTGCTTACATATTATTTTTGAAGTGACATGTGGTGATCAAACACACACACATCAATGACATTCTTCAAATGTTGAAAATGATATAAGACTTGACACATGAAGTGAAACAATCACTGACAACCAGAATCCCATGTCTGTAGGTGATCGTTATAATTCCTGTAATAGAATCACAGGTATTGTATTGCACTGTCCAAATCAGTATTTAAGGAGCTTTACTAAGCTTGCTTTTTTTTGTCCAATGAAATGTAGATTTCTCTCAGCAACATGATACAGAGCACACTTGATACTTAAAGCAGTTTATAATGACCACATCTCTTCTCAGACATCCTTGGGGACTTGAAGATTACTTATTTTCTTTCATGCTTTTCAAAAACAAGCCTGTTTTTGCAGACACAATGCCTGTTGGTGTAATAAAATTCAAAAACAGAGGGTGGGTTTACTGCAGTAAGTTTGGCTTCCAGAACGTAAAATATCTTAGCTACTTCAAATAAGAGTAATGAAAGCATGTAGTGAGGAAGTTTCAGTGGCCACATTCCAACTGTTTTTTTTTTCTTCTTCTTATGAGTTCTAAATATTCTCTTAACTGCGTAATAGAATTACTGGAATTTTTTTTTCTCTTAATTTTTTTCAAGTAGATGTTTCATTTAATTATAAGAGGAAATGAACTTAGTTATAAATTTACTTTTATCAATGGTAGCTATTGCATACAGAATTGGACATGGCACAAGTGCCCTATACACTTGAGTTCTATCTGCATCCTCCATATAAAAAATTAAATATGCCCATTTAAAATTAAATAGACCAGATGAAATTTTGAGATTGGTCCATTTAACTTCTATTTTGTACTCAGTAATGGACTAAACCCTTGTCCCAAAGGTGCTTTTCCAAAAGGCAGCTGGACTTTGTTCCTCCTTGAAGACATTCTGCTTCTCATCCAAGAGGCTTCTTCAGTTCTGACTGAATGGTGGAGGATGGAAGGATTTATATTCCTTGCAGTCATCTGATCGTTCGCACTCTTCCTGAGAGTCTGTGAGGCCACTTGGGGATTTATCTGTGCCCTCAGGGTCACCTAAATGGTGCAAATGGGTGTGGAACAGTCTTGGAACTGCTCAAATGACTGTGTTGTAAGCACGGCTAACCTTTTGAAAAAGCAGTGTCCTTTGGGACAATCATGACCTGGATGACTGAGCATCTCCACAGACATTCAACAAAACCCCTTCAAGTTCGCTTATGCTTCCTCATAGTGGTGTGATATGTGTGTACCTGGAAGAGATGTACAAAGAACACCCGAAATCTTATGGCTAGGATATATATTAAAATCAGGCTCACATAAAGCGAGGGTGTCAAACTCATGTCATCACAGTGGCACCATGTGACATATCGGGACTTTTTTTCCCCTTCGCCAAACCAGGCGTGGGCATGGCCAGGGCATGAGGCATCCGGCCCACTGGCTGGAAGTTTGACAGCCCTGACCTAAAACATGAAGACTATCCCAGTTGTCCAGCTAAAGTACACAGAAGTCTCTACTGGGCAGCATGACTTAAGAAAATGTTGGAGGCATATGATGACTTGAGTGACAATGGCAAAGACATCAATTAATATTACTGTATGCAGGAGAGGGCAATGATAAACCACTTATGTAATGTTATCAAAAAAAAAAAAAAACAGATAGAAAATATAAAATGATTCATAGTAGAGGAGAAAACGTAGTAACCTGTGCTTTGCTGATACTAATTGATAGCCAATAATACAAAGGATCTTTAAGCTCTAGTACAGGGGTCAAACTTGATTTCATTGAGGGCCGCGTGAGGCTTATGGTTGACCTCAGGGGACCAGGGCGGGTGTGGCCAGCTTGATGTCGCTCGTGCCCAAGGGTGCCTGTAGTGGCTCAGGTGGGGCTGGAGGGATCCATTGTCTCCAGCAGAGGAAGGCGAAAGAGAATCAGAAAGAGAGCCAACAACATTAACACGAAACAATTTTAGAACAATAATTTGGATTGTGCTCAATTACCAAATATTTTTATAGTACAGACAAGTTTACTTCATTCCAACTGTCTGTTCGACACAGTACATACAAGTGAGATATTTCATGAAAAATGAAATATTTTCTAATGGTATGGGGAAAATAATTAAGTTACCAATCTTATAGCTTTCCAAACAAAAACACACATGAAATCAATTAGACAAATAATTTAACACCTAATTTATCTAAGTGGTTTATATTCAAGTGACTATGCCACCACTGCTTAAAACAAGCTGCAAAATAATTCACGTGTGTCAAATAATTTTGATCCTCCACTCCATTTCTGGCAATAAAAATATAAAATATTAGATTATCTAAATTATTTACTATTCTTTTATGACAAGCCAATCAGTTACCTCAATCCGCTCAATTGCAGGCCATTTCGTAACTTTTTAAGCAGAACACAGAACTGTAAATAGCAGTTAAATATTCTATCAAATGTTGGAACAATGCTATCATGTCTCCCCTAGTCATCTTTTCATTAGACTAGACATATCCAATTCCTACAACTGTTCTTTGAATGTTTTAGCCTCCAGCCCCCTAATCATTCTTATTGCTCTTCTCTGAATTCTTTTCAGAGTCTCAATATCTTTTTTATATGGTAGTGACCAGAACTGGATGCAGTATTCCAAGTGTGGCTTTGTAAAGTGGTACTAGAACTTCAAGATCTTGATTCTATCCCTCTATTAATGCAGTCTAAGATTGCATTGGGTGCCAGCATGCACTGTTAGCTCATATTTAAGTGACTGACTACTAAGATCTCTTTTACAGTTTATTTATTATTATTATGTATTTATTAAATTTATATTGCCACCTATTCATTCGCTCACGGTGACTCAAAGCAGCGTATAGAATATAAAAACCACTTAAAACCATAAAACTAATTTAAAAAATCAAATAAATTAATATAATTAATGCCTCTGTGGCACAGTGGTTAGAATGCAGTACTGCAAGCTACTTCTGCTGCAGCCAGCTGCCTACAATTTGGCAGTTCAAATCCCACGGGGCTGAAGGTTGACTCAGCCTTCCATCCTTCCAAGGTGGGTAAAATGAGGACCGAAGACTGTTGAGGGCAATGTGCTGACTCTGTAAACCGCTTAGAGAGGGCTGGAAAGCACTATAAAGTGGTATATAAGTCTAAGTGCTATTGCTATAATAAAAAAATCATAATAAAATCACCCCAACCCCTGCTCCAGCGACAGCAGATCACACGAGCCATTTAATGGACTCCATCCCATTCTGGGTTCCCCAGGTCTGCTGGCAGAACCAGGTCTTCATTGGGCAGTGGGCAAGGGCTGGATCTCTCCCCTCCTATCAACATTGACTGAGAGCGACCACAGAGGAAGTGAACCAGGATAGCACAAGGCCTCCCACTCCCAACCCCCAAAGCTGCTCCAAGAGAATACCATGGTTGAAGGTATCGAAAGCTGCTAAGAGGTCAAGCAGAGTAAGGATGGATGCACTACCCCCATCCCACTCCTGCCAGAGATCATTCAAAAGTGCGACTTATGCCGTCTCTGTCCAGGCCTGAATCCTGATGTCATTGCTCTAACAGACAACAAATGGTCAAAATTGGGAGCGTCCTATCAAATTCTGTACCTGTCAATAGTGGTGTCCCCAAGGCGTGTTATAGGACCAACTCTCTTCATACTCTACATAAATGACCTCTGTGATCATATTAAGAGCAATTGCGTTCTTTTCGCTGATGATGTAAAGCTGTTCAATACCACAGACAATACTGCTACCCTACAAAAAGATCTTGACTATGTATCAGAATGGTCAAACAAATGGCAACTTCAAATCTCAACAAATAAATGCTCTGTCTTACATATGGCAAAAAAAATCAGAAAATAAAATACAAGCTGAATAGTCAAGATCTTGTTGATGACCCAAGCTCTGTAAAGGACCTTGGAATACTCACCTCTAATGATCTAAGTGCTAGAGCCCACTGCAACTACATAGCCAAAAAGGCATTAAGAGTTGTTAACATAATCCTACGTAGCTTTTCTCTGGTAATATCACACTACTAACCAGAGCATACAAAACATTTGCTAGACCAATACTCGAATACAGTTCATCAGTCTGGAACCCACATTACGTATCTGATATTAGCACAATTGAGAAAGTCCAGAAATATTTCACAAGAAGAGTTCTCCACTCCTCTACTCGTTGTAGAATACCTTATGCCACCAGACTTGAAATTCTAGAACTAGAAAACCTTGAATTACGCCGTCTTCGGTCTGATTTAAGCATGGTATATAAAATCATACATTGCAATGTCCTACCTGTCAATGAATACTTCAGCTTCAACCATAACAACACAAGAGCACACAATAGATACAAACTCAAAGTTAACCGCACCAAACTTGATTGCAGGAAATACGACTTCAGCAATAGAGTGGTCAATGTCTGGAATACTCTACCCGACTCTGTAGTTTCTTCCCCAAACCCCAAAAACTTTAACCTTAGACTGTCTACTATTGACCTCACCCCTTTCCTAAGAGGTCTGTAGGGGGCATGCATAAAGCGCACCAACGTGCCTACCGTCCCTGTCCTATTGTTTCTCTTATTCTTCTTTTATTTTTCTTATATGTACCCATTTCATGTATTCACAACTATGTATACACTTATACTTATTATCTTGTAAACAATTGGGAAAACAAACAAACAAACAAATAAATAAATAAATAAATAAATAAATAAATAAATAAATAAATAAATAAATCAGTAGTGGTCAAGATAATCCGTTTCATTCAGAAACCTCCACGCAACCACCTTCTCGACCACCTTTCCCAAAAAGGAAGTTACTGGCATTAAGCCAAGTATCTCCTAGTCTATATCTGTACAGTTGTTTTTTCTTGCCTAAGTATAAAATTTTACTTTTATCTATGTTGAATTTCATTTTGTTAGATAGGACCCAGTGTTCAAGTCTGTCAAAATCTTTTTGGATCAAGCTCTTCTGAAGTATTAGGTATTCCCGCCAGCTTATTGTTGTCTGCAAATTTGATGAGTTCCCCTTCTGTTCCCTCATCTAGATAGTTTATAAAGATATTGAAGAACACTGGGCCTAAAACACAACCTTGAGGTATCCCACCACTCACTTATCTCCATGTGGAGGTAGTTTCAGAGAGGAATACATGTTGATTACGACTTGTCAGCCAGTTACAAACTCATTGGTGGGTGGTGCTGTCTACCTCACATTTTGCTAAGTATGTCGTGGTCTACTTTATTAAATGCTTGACTGAAATCTAAGTATACTATGTCCACAGCATTTCACTGATTCACTAATTAAACCACTTTGTTAAATAATGAAATAAGATTTGTTTAGCAAGATGTTTTTGATGAATCCATGTTCGCTACTGGTTATAGCTTTGTTTGATTCTAGGCATTCATCAATTTGCTGCTTGATTATCTTTTCCAAGATATCCTAGATATTGATGTCAGCCTGATTGGTCTGTAATTTCCTGGATCCCCCCGCCTTTTTTTTTTTTGAAGATGGGAACCATATCAACTCTTTTCCAGTCTTCAGGTAGTTCCCCAGTGCTCCAAGAACTTCAAAAGAAATGTTTCAATGATTCTGAAATCATATTTGCTAGTTCCTTCAGAACTCTAGGATGTAATCTGTGAGGACCCAGTTATTTGAATCCATCTAGAGTTGACAGGTGCTCTCTTATTTTTTCATATTTTAATTTGCATTCCTTTTGGGTAATAAAACATATGCAAGAAAACAAGCAAGCTCAGAGAGCATCAAAGACCCCTCATTTACAGTTCGGTTTTTGAATTGTGTTTTCTTTTTGCATGAATGCAAAGATGGATTAAGGAATTCTGTTTTGTCTCTATTGCCTGTTACTTCTTTGCCACCTTCTCCCATTGGTAGACCAATTGTTTCTTTAACTGTTTTCCTGTTTTTTTATGTGTTGAAAGGAACATTTCTTCTTCTTCTTTTGACATTTGTTGCAAGTCTTAGTTCATTCAAAACCTTAGGTTTCCTAACTTCACCTTTGCAAGTTCAGACTATTTGTCAGTATTCTGCCTGATTATGTGTTCCTCTTTCTATTGTTTGTACTTATCCTTTTTCTCCGTCAGTTGAGAATTCTTTGTGAAACCAGATAGTTTTTTATTTTATTTTGTCAAGCAATTACAAGATAACAGGTATAAGTATAAACATAGTTATGAATACATGAAATGGATACATATAAGAAATAAAACAATAGGACACAGACAGTAGGCACATTGGTGCGCTTATGCACGCCCCCTACAGACCTCTTAGGAAAGGGGTGAGGTCAATAGTAGACAGTCTAAGGTTAAAATTTTTGGGGTTTGGGGAAGAAACCATAGAGTCAGGTAGAGTATTCCAGACATTGACCACTCTGTTGCTGAAGTCGTATTTCCCGCAATCAAGTTTGGTGCGATTAACCTTGAGTTTGTATCTATTGTTTGCTCTTGTATTGTTACGGTTGAAGCTGAATTAACATGTTGTTAATTGACAGGTAGGACATTGCAATGTATGATTTTATATACTCTCCTTAGATCGGACAGAAGGCGGCATAGTTCTAGGTTTTCTAGGTCTAGAATTTCAAGTCTGGTGGCATCAGGAGACGACAGGACCACGCCCCACTCATCATCAAGAGAGAACGAGTGGAAACTGTCCCTACGATCAGATTCCTTGGCATCCATATTTCAGCTGATATCTCCTGGTCCCCTAACACCAAGGCCATAGTGAAGAAGGCTCAGCAGCGGGTGCACTTCCTGCGGGTTCTCAGGAAGAACAATCTGGATAAGAAGCTGTTGCTGGCTTTCTATAAAGCCTCTGTGGAGAGCACTCTGACATATTGTCTGGGTGTGTGGTATGCAGGCTCCACAGCTGAGGACAGGAAAACTGCTCAAAAGATCATTGGTTGCCCTCTGCCCTCCCTGGAAGACTTAGCCAGGTCCCGCTGCCAAAGCAGAATCAAGGCCATTATAGAAGCCCCCTCACCACCTGGCAATTATCTTTTTGACCTGCTGCCATCTGGATGGCGTTTTAGGTCAATAAAATCCCACACCACTAGACTAACAAATAGTTTCTCTCACTGGGCCACCCGAACCGCAAATAAACACGAAGTCACTACCTCATTAAGATGTGAAAAGATGTGAAATCTCAACACCCCATTCATATTACAGTACAATCCATCTCTTGTGTATTATACTCGGCTAAGCATTACAGTCAGTGTTGGATGTATATTTTGTGTATATTCGTAGATATTGTACTCTCAAATTGCAAATGGAGACGTGGGTACTCTTATCTTTCTTATTTTCATTTTTAAGTGCTTTGGTTTTATTGTATTGCAAACAGTTGCTGGGGTGCATCTACAGTTTCGTTGTACTTGTACAATGACAATAAAGTTCTTCTAATTCTAATAAGGTATTCTGCAACGAGTAGAGGAGTGGAGAACTCTTCTTGTGAACTATTTCTGGACTTCCTCAACTGTGTTAATATCAGATACGTAATGTGAGTTACAGACTGATGAGCTGCATTCAAGCATTGGTCAAGCAAATGTTTTGTAGGCTCTAGTTAGTAGTGTAATATTACCAGAGAAAAAGCTACGTAAGATTAGGTTAACAACTCTTAATGCCTTTTTGGCTACGTAGTTACAGTGGGCTCTAGCACTTAGATCATTAGAGATGAGTACTCCAAGATCCTTGACAGAGTTTGGATCATCAACAAGGTCTTGATTATTCACCCTGTATTTTATTTTCTGATTTTTTTTGTAAATATGTAAGACAGAGCATTTATTTGTTGAGATTTGAAGTTGCCATTTGTTTGACCATTCTGATACATAGTCGAGGTATTTTTGAAGGGTACCATGAAGAGTATGAAGAGAGTTGGTCCTAGAACACTTCCTTGGGGGACACCACTGTTGACAGGGACAGAGTTTGATAGGACGCTCCCAATTTTGACCATTTGTTGTCTGTTTGACAGGAATGCTTCTATCCAGTTATGCAGGTGTCCAGAGATACCATAAATTTTTAGTTTTAGGAGTAGTTTGTCGTGTACCACTGAATCAAAGGCTTTACAGAAATCTATGTAGATTGCGTCTATTGCTTTGCTCTGATCGGGTTGTGTAGTCCATATGTTTTTGCAGTGTAAGAGTTGCAGATTGCAGGACAGTTTTTTTCTGAAACCAAATTGTTTATTAGAGTAGGTTGTTTGTCTCTAAGTGGAGGATAATGGATTGGTTAATAATTGATTCCATGACTTTACAGGTGACACAGCATAAAGAGATTGGTCTGTAATTTTCAACTAGGCTGGGGTCTCCCTTTTTGAAGATGGGGATGACTGTGGCTTGTGACCATAGTTTTGGCAAGGAGCTGGTCCTGAAAGATTTTTCAGAGATTATGCTTAGAGGTTCTGCTATGGCAGTGGATAGCTTTTTTAAGAAGTAGGCACATATTCCATCCGGTCCAATAGATAGAGATGGTTTTAGATTGCGTAGTGCTTTTTCAACATTATCTACTGTAAAATCAATATGTATTAGATCATTGTAGTTGTCTGTGGTTCGACTAGGAAATACTGGGCATGATCCATTGCTATTTACAAATAGAATACTTTATTGGCCAAGTGTGATTGGACACACAAGGAATTTGTCTTGGTGTAAATACTCTCAGTATACATAAAGAAAGAGTACATTCATTAAGAATCAAGAATCATAACGTACAACATTTAATGATAGTCATAGGGTACAATCAACAATCAAATCATACTAGGAAACAGTCAAGTGGGAGGGGATGGGTAATAAGGAGTGGTGAGAAGATTAACAGTAATAGTAGTGTACACTTTGTAAATAGTTGAACAGTGTTGAGGGAATTATTTGTTTACCAGAGTGATGGCTTTCAGGAAAAAACTGTTCTTGTGTCTAGTTGTTCTGGTGTGCAGTGCTCCATAGTGTCGTTTTGAGGGAAGGAGTTGAAACAGTTTATGTCCGGGATGTGAAGGGTCTTGTAAATATTTTCACAGCCCTCTTTTTGACTCATGCAATATACAGGTCCTCAACTGAAGGCAGGTGGGTAGTAATTGTTTTTTCTGCAGTCCTAATTATCCTCTGAAGTCTGTGTCTGTTTTGTTGGGTTGCAAAACCAAACCAGACAGTTATAGAGGTGCAGATGATAGACTCAATCATTCCTCTGTAGAACTGTATCAGCAGCTCCATGGGCAGTTTGAGCTTTCTGAGTTGGCGCAGAAAGAACATTCTTTGTTGTGCTTTGATATACTGAGCCAAAGAATGTGTTAAAGAGGTTGGCTTTAATGGTGTCTTCATTGCAGTCTTTACCATTAGATTCTTTCAGGGGTGGGATGGACCTTGAGTCTTTTAGTTTGTTGTTTACAAAATTGTAGAAAGCGCGGGTGGAATTGGTGCGTAGAAGGTTTTCCTCTTGTTTAATGTGATAATTGGTGCATTCAGTCTTTATCTGGTGGCATACATTTTTGTATCGGCTTTTGAAGTTGGCAACGTGACCAGATTTGTTTTTCCACCATAACATATATATCATAACACAAAGATATATCATTATAGAAAGATTTAGGTGTAGTTGTAGCCCCATTTTTATTTTTGTAAGAGGAAGAGGAGTAAAATCATTTCACTCACTTAGCAGCCACAAATACTTCCCCACATACTTAGCTAAACCCCAAATATATACTAGTTCCCTCAAACTTTTTCTGAAAAACACATTGCCTTCACTTGTGGCTGTGCACAATGTTAAGAGAAAAGCCATAATAGGGATTCTGAAGGTCATGTTTTGGTGAATGTAAAAAATGCCAC
This sequence comes from Notechis scutatus, assembly GCF_049901735.1. Lineage (NCBI taxonomy): Eukaryota > Metazoa > Chordata > Lepidosauria > Squamata > Elapidae > Notechis > Notechis scutatus. The sequence goes on along the minus strand of NC_142012.1, from coordinate 68,662,747 downwards.
ACCCTGGAGAAGTTGTATAAATAAATAGGTAACCCCTATCTACAGTTAACAAGTAAAGAGAAAAATACAGCTTTCTAATTTAAGATTCTGTTGAAATGCTTAGATGTACCAATATATTCAACATGAAAGGCTTAGCTCATATGTTTTTTTTATTATGCTTTGCTAAATGAACATTCAGCTATCCAAATGTTTAGTCTATTTATTATGTTTATCATAATGCATCACTTCATAGTACTTGCTTGATGAATTCAACAGCAAATAATTTTCCACTGCATAAGTACTTCAAAGAAAAAGCAACATTTCTGCTGTTATGGGATTCTGTTATAGGCAAAGGCAACAAACTTCCCATCCCACCCTTTTCTTACCTCCCATATATAAGAACCACAAACTTTTCCCATCTGGAATGAGCCCAAAGATTGGATCAGATGTACCTGCAAGACTGGGTCATAAATGCACCTTCAGGACTGGGTCATAAATAAAACCAAATCCAGTAGCTCTTTAAAGTATAAAAACATTTTTCACTGTATCCCAACATTCACTGGGAGTTAATATTGTAGTTCTCCTTTTGTACCAATAGCAAACTTCAATTTCTCAGTAGGTTTCAGAGCCCCATGTAAATCTAACTAGTTTTGGCCTGATGGGACCACGAGTTATCATTTCCAGAGCTTTCTAATTTAATTAGTGCCCTCAAATAATCCACCAACTGAAGTCATGCAATTCCCCTCCCCACTAACAGCTATGGCTGTCAGCTATAAATTGTGATGGTACATGAGAATAACCTTGGAAGTCAGAAGGAAGACCTACAGACAGATAACAGATAATCAGAGTTGGAAGGGACCTTATAGCAGGGGTCGCCAATCTTTTTGACTTCAGGGACCATCAAACTCATAATTTTAGATCCCAGGGACCACTAACTGGTTCTGTGGGTGTGGCCTAATTTGTGAGTGTGGCTTGGTGGTCATGTGACTGACTGGGCATGGCTTGTATGTAAATATTATAAATATTTATATAAATATTGAATTTTTTTATAAAAAAGACCAACTTTTACCCAAAATCAGGCAAAGCAGGCAGGCAGATTGAGTTGCTCACAGAATCACAGATTCATTCAGAAATCTATCTATCTGCCATTGGCTAGCTCAGTCTGTCACATAAAATTTGCTTGCAAGCAAACTCACAAAATTAACTCACAACGCACCATGCATGTAAATATTGAATTTTTTATTTAAAAAAAGAGCAACTTTTACCCAAAATCAGGCAAAGCAGGCAGATTGAGTTGCTCACAGAATCATTGAGTGATCTATCTATCTGCCATCGGCTAGCTCAGTCTCTCAAATTTGCTTACTATGAGTCTTCACTGAATTTGCTTGCAAGCAAACCTTCAGTCCTAAGGGAGGTTTGGCTGTACTTAAAAGCAGAGCCGAAGATCTAAAGACTAGCTAGAAAGCAAGAAATCCAACCATTTCCTGCTTTCTAGTTAATCTAAATCTCCTAGCAGAGGAAAAACAGATCATGGTCGGAAAAAAGGAAAAATAGAAATTTAGCAGGCAAGTTTAGTGGGTAAGGAGTGGGCGGGGAGGGTTCCCGCGGGCCACATGCTCGGCGCAGCCTTGTGTTTCTGCACAGCCTGGATTAATTGCTTTGGGGGGGTTCTCTGGGGGTGAGATTTCTCTGCGGCCCACCAAAATTTTCTCACGGCCCACCAGTGGGCCATTGCCCACCGGTTGGCGACTGCTACCTTATAGGTCATCCAGTCCAACCCCCCGCCCAAACGGGAGACCCTACACCATTTCTGACAAATGGCAGTCCAATCTCTTCTTGAAGGTCTCAAGTGCTTAAATTTATCTACTTTGCACATGCAAATTGAAAGCATTTATTGTGGTGCATTCTGGGAAATGTGGATGATTTTGTTTTTTTAGACAGGGAACAGAAAAAGAAGCAAACTTCAATTTTGTTCTTTTTCTCCTGTTGGATTAAGAGAAACTATTTACCATTTTTCTCCCATATCTTGAAAACACTGTGCTCCACAAGGTCATTTTTTTTCTGCTACTGATCAGCACAAAGGCATGTACCTAAGAAAATAATGCTAGCAGGTATGTTTCTTTTAGACACATTTCTATAACAGCTAAATTAGTAACAATTATAAGAACTATTAGCATTGCCTAAAGCAAAGGTGGTTGGTGAGAAGCATGATAAAAAATTTTAGACTGTAGAATTATTTCCCCAAATCTAAGGTCAGTCCCCTTTCTCCAGCCTCCCAAAGTAAACCCCATGTGGGGGACTATGGGCAGATAGAGCCAGATGATTTTCTCAAGCAACTCTGTCTTTTTTCAGTCTGTTTCTTTCCTTCAAGATGTTTACAGCCCTCCAGGAACTTCTTCAATGATCTCATGCACCATCCACAAGATCGAAGGCACGTATGATGAAGCACATGCTAGAGAATCGTAAAAGTCATGAATTGCACTGCCTTCAAGGTCATGACCACTGAACCGAAGCTCTTCTTTTATCCTATTTTTTTTTAAAAAATTGCCCTCAAGGTCATGACCACTGAACCAAACTCTTCTTCCTATTTTTTTTCCAAGATAGAAAGGAGCGGCACCAGAGGTCGTATTCAGCAGGTTCTGACCAGTTCTGGAGAACCGATAGAAGAAATTTTGAATAGTTCAGAGAACCGGCAAATACCACCTCTGACTGGCCCTGGCCCTGGCCCCGTCTATTTTCTGTCTCCCGAGTCCCAGCTGGTCGGCTGGGTCTTCTTTTATTGCCCTGCATAGGAGAACAGAGCTGGAAAGCAGGTTAGTGGGATGGGGAGGGAATGGGATTTTGCGGTAACCTATCCCCAGGAATGGAGATTTTACAGTATCCTTCCCCTGTCATGCCCATCAAGCCACACCCACAGAACCAGTAGTTAAAAAAAATTGAATCCCACCACTGAGCAGCACCATAATAAGATACTTCCTCATAAATGCATCTAAAGAGATATTATACTCAGTGACATTAAATGTTGCAGAAAGAATAAATAGGACCAAAAAGAGCACAATCCATCCACTGAGGTAAGGTTATCCATCAGAATGGGTGAGGACTGGAGATAGGATGGTAGATTTCAGGACAAGAGAATTTCTATTTAAAATGAATATATTATCTCCTTAAAGGAACTTTTAAGAGATTTTTAAAATCCCATCTTTGTAACTTTTATAAGTAACTCAAAATGGCAAACATACCTAATATTCCTTCCTCCTCCTATTTTTCCCATAACAACAATCCTGTGAAATAAATTGGACTGAAAGAGAATGAGTGACTGGCCCAAAGTCACCCGGCCAGCTTTCATGCTATGGTAGTACAAGAAGTCATCGTCTCCTGGTTTCTAGCCTTGTGATTGGCTTTCTGTTGACATAAATTGACAGAATTTGGCCACACCTGACAGAAATGTTCCTCCTTCTAAACAGGCACTGATCACTTCCAAGTTCCAGATACTTATACACCCAACCATCCACAAGATCGAAGGCACGTATGATGAAGCACATGCTAGAGAATCGTAAAAGTCATGAATTGCACTGCACTTCAGAAGCCAGGATTCATAACATGATGAATTGAAGTTTCCTTTTTTTAAAATTCCTAAATATACCTCAGTAATCTAATTCTCTATTTTCCCTAAAGTACTGATTCTAGCAATTGTGACTGAGTTTTATTTCTTTGGCAAGTACAGAACAAAATGAAAAACTTTGTCAGTCCCCATCTACATTATTTCTCAAATTCAGCAACAGAAAATGTTTTAGAAGACATTCTGATGATTTGAGTTTTCACTTTATAGAATTCTCCTATGTTTGTATTTTACAAAAACATCTGTAGCAAAACCACAATGAAACAGACAGTGTTAGTTGAAAAATTTACTGTTGCTTGCATTTTCATATTCATAAAAGAAAAGCAATCCCCAAATAACGAAGTTTACCGGCAACATTTAGTATATATGTCAGATAGACATCAGTAAACATAAAATTTCTCTCCAAATGGTCAGATGCTTTATTTAGATTATAAAAAAACCCCAAAAGATAACAGTGAAAGTTCTAATTATTGAATTCAAATAATGTTTGTGAAAAAGAAACATTACCAGAAGTCAAATATTCAAGCCTGCAGAAAAAGTTGTGTTTATTTAAATGACTGCAATATGTTTGATTTTATATTTTGTTTCGGGAAACTGATCAAACTAATCTAAAGTGATGTTTAATTATAATTTTAAGTTTAAAAAATAATAAAATAGAAATTTCCATTCCTCAAAGATCTCTTTTCATGGATAAGGATGTCACTCACTAGACCAGCCATCTCTGTTACAACATCTTTGTCACAAAACTTTACAAAATGGTTATTACAAAATAGCCTTTGAAGCAGCATCAAAGACCAAAAATATTCTGGACTCAGTCTGAAATAATGTCCTTAATTCTTGTATTGTCTCCCTAAACTTGAAAAGGAAGAAAGAAGTCTTATTTCATCGACCTGACCCTTATCCTTCATAGCACCATCACACAATTCTGCTATGTGGCATCATCCAGCACCGCAGATTACAATGTTTTTCAGTAGACTACATTAAAGGGCAATCCTCTTGTACTATATCCATACCCAATTACATACATTTATTCCATTTTTCTATGTATTTTTCCTATATAGTAATGAAAACCTGAATTTTAGAAGAATGTGAAACAATTAGACAAAGAAAGTACTATGACCATTTATCTCACTTCACATTCCAGATTTCAATGTTAATTAATAAAACAATCACTGGAAAAAGAAGCAGATCAATGTAGGAAAAAGTCTTTATTAAAGGTGTTGTTCCCCTAAAATATTTCATACTGTTTTAAAATCTGTTTAATTAAAAATTGTATGTCAGCAGAGTTTATATAAAAGATCAAAATGAAGGAAATATATAATTTAAAATAAAAATATCTCTACATTTTTTTCTTTATAGTACATTTAAAGGTGAATCTGTAACGTTGGGTATTAGGGGAGTCTGTTAAAAAAATCAAAAGCTACTTCTGAGGATTGTCAATGATAGATGCCAAGATGACAATCAACGGTTTCTGGTCAATGCATTAGGTCCTCTGTGGACCATTTTAGTGATAAAGTAGATTTCTAGCAGGTTTTTAATAGATGTCCTGGTTGCAAGGTTTTTAGAATTATATGTACCAATACGCTAGCTGATAATCTGTGCAGTTGCTGCAGCATAAATGTGATAAGTATATGATTAGATAGTCCAGTCAGCAATCCTGCCAATACATATAACTCATTACAGCAGGATTTTCCAGATAAAATGCAAAGGAAATATCTCATAGAATTCATTATAGGTTGTAATGACTTACAGTCACAATTAGGAATGGAATCCATTGCAACGAATGGAATCTCATCAAGTGCAACCTTACTTGAACGTATCATTGAGCCACAGCAATCCTGTCACTCCTCCTTGCTGAGAATTGCAGATTGTTAAGCAAGTGTCCCCATCAATACTCTTCTTTTCACATTTTCCAAAGTCTCGACATCTTTTTTGTAATGTGGTAACCAAAACAGGATGCAGTATTCCAGGTGTGGCCTTACTAAGGCTTTTTTAATCTATTTTTTTTTAAATCTTATCTAAAGTAACTGGGTTGTGGCTGTAAAATTACTCTGTCATATTTAATTCCTTCCTTCAATTCTCCAAGGAACATGAACTAATTATCATTGGTATGTATTATAGAAGCTTGAAACAATACTAAGAAACCTCCCCTTAAGTTTCATTAGTATATGTGCTGTCAGATCAAAATATAAATATAGAAACCAAAACTCAGACAAAGCTAATTTCTCCTTCCAAAAGAGTTGGAAAGTTTCCTGTGTTTTTAATGTTTTATTGCAAACAATAACTATGATGAGTAAAATGGGCTATATAGAATACAGCAATTCTACTGTAACAGCCATTTCTAGATTTTGGCAGATTTTTTAAAAATTATCTTTTCCAGCATCTTCTGGGTATTGATGTTAGACTGTTTGGTCTGTAGTTTCCTGGGTCTGTTTTTTCCCCCTTTTTTGAAGATGGAAATCACATCGGCTCTTTTCCAGTTCTCTGGTAGTTCCCCTGCACTCTAGGATTTTTGAAAGATGTGGTACAGTGGTTCTGAGATGACCTCTGCCAGCTCCTTTAAAACTCTGGGATGTAATCCATCAGGTCCTGGTGATTTGTATTCATCAAGATCAGACAGGTATTCTTTTACTATTTTTTGCTTATTTTAAATTTTATTTCTCGTCTATCAGCAATTGTTGACTGCCAGCTATTCGATTCTCACCCGCTCAAGGTTGACTCTGCCTTCCATCCTTCTGAAGTTTGTAAAATGAGGACCCAGCTTGTTGGGCAATATACTGATTCAATAAATCGCTGAAAGGTAAAGGTTCCCCTTGCACATACGTGCTAGTTGTTTCCAGCTCTAGGGGGGCGGTGCTCATCTCCGTTACAAAGCCGAAGAGCCAGCACTGTCCGAAGACATCTCTGTGGTCATGACTAAACGCCGAAGGTGCACAGAATGCTGTTACCTTCCCACCAAAGTGGTCCCTATTATTGTATTTGCATTTTTACATGCTTTCGAACTGCTAGGTTGGCAGAAGCTGGGACAAGTAATGGGAACTCACTCCGTTATGCGGTGCTAGGGATTCGAACTGCTGAACAGCCGACCTATCTGATCAACAAGCTCAGCATTTTAGCCACTGAGCCACCGTGTCCTTATAAACAGTTAATAGAGGGCTATAAAGCACTGTGAAGTGGTATGTAAATCAGTGCTATTGCTATTAGCATTTCTCTCACTGCCTGCATACATAGCTTTTAAAAACAGTAAATGTAAGAAATTGTATGGAGATATTATAAACAATGTTATAAACAATGTCTAATAATTTCAGTCATGTTAGATGTGGCTGCTGAGACTAGTCTTAGTTGCATGTGGCTATATAATATACAGTAATAAACACCATAAATAATTGTTGAAAAAAAACCATGGTGTTGATTTGCCATCTTATACATTATTTTATCTGTACATACACTCTGGTTTTTTTATGCCGTGAGCTATCCAAGAAGCAACTGGAATTCTAATTGAATGAATTAATGAGTGAGTGAGTGAATGACTACGATGACCAGATAAAATGAAATAATAAGAATATGCATTAATCAAGAAATGGACAATATGAAGAAGCAGTAATCAAGAAGTAGGAATGGCAATATCACTTAGACTTATATACCACTTCACAGTGCTCTACATCCTTCTCTAATGGTTTACAGAGTCATCATATTGGCCCCAACAATCTAGCTCCTCATTTTACTAACCTTGGAAGGATGGAAGGCTGAGTCAACCTTGAGCTGGTCAGAATCTAACTGCTGGCAGCTGACAGAATTAGCCTGCAATACTGCATTCTAACCGGTGCTCCACCACAGCTTTTATTGCAGTATTTTGACTCAATTAAAACCACTATATTTAAATACAATAAGCAACGAATGGATGCAGTACTAGCAAAAACAGTACCAGCAAAATCATCTAATATATTTGTGATCTAATTTCTAAGACACATTGAAGCTATTAGCTGAATTCTCCTGTGCTTGGTAAAGTGTTTGTACCATAAATAAGAGGCCAATGTATTTAAGTTTATTAAGAACTACTCTTTTAGTGAGGTATTTAATCAAGTAGCTTTCATTCAAAATAAATATCTAAACCAAAATATCTACAACCTTGTTTCTGCTTGGTACAATTTGAATAATATATAATGACTGGAATTAAAATTAATAAAATAAATACTCGAAACATACTCCAATTGAATTCAACTGATCATGTTTATGCAATGCAAGTAGTCCTCAATTTATGGCCAAACTAGGATCAGAATTTCCATACTAAGAAAAACAGTTATTAAGTGAGCCTGATTTTATGCTCTTTTTTGTTATGATTATTAAGCTAATTACTGTTAAGTGAATCATCGGTCAAGCAAACATGGCTTTCCCCATTTACTTTGCTTGTAGAAAGCCAACTGGGAAGGTTGAAATGCTGACTCCGGAATCCAGCAACTATCATAAATACAACAAATTAATTGCAAAGTATCCAAATTTTGATCATGTGACTCTGCAACAGCGAGATACTACAACAATTATAAGTATGAAGACCGGCTGCAAGTCATTTTTCCAGTTCAATTGTAACTTTCTACAGTCGCGAAACAAATGGTTCCCGGACGACAACCGACACAGCATTTCAGTAATATGATTGCAATGGCAATTTGGTTTAAGGTTTAAGAGTGCTATATTGAAATAGCAACATGTAAATGAGACTGCATAAAACAATATAACTATGTTAAATTAGTTTGAAAATAGGAATGTGCATATTTGATGACTTACCTAAAATACAGGATAGTTTTACATTTTTTTCTACATTAAAAATACATTTTTCTATTATTTGTTCTTGTAAGGCCCTACTTTAAATTCACTTGAGTACATATTTTTTTTAAACACAGAAATGTTCAGGTTTTTTGAAAGCTACACTGATGCTTTGGAAAATCAAAACGGGTTTCCAAACATATCAACAGACATCTTTGTGATGTCTCCTGTGGATGATGGTTGCTCCACATCTTCCTCAGAGGCCTTGAGGGAGAATGAAAGCATTCCTGGCATCTCCAGTATTGCTGAACCTGAATGCCAGCAGAACATGGCTTGGCTGGGGAGAGCTCGCAGGCCAATGATAAAGAGGGGGAGGAGCTGCCAGCCACGGTAGATGCTAGAGCATGCATTGAAGAGAGGCGGAGATCTGCCAAATTGATGGGGAAAAGGCCCTGCCCCTCTTAATGGGCTGCACCAGGAGGGGCTATTTAGTAGCGCAGGCAGAGAGAGGCATTGCTGGAAGCAAGGTGTGTGGGTTGTGGCCAGATAGTTAACTTGTGTTTCTGGGGCTCTACAGGTCGTTAATTTAATTCAGTTGCAGAGAGCATCCATGTTCGTGTTTGGAGCAGCCGGTTATCTGTCGGGTGGACTAATTGGCCATTGCCTGGATGGTTAGTCTGGAACTTGTTTGTGGCTGGCTTCTGAAAACCACCCCTGAACTCTTGCTTGGACAATTCCTGTGACTTCTCCTTTGCAAACTGTGAAACCAGACCACTGGACTTGTTGACAAACCTCAGTGGACCTTGGTGGGGATTTTGGCTTTTTATTTTTGGAACCTACCCAGGCAAAACCTTTATTTCCAAGACTGTTTTTGGTTTGGCTGTAAGTTTGTTTTGCTTTTGGTTATCTACTTGGTTGTGAGCCAATTACTGTGTTTGAAAGGGGTTAACTGAAAACCTGAAATATAACTATTGGGGGAAAATACTGAATAAAGCTCTCTACACCAACGCTGACATGTGGGTGAGTGGGGGCAACACAATCTTTTACTCAATACTTTATCATGAAAATGTTAGGGATAACATTGTTTACCCTAACTGGTTTGGGTAAAAATAATAAATAAGGTATCATGGTTTGTTAGTTAAAGTGTGTGTAACTTTAACTGCAAGAATATAATTAAGGGTGTGGTTGTAAAAGCACTATATAAGAAGCGAGGCAATTGCAGCTCGCTCTCTCTGGCTTACTGATCCCTAATTACTGGATGGATTGATGACTGCGTTCTTGCTGGAACGGGGAGAGAAAAAGGAGTGTTGATTTTTCTCAACGGAGAGAAGATAAAGATTGGACTGATTTATTGTAAGTGAACTGACATTGGCTATTCAACACGGACTTTGCAAATAGAGTATCCCCGACAAGATTAGACTGAAATTGATATATGACTAATGGACCGTTTATTTTGACTATGCTATAATTCTTAAATGGAATAAACTATATTTTTGATAGCACAAGCGTATCTGTATTTTTACTGCGTGTTAACTAGAAAACTTATCTCACACATTTACCTGTCTTCCTATCTGACTTCGCTGCACATTCTGTTTAGTTTGTTTTCCTTAACACCCATTGGGGAATCCAGGCTTAACACTGGTTATGGGCCCAGAGAGACTGCAAAGTCAGTTTAACTAGGATAAAAAACAGGTTTATGTAAAAAGTGAGATTTTGTGTTGTTACACGTTACAGTAAACAGACAGCTGTGTTTTTATCAATTATAGTTTTATATCCATATAGTGAAACATGGCACAAGTCAGTCTACAAAGTTTGTCCCTTATATCCAAGCTGGATGGAACAAACTATGTTTCATGGTCTATGAAATGTAGTCTACTTCTACGAAGAGAAGGTCTGTGGAACATAATTGAAAATCCACCAAACGTAGAGGAATGGGATTCTGAAGATGAGGAAGATAGTCAAAAGATAGAAGACTTTAAACAGAAAAATGAACAAGCTCTTTGCATCATAGGACTAACACTATCTGATCAGCAACTTGTTCATATACGCGGAGAGCAAACAGCTGTTGGGTGTTGGCAAAAACTGAAGAGGATTTATGTCCGAGATAACGTTGGTGCTCACATAAATCTAACACGGAAGCTTTTCCGCACGTATCTCCAAAAGAATGGTGATATGCTGAGTCATTTGAATACTATGAAAAGCATTTTTCAAGAACTTCATGAGAAGGAGTTAATTTTCTCTGAACTACACCAGGTCTACATAATTCTATCTTCATTAGACGAAAGTTTTGATGACTACGTAACTTCCCTTGAAATATTGCCTAAAGAAAGTCTAACTTTAACTGATATCACTGGCAGATTGATTGAAGAGGCCAGAAGAAGACTTGAAAGAGATCAGTTAAGGAGGGAGCAACCTCAAAAGGAAGATAAAGAATCTCCTACTGCATTCGCAATTAAAAAGTGTTTTAATTGTGGAGGGAGAGGACATTTTGCAAGATTTTGTAAGAAACCAAAGCGCCAGAAAGCAAGCCAGAATGCTGTAAGCCATCAAAGAAGAAATAAGAATTTTGAGTTAGCAATGTATAGTAATGAAGTTGTAAAAAATAATTTATGGGTGGTTGACAGTGGTGCGTCCCACTGTATTACAAATGATAACAAAAAATTTGTAAAAATGTCCATGAGTTCACAGCATATCTCATTGGCAAACGAATGGAAAATGAAGGCAAAAGGTGAAGGTATTGCTCATTGTTCTTGTATAAAGGAGAACATAAAAATGTTATATGTACCTCAACTTAAATTTAATTTGCTTTCAGTTAGAATGTTGGTTAGATTAGGATACATAATTACCTTTAAGGGAAATAATTGTTTAATTGAAAAAGAAGGTAAGAAAATTACTGCATCTTTAAGAGGTGACTTATATGTGTTAAATGATAATGGTTTAGAGGTGGCTAACACGGTTTATGATAATAAGAAACCTCATGATTAATGTATTCACTTGTTACACCGACGGCTAGGTCATTTAAATTTTAAAATGATTAAGAGAACTGTTCAACTATCTAAAGGAATAAGTTTGAAACCTTGTAATAAGTATTTGCAATGTTCTGCTTGTAATCAAAACAAAAGCAAAGTTATACCGGCAAATAGAGTTGATGGATTTACTACCAAAGAGCCTTTAGAGGTAGTATTTGCCGATATAATAGGTCCTAAAAAGCCAAGTGTAGGTGGTGCTAGATACATATTAAGCATTATGGACCACTATTCTAGGTATGGTTTCTGTTTTCTAATGAAGAGAAAAACTGAAACGTATACAAATTTCTTTAATTGGTTAAAATTTGCAGAGACAAAAACTAAAAAGAAATTAGTAACTCTTATAACAGATAATGGTACGGAATTTACAAATAATAAATTCCAGAGTAGACTTAGAATGGCAGGTATTCAACATAAAAAGTCTGCACCATATAGGCCTCAACATAATGCATTTATAGAGAGACGAGGCCAAACACTGCAATCAATGGGAAGAACAATGTTATCTGATTCTGGATTACCTGAAAATTTGTGGGGAGAAGCTATAATGTGTGGTAATCACATATTAAACAATGTTGTTAATTCAACAACAGGTGAATTACCATTCACACTGTGGCATGGTAGGAAACCTGATTTGAGTTATATTCACACATTTGGTGCACCAGCATGGGTGCATATCCCTACACAACTCAGGCACAAAGGACAACGTAGAGCTAAAAGATTAATTTTTGTTGGATATCAAGCAAATCATAGATCTTATAGATTCTGGGAACCAGGTACATCTAGACTATACTGCAGTGCTAGTGCACAATTCCTAGAACATATAGGATGGAATAGATTAGAGCAGGATTCAGATAATGATGTTATTATAGAACCCTACAAGAGGCAGAAAGAAAAGACTAGTTATAAGAAAAGTCCAATTAAAGAAGAAGTCCACGAAGAGCAAATAGAATCAGATCAAGAGGAAATAATTGATCAAGAAGAGATAGATAGTGAAGAACAGGAAATAAAGGAAAGTCCACCTGTAAGTCCTGTTATACCTAGACGCACAACGCGTATAACCAAACCACCTGAAAGATATCAGGCAAGTATTGTTTGCCAAGTAAATAAAGTTCCTTCTAGCATAGATGAACTTAAGATGTATCCTGCTAAGGATCAGGAGAATTGGCAAAAAGCAATGGAAAAAGAGTTAAATTCATTAAAGGAAATGAAGGTTTATGAAGAAACCAAATTACCTCCAGGAGAAAAATCCATTGGGTGCAAATGGATATTTAAAGTAAAGACTGGAAATAATGGGAAAGTAATTTATAAAGCTAGATTAGTAGCACAAGGATTTAACCAAAATACATTTGATTATGATGAAGTATTTGCACCAAATCTTAAGAATACAACTTTAAGAGCAGCTTTAGTGTGGGCAGCTAAGAATAATTATATTGTTAACCATTTAGACGTAGAAACTGCATATCTGCATGCACCATTGTAGCATACAATATATTTGAAAAAACCAATTGGTATAAATGATAATAAAGTAAATAGCAATGATTGTTGGAAACTCAAGAAGAGTTTATATGGATTGAAACAATCTGGCTATGAATGGAACCAATACATTGTGAAAGAATTAAACAATATAGGGTTTAAATCTGGTTTAGCAGATCCATGTATGTTTAAAAGAGAAAATAATGGAACAGTGTCATTATTGTTATTATTTACAGATGATATTGCTTTGATTACTAAGACCAATAATGAAGCTACTGAGATTATTTCATTATTAGCCAAAAGGATAAAATTAAAGCATTTAGGTGAAATTAAAAAGTATCTAGGATTGACAATTAATAAAACCACAAAAGGATTTAAGATATCTCAAGAGGATAAAATTTGCCAATTAATTAAATTGTATAAAATGGAACTTTGTAAGCCTGCAAAGACTCCAATGAGTCAGGAAATTTGCAAAATTGATGCTCAAAGTCCCAAATTTGATAAGACCATATATCAATCTTTGATTGGTAGCTTATCATATATAAGCAATTGGTCAAGGCCAGATATAGCTTATAGTATTAATCAACTGGCACGATTTAATAATGATCCACATCAATGTCATTGGAAGCATTAAAGAGAATTTTAAGATATCTTAAAGGAACAATGCACCATGCATTGTATCTAGAGCCAAAAGGTGATTTGAATCTTAGTGCCTATGCAGATGCAAGTTTTGCAACTGACATAAACACTAGAAAATCAACATCTGGGATGGCTATATTATTTGGTAAGACACTAATAGGGTGGAGGTCAATCAGACAACAGCATATTAGCTTGTCAACGATGGAAGCAGAATTTTCATGTCTGTCATTACTATGCACTGACTTAATTCTGTACAAACAGTTATTATTAGACATGGGTATAACTGTTAAAGAATCTATTATTGTGTACGAAGACAACCAGGCAGCTATACAATTAGCTACTAATATTGCTGTAAAGACTAGATCAAAGCATACTGATTTAAGATACTTAAATGTTAGGGAATCTGTAAAAAATGGTCTAATTAAACTTGAGTACTGCATGACTGAATAAAATATTGCAGACCAGTTTACAAAAGCTCAAGGTGTTGTAAAATTTAAAGAGAGTTGTAACAATTATGATTTAAAGGTGTCAATGGTTATATTATTGTAATATTTATTATTATTACCCAAAAGGGGAGAATGTTAGGGATAACATTGTTTACCCTAACTGGTTTGGGTAAAAATAATAAATAAGGTATCATGGTTTGTTAGTTAAAGTGTGTGTAACTTTAACTGCAAGAATGTAATTAAGGGTGTGGTTGTAAAAGCACTATATAAGAAGCGAGGCAATTGCAGCTCTCTCTCTCTGGCTTACTGATCCCTAATTACTGGATGGATTGATGACTGCGTTCTTGCTGGAACAGGGAGAGAAAAAGGAGTGTTGATTTTTCTCAACGGAGAGAAGATAAAGATTGGACTGATTTATTGTAAGTGAACTGACATTGGCTATTCAACACGGACTTTGCAAATAGAGTATCCCCGACAAGATTAGACTGAAATTGATATATGACTAATGGACCGTTTATTTTGACTATGCTATAATTCTTAAATGGAATAAACTATATTTTTGATAGCACAAGCGTATCTGTATTTTTACTGCATGTTAACTAGAAAACTTATCTCACACATTTACCTGTCTTCCTATCTGACTTCGCTGCACGTTCTGTTTAGTTTGTTTTCCTTAACACCCGTTGGGGAATCCAGGCTTAACAGAAAATTTATCCTGCATGAATGTGAGGCCTGGGTTCTGTACCAATGATACATCAAACATCTGGATAAATTTCACATGTGCACTCTGTGCTTCATCCTTGACATTTGTTTGCAAGACAGTGTCTCCAGTCTGGAGGTCCTGAATCACACAAAGTACACCAGCATTGAGTCCCTGATTATTAGAACCAAGATGCTGTGGATGTGATATATAATCAGAATGGATGACTGTATGCCTTGCTGATTGCTCTGTGGTGTGCTGGAGACTGGGAAGAGAACTCAAGGTCTTCCCAAGCAGGCCATACAAAGACACTGTGAAGAAAACTCTACACCACTGTGACATCCAACGAAGGAAACTAGAAGCTGCAACTTCTGAAAGAACCTGCTGTTGAGCCCTGGCTTTCAAGATAGGCATCAGTGGTGGGATTAAAAAACTTTTACCACCGGTTCGGTGGGTGTGGCTTCGTGGGCGCGCTTTGCGCACGTGCACACACTTTGTGTGTGCGCGCGTGCCAAACATGCATTTTGCACAGCCGCAGAGGCATTTGCACAGGTGCAGAGGCGTTCCAACTCACCTCCTGCAAGCCCGCACTCTCCTGGTAGCTTCAGCAGCTGACGCGCGGCACTCTTCTGTGCCGCACAAAGCAGCTGTGCTTCAAAAATAGAAGATAAAGATGAGTATGGGAGCCTGGGAGGATGGGTGGGTCCAACAGCAGAGCAGCGGAGAAAACTGGTTCTGTCTCCACTGCTCACCGCCACTACCAGCTCGGCAGAACCGGGCCGAACTGGTAGTATTCCACCGATAGGCACCACCACTGATAGGCACCACCAAAAAGTGATAGAAAATCATGAGCGGCATCACAGAACAGCATTGTCCCCATTGTGCTAGACAATACACTTCCAGACTGAGACTGCGCAGTCACCTTCAGGTCCACCGATGAATTGCACAACAGTAGCTTCTTGGAACCCCAAAACATTTAGCCTTCAGTTGTTAAAAGTTTATGTAAACTACATAGTATATGATATGTTCAGAAATTGATACTTACTTGCATATATCATCTTCTGGGTCCTCAAGCCCAAATCTTTCATCAAAAGTAAGTTGTATCAACATATTCTCTTCAACTGCAACTAATCGCCACACAAGTATTATGTTGCGAGGGTAAGTATAAGGAAACTTAGGGCTGTGAATACTTCCATTAGTGGATACAGTAATAACCTTCTCATGATGTGGTTCTTGCACTCCTATAAAAGAAATATAAACATACAAAAGAATAATCAATCAACTGCACAATCAAGTTATAAGATTTTCTTTGAAATCTTCTAATCTAGCATTTGAATTTATTTCTTTAAATGATAGATTGCCATGCCATACTATACATTCTCTCAAAAGGAATTCTCTCAAAGAATTGTTGGAATTATCTTAAGAAAGATGCCCAAATATTGTTTTTGGCCAAACCTTTACATACATTCTCTCAACATTTTTGTTTTTTTCTTCCTCCTTTTGTTCTTCTTTTAAATGTAGATGACTTATTGTGCAATGGTTTGATTTGGTAGCTTATCATATATAAGCAATTGGTCAAGGCCAGATATAGCTTATAGTATTAATCAACTGGCACGATTTAATAATGATCCACATCAATGTCATTGGCAAGCATTAAAGAGAATTTTAAGATATCTTAAAGGAACAATGCACCATGCATTGTATCTAGAGCCAAAAGGTGATTTGAATCTTAGTGCCTATGCAGATGCAAGTTTTGCAACTGACATAAACACTAGAAAATCAACATCTGGGATGGCTATATTATTTGGTAAGACACTAATAGGGTGGAGGTCAATCAGACAACAGCATATTAGCTTGTCAACGATGGAAGCAGAATTTTCATGTCTGTCATTACTATGCACTGACTTAATTCTGTACAAACAGTTATTATTAGACATGGGTATAACTGTTAAAGAATCTATTATTGTGTACTGAAGACAACCAGGCAGCTATACAATTAGCTACTAATATTGCTGTAAAGACTAGATCAAAGCATACTGATTTAAGATACTTAAATGTTAGAGAATCTGTAAAAAATGGTCTAATTAAACTTGAGTACTGCATGACTGAATAAAATATTGCAGACCAGTTTACAAAAGCTCAAGGTGTTGTAAAATTTAAAGAGAGTTGTAACAATTATGATTTAAAGGTGTCAATGGTTATATTATTGTAATATTTATTATTATTACCCAAAAGGGGAGAATGTTAGGGATAACATTGTTTACCCTAACTGGTTTGGGTAAAAATAATAAATAAGGTATCATGGTTTGTTAGTTAAAGTGTGTGTAACTTTAACTGCAAGAATGTAATTAAGGGTGTGGTTGTAAAAGCACTATATAAGAAGCGAGGCAATTGCAGCTCTCTCTCTCTGGCTTACTGATCCCTAATTACTGGATGGATTGATGACTGCGTTCTTGCTGGAACGGGAGAGAAAAAGGAGTGTTGATTTTTCTCAACGGAGAGAAGATAAAGATTGGACTGATTTATTGTAAGTGAACTGACATTGGCTATTCAACACGGACTTTGCAAATAGAGTATCCCGACAAGATTAGACTGAAATTGATATATGACTAATGGACCGTTTATTTTGACTATGCTATAATTCTTAAATGGAATAAACTATATTTTTGATAGCACAAGCGTATCTGTATTTTTACTGCGTGTTAACTAGAAAACTTATCTCACACATTTACCTGTCTTCCTATCTGACTTCGCTGCACATTCTGTTTTGTTTGTTTTCCTTAACACCCGTTGGGGAATCCAGGCTTAACAGAAAATTTATCCTGCATGAATGTGAGGCCTGGGTTCTGTACCAATGATACATCAAACATCTGGATAAATTTCACATGTGCACTCTGTGCTTCATCCTTGGCATTTGTTTGCAAGACAGTGTCTCCAGTCTGGAGGTCCTGAATCACACAAAGTACACCAGCATTGAGTCCCTGATTATTAGAACCAAGATGTTGTAGATGTGATATATAATCAGAATGGATGACTGTATGCCTTGCTGATTGCTCTGTGGTGTGCTGGAGACTGGGAAGAGAACTCAAGGTCTTCCCAAGCAGGCCATACAAAGACACTGTGAAGAAAAGTCTACACCACTGTGACATCCAACGAAGGAAACTAGAAGCTGCAACTTCTGAAAGAACCTGCTGTTGAGCCCTGGCTTTCAAGATAGGCATCAGTGGTGGGATTAAAAAACTTTTACCACCGGTTTGGTGGGTGTGGCTTCGTGGGCGCGCTTTGCGCACGTGCACACACTTTGTGTGTGCGCGCGTGCCAAACATGCATTTTGCACAGCCGCAGAGGCATTTGCACAGGTGCAGAGGCGTTCCAACTCACCTCCTGCAAGCCCGCACTCTCCTGGTAGCTTCAGCAGCTGACTCGCGGCACTCTTCTGTGCCGCACAAAGCAGCTGTGCTTCAAAAATAGAAGATAAAGATGAGTATGGGAGCCTGGGAGGATAGGTGGGTCCAACAGCAGAGCAGCGGAGAAAACTGGTTCTGTCTCCACCGCTCACCGCCACTACCAGCTCGGCAGAACCAGGCCGAACTGGTAGTATTCCACCGATAGGCACCACCACTGATAGGCACCACCAAAAAGTGATAGAAAATCATGAGCGGCATCACAGAACAACATCGTCCCCATTGTGCTAGACAATACACTTCCAGACTGAGACTGCGCAGTCACCTTCAGGTCCACCGATGAATTGCACAACAGTAGCTTCTTGGAACCCCAAAACATTTAGCCTTCAGTTGTTAAAAGTTTATGTAAACTACATAGTATATGATATGTTCAGAAATTGATACTTACTTGCATATATCATCTTCTGGGTCCTCAAGCCCAAATCTTTCATCAAAAGTAAGTTGTATCAACATATTCTCTTCAACTGCAACTAATCGCCACACAAGTATTATGTTGCGAGGGTAAGTATAAGGAAACTTAGGGCTGTGAATACTTCCATTAGTGGATACAGTAATAACCTTCTCATGATGTGGTTCTTGCACTCCTATAAAAGAAATATAAACATACAAAAGAATAATCAATCAACTGCACAATCAAGTTATAAGATTTTCTTTGAAATCTTCTAATCTAGCATTTGAATTTATTTCTTTAAATGATAGATTGCCATGCCATACTATACATTCTCTCAAAAGGAATTCTCTCAAAAGAATTGTTGGAATTATCTTAAGAAAGATGCCCAAATATTGTTTTTGGCCAAACCTTTACATACATTCTCTCAACATTTTTGTTTTTTTCTTCCTCCTTTTGTTCTTCTTTTAAATGTAGATGACTTATTGTGCAATGGTTTGTCATGTCTAAAAAAAATATTTGGGCATCTTTCTTAAGATAATTCCAACAATTAAATCCTTCAATGCTTTGTTTTTCTAAAAAAACCAACAACCCATGATTTGATAAACAGAATCATAGTGCAATTGTTATTAGTAGGCAGTCAATTACTAAAGTGAAAATGATGCTTATAAAGTTCAATTTTTCTATGATAGTACACTGACATCCACAATTACACACATATATAGGGGATCACTGCTTAGTGACTGCCTCATAGTGACTAACTGCAATTACAAAATGAAAAAGTAACTTTGCAAAAAATTCTCTCATATATACCCTTCACATGTCTGTAAAGCAAAGGAAAGCTGAAGAAATATCAAAAGCAGAGTAGCTGTCTCAGTTAGCACCACTTTGCTTAACAACTGAATTGCAGGTCCAAATTATAGTCCCTAAATGAAGACTACCTGCACTGTAGTTTTTAGATGGATTAGAAGTTATTTGCTTATACAACAAGTCCTCTATAATGTGTATCCATCTTTTTAAAAAAAAAGATTTAGTAAAACTTGACCCAATCTTAAGAGTAACATGTGCTTATAATTTATAAGGACACAATCCTTTATTCTAGCTACTGTGTTCCTTTTCATCTCAACAATAATAGAGATTAAAATTAAATCCTTAAATAACACTAATGAGATAGAAGTGTCCTTTCACTGAATAACGTCCTTTTCTTTCATTTATATCATACACTGGACAAGCTGTGGCCCCTTTGGGTCATGGTTTCAATGATATTTCCTTAGCTAAACAAAGAAACAAAAGGACCCACAGATGGGCAAATCAGCAGTGGCATGAGAAGTGACTTCTGAATTCCTAACAGCTTCACCATTCAATTTTCTTGTGGGAAGCTGGCAGGGAACATTGAAACCTTCCCTCCCTGTTATCCTATCATTACTTCTCTCCCTCCCTCTCTCGAATTCCTACGAGCTTTCCCAGTTACTTTGCTTGTAAGACGCTTTCAGGGGAGCTTCTGTTAGTCCGAAGCCAGCAGGCAAGCAAGCGGCTCTGCTGGGTAGGAAAGAGAGCGAGGGGATGCATAGGGGTATGGGTAGGGCATGACAGGTGCTGTGCAGGTCGGGAAGGGTATATATGGTGTGGGTGGAAAGGGTGCATGATGGGTGTATCCAAGAGGTGCTGCATGAGTTGGGTAAGGTGCAAAGGGGCAACATGAGTCAAGGATGCATGGTGATCACAAAAATAAAGAGATGCCAGGCAGGCAGGGCAGGGCATGTGGAGAAGGTGTGGGTTGGAAAGGGTGCGCGTGGGTAGATGGGAGTGCATGAGAAGTACTAGCCAGGTGAGAAACAGTGTATGGGAGGAAGCATAAATCCATAAAGGCAGGGGTGGGATTCTACCAGTTCGGACTAGTTCTATAGAACCAGATGTTACGATTTTGTGCAGTTCGGAGAACCGGCAAATCGCGCTACTGACTGGCCCCTCCCCCCTCCTGTCAGATTTCTGCTTTCTAGCTAATCTAAATCGCTGTTGTACTGCTTTGCCTTCGCCCAGGAGGCTTCCCTGAGAGGCCAGTCAGGGGTGGTATTCAGAGGGCTGGTGGGGGGAGAGAAGTGGCCTGACAGCAGAGCTGAACCTTCCTTAGGACTGAAGCTTCTATTTTTCAGTGCAGACTCAGGCAGCAGATTGCAGAAAGCTAGATCTCTGAGTGAATCTGTGATTCTGTAAGCAACTCAATCTGCTTTGCCTTATTTTGGGTAATAGTTGCTTATCTATCTATCTATCTATCTATCTATCTATCTATCTATCTATCTATCTATCTATAGATATACACACCCCCACATAACGTGAATAAACGGGATGATACCTCCCGCCTACCAGACAACTGGAAACTAGCCCTTATCAACAAACTAGTCCCAGCCACAAAAAACCAACACCGGACCCAAAACAACACATGACGCCACCACCAATCTCCCTCACCAGACTCAAACCCAAACCCACCCCATAGACGAAAGGCAACCACCATCCAGAAACCAGACCATGACTGCATCACCAGCTGCCACACACCCCGACCCCCAAACCAAGCAAACTGACACATGCCATGAACACAGAGCCAGGCCTCAAACTTGGACCAAACCAAAACCCAGAATGTCACATCACAGCCACCTGCTCAGGATATCACATCACGGAACTCAGGAGGTTACACCACAAAACCTCAGGATGTCACAACACAGGCAACGACCCAGGAGATTACAGCACAAGACCCAGGACGTCACAACAATAGAACTCAGAAGGTCATCACACAGCATATGACCCAGGTCATTACAACCCAGGAGATTACAGCACAAGACCCAGGATGTCAAAACAATAGAACTCCGAAGGTCATCACACAGCCCATTACCCAGGTCGTTACAACACAGGAGGCGGATAGACACACAGCCAATACCTCAGCCACACATGTTCTTACAAAAAAGCCAGCCAATCTACAAACATCAACTCCATCAACCAATCAAGAACTGACAACACAGCCAATCTCCCCATCAGTACATATAGGGAGACGCAGCTCTGATCACACTTTGTTCGCACAAGCACGAAGCCAAAAGCACCAACCTGAAGATGGCGAGTGGGACCTCGTCGAAACATTGCCAAGATACTCTCAATCTTACATGGGAAAAGACCCGAACGCACCAAGACCTGCATACCTGTACCCGTGAAAATCTACGAAAACAAATATACATACATACATACATACATAAATACATACATACATACATATTTTCTGAGGTTTTTGCGGGTATTTGTATGTGGATCTTTGGTTATTGGGGTTTTCTCCCGCGTAAAATTGGAAGTATCTTGGCAATGTTTTGACGAAATCTCATTCGTCATCTTCAGGCTTGTGTCTTCGGCTTTGTGCTTCTCGGAGTACAAAGAAGCACAAAGCCAAAGACATAAGCCTGAAGATGACGAATGAGATTTCGTCGAAACGTTGCCAAGATACTTCCAATTTTATGCAGGAGAAAACCCAAATAACCAAAGATACACATACACACACACACACACACACACACACACACACACACACCGTGTTTCACAGTCTTGGTCTGTGTTTATTGGTCTTGGAGTTTGCTGTGTTCTGCTTGATTGGTGTTTCTAATATCTTCTGTCTGTTTTGTGGCTGTTTTGTGACCAAGACTCCCAACCTATCAGGATGAAGAAAAAACCATTCTGGCACAGCAGCAGGCTAGCCCCAAATTTAAAATAGAAACGCTGTGAAAGTCTGACTCACATACGAACACTATACAGAAGCCTGATGATGGCAGATGAGATTCTGCCGAAACGTTGCTACAACTTTAAAAGCACAACTATAATGACGTGGGAAAATACCTGAACAAAGCTGAATACCATACATGTAAGTACCTGCGAAAACTTAAGAAAACACACACACACACGTGTGTGTGTGTAGGTCTAGGGGTGTTCAGGTCTTTTCCCATGTAAGATTTAAGAGTATCTTGGCAACGTTTGGCGAGGTCCCACTCGCCATCCTCAGGCTGGTGCTTTCGGGTTCGTGCCAGTGTAAGCAGAAAGCCGAAAGCACCAGCCTGAGGATGGTGAGTGGGACCTCCCGAAACGTCGCCAAGATACTCTTAATCTTACATGGGAAAAGACCCGAACACACCTAGACCTACATACCTGTACCTGTGAAAATCTACGAAACAAACATATATATATATATATATATATATATATATATATATATATATATATATATATATATATATATATATATATATATATACCGTGTTTCTCCAACAATACGGCCTAGCCGTTTTTTCGGAGCTAAAAAAAAATAAGGCCCGGCCTTATTATGTGAGAAACACGGTATATATATATATATAAAACCAATAATAAAATTATAACCAGCCACATGAACAAAGAGATCCAACAGACGATGAGAAAAATCTTCCAGATGCCCCAAACTATATGGCCTACCAAAAATACACAAAGAAGGCATACCTCTCAGACCCATAGTCAGCTCCAGAGGAGCACCACTACAAAACCTAGCCAAATACCTAGCAAAGCAGCTACAGCCCCATGCTGAAGCAGAAGCTTCACATGTACAAAACACATACCACCTCTTGGAAATGATCAAAGATCTACACGTGGAACAAGAAGATCTGCTTGTAAGTTTCAACGTGGTTTCACTATTCACTCAAGTCCCGATAAAAGAAACTCTTGAAATCATCAAAAATAAATACCAACCACCCAAACACCTAATGGAACTAACAGAACACTGCTTAACCAACACATATTTCATATACAAAGGACAAAGATACAAGCAAATTGAAGGACCCCGTATGGGATCACCACTGTCACCCGTCATTGCAAACCTGTTCATGGAAGAATTTGAATCCAGAGCCCTAGCCAATGCCACCCACAAACCCAAACTATGGTTAAGATACATCAATGACACATTTGTTATTTGGCCCCATGGAAAAGAAAACCTAAACAATTTCCTAACACACCTAAACAGCACACACCCCAAAATCAAATTCACCATGGAAACCGAAACAAACAAACAACTACCATTTCTAGATGTACTAATCTACAAAAAAAAAACAACAGATGGCACGCTAGGACACACCATATACCAGAAGAAAACACACACCAACTGCTACCTCAACGCCCAATCCCACCACCACCCAGCACAGATAAACTCCGTGGCCAAAACACTAATTGCCAGAACCAAACGCCTGGCAGACAAGACACACATAAGACTGAACTATGCACCCTGACTAAAGTACTGAGACAGCCAACAGCTTCCACAAAAGCAAAATCACTGGCTTGATCCACAAAAACACACTGAGACATAATGGAGACCTAGAAGATGAACAGACCTATGGAACAGCTGTCCTGCCCTACATAAGAGGTACTACAGACAAAATCAGTAAGATACTACAAAGGCATCACATCAGGACTGCCTTCAAAACAGACAGAAAAGTAGCAGCCATCCTAAGAAACCCCAAAGATAAAATTGACCTGGAAAACCAAGGCATATATGAAGTCCCATGTGCATCATGCCCTGCCACATACGTTGGACAGACCAATAGAAGAATAAGTACCCGCCTAGATGAACACAAAAATGCAGTAAAAAAGCTGGAACACACTTCCTCACTAGTTCAACACATGAAAGCCACAGGTCATAGCATCGACTTCAATGGCACCAAAACCCTAGCCACTATAGAAAACCCCAGCTACAGAATTATCAGAGAAGCCATAGAGATTGAAAAAAGACCTGAAAGCATGAATAGAAGAGATGATTCCACCAGACTGCCAATTATCTGGAAGACTGCACTCTCAAACAAAAAAATCTCCACACCACAAGCCAGGCAAACACCTGGGCACAAACAGACTCTCCCTGATACCTCCAGCTCAAACACACCCCAACCAGGCACCCAGATGAAACCTAGCTTCCTAATAAATGATAGCCGTCCGTTTACTCGGAGCCAAGCCGCACTAAAAGCCTCCAATACAGAAAACACAATGTTGCCAGCCAATCAAGACAAAAAAAGCTACAAAACAGACAGAAGATATTAGAAACACCAATCAAGCAGAACACAGCAAACTCCAAGACCAATAAACACAGACCAAGACTCCCAACCAATCAGGATGAAGAAAAAACCATTCTGGCACAGCAGTAGGCTAGCATCAAATTTAAAACAGAAGGCTGTGAAAGTCTGACTCACAGACGAACACAATACAGAAGCCTGATGATGGCAGATGAGATTCTGCTGAAACGTTGCTACAACTTTAAAAGCACAACTATAATGACGTGGGAAAATACCCGAACAAAGCTGAATACCACACACACACACACACACACACTATTTACATAAATATTTACAATATTTATGTATAAGCCACACCCACCCAGTCACATGTCCACCAAGCCACACCCACAGAACTGGTTAAGAAATTTGAATCCCACCCCTGCATAAAAGTGTATGTAGGATGTGCCGCAATAGTCAGGGAAGGCACATGGGAGATTGCAAAAGTTGATAATGGTGCGTATGGGTATGCAAGAGGTGGTTCTGGGAAGGCGCAAGTAAGGCAGAGTATGCATGGACCAGAAATGATGTGTAGGGGTTCCTTCTTCCCTGTTCCTCTTTGTTCCTCTCTCTTCTCCTTCACATTCCCTTTCCTTCCCAGTAGGCAGGCAGTGGTTGTTGCTGCAGAGCACGAAGGATTACAAGAATGGCTGGAAAATTGTCACAGAATGTTGATAATGAGGATATGTGATTGCTGCATCAGCCCAGCAACTGAGGAAACCACAAATCCCCCGAATTTCATTCCATCCAGAGTCATGGGTCCCAGATTTTGAATATATTTTGTAAGCCTTGATTTGAGGTACCTTGATTCAACAACTGTTACCCTATGATACCTTGTTTTGCCCAGTTACAAGTTATAGAAACAAGACTTTTAGTAATATATATATATAATCTGAACTGATCTAGAGTTGAGCAAGGCAGGGTTTTTTTATTATCTCATTCTCAGAATGTATGTACCGTATTTGCCGGCGTATAAGACGACTGGGCGTATAAGACGACCCCCAACATTTCCACTCAAAATATAGAGTTTGTTATATACTGCCGTATAAGACTACCCCCTCTTCCACACACCTTCCACTTTTGCACTTTTTTTTTTTTTTGATGCACTTTTCTGCTTTGGACAATTTTGAAATGAGCTAATCCAATTTTGAACCAAGAATATGCAAATAGCTATGGAGTTTAGAAATGAGTTTTAAAAATATTTTTCATTGCTTACCATTAAGCGTAAAATATGTTGTAAATAAAATGAGAACACAGGAAACGTTCTCTTCTCAATACAGCTGATCTCTCTCTCTCTCTCTCTCTCTCTCACACACACACACACACACACACACACAAAAACCCGGACACTGAAAAGGCTGCCAAGGAACAGTATATTCAATGCCTTCTCTTTAATCAAGAAACAAGGAATTCCTTAGAATCTTTTTTTTTCCCCAAGTGGCCCTCTTTAAAAAAAAAAAAAAATGGAGGTAACACTTTCATTCAAAAAGTCTTCCAGTATCTGGAGTCGCTCAGACATATTGAAGTGAGGCAGGAGAGTAAGTGAAATTTGAAATGATCCAGCTACCGTTTTCTTCCCTCCCGCCCGAAGGCCATTATCTCCACGTCAAAACGAAGGAGGGGAGGCAAAGAAGCCAAACACGCTAAAAGGATCTCTTTATTTTCCTACACAAGGTCACACCTACTTTTCCGCATTCAAAGGACAACCTCTCCTCACCACCACCACACACACACACACACCCCCAATACCCGCAAACAATGTTCTGGGCATTAATCACCATTGCTACATTAACCTGGTAAATTTATACCCTGCCTCCCCCAGTGTTGCTTTGACAGCAGGATTTCACACAGCGGGCGCTCGCTGCTCTCTTCTCCGCTCTCCACCGTTCGCACATGTTGGAAGCACCGTAAAACCTGATAACCCACCCGGGGCTCCCCATCCTTAACCTACAGCCGCCCGCATGCAAAACCTGCGTGCAAAAAGAAAAAAAAAGAAAAGTACGCCGCACGTGAGGATCTTGAATCCTCTCCTCCCCACACCGCTAAGGAAGGAAGAGGGGGAAAGGTTGCGCAGCGCGTGGCAGTGACACACACACACACACACACACGCTCCCCAGCCTCCTCCCGGCTGCAACTCAAGCTCGAAGTGGAGTCGAGTCCTCCCGGCGTATAAGACGACCCCCACTTGGAGGCATGTTTTTCAGGGCAAAAAGTCGTCTCTTATACTCAGAATGTATGTAATTTCTCTGTGCTAAAATTAGTTAGTGTAAATTTTAAGACTGTAAAATTATCTGCAGATTTAGGACCTGTAATTTATGAATGAAGAAACCTAGCTGATCTCAACTAAACGCTAAAGCAGGGATCAGACATCTTTACTATTTGAATAGAAGATTATAAAAAAAACATCCCAGGACTGTGGGACAGATTTGGAGGTCAGAAAGAAAAAAATCCAGAAGACGGCAATAACAACCTATGTTATAGCCAAGAAAACTACACAGATGTATACATGGAGGAGTTGAGCTTGATTCAAAGGAATCTTGACTTTCTTCTTAATGGAAAACTCCTCCAAGGACTGTAGTGGGTATAACAGGCCAAAAAAGAAAAAGCAATCATTTGTTTGAACTTTAATTTTTAAACTAATTTGATTAGGACTACTGCTGACTTTTTGTACTAAATATATTGATTACTGCACTGCATGAAGACTCTCCAATAATTTAATTTGTATTTTAACATCTGATGGCTGTTTTTAACACTGCAATGTAAGAAAGTATTCTGGAATTGCATAGACCTTCTATCTAGTATTAGTTGAGCAACATTCCAAATATTACGACAGAGGATCATTATAAACGAATATCTAACTAAAATAAAAAATAAACTTTTCTGTTAGCATTATTCATTATTTATAGTGGTTTACATGCTTGCCGCCTTCTTTAAATCAGAGCTACATACATCAATAAATATTAAAAGTAACAAAATAAAACACGAGCAGTAAACTATTTTCTTCCTGGGTGGGTTTGTTCCAGTTTTATTACATCGACTACTGAAAAAAAGTTTGAACTGCTTTCTGGAAAAAAACAAACCAAAACAGAAAAGTTACAACAGCACTGAAAAAAGTGCCCTAAATCAAGGATTACCTGCAACTTACACCTGGAATTGGCCTAATGCAATTTCGATAATATTGGTGTTACTCCAGAGGACCATTGCATTCTGATCAATTGCAGTTTCCAAATTGCTTTTAAGGACAACCACATATTAAATAAATTGCAGTAAAATCCAGGCATTATAAGGTCATGAGTTACTGGTGCCTGAGATTCCTTATCTAGTTTCTAAAGCTATGGGCCACCTACAGTTTTAATGGAAACCTCCAGTTGAGAAGGACCCAAGTTACAGGCCTGCTTTTTTGAGCCAACGGCTCATCATCCAGAGGTAAACATGGAAAAGTTCTGAAATAGAAAACTTCTGAATAAACACTATCTGCATCTTGAGGGGATTCATCCTAAACTTACTTTATTACATCTAGTCTCCAAGTACCAAGTCAAAACTTCCACTGCATATTCTATTCAGCATTATTTTATTGATATATTTATTTAATCCAGACCCAAGGTGTTATTTGTTAAATACTTTTTCACAGTCTCTTTAACGTGAATTTCTTGTAAACATATTATATCATGGTTCACTTTTTTAAAATAATGAAATAAGTGTTTTTTTCTCTTTTGTGGGGAATTGGCCTATTAACATTCCATGCCAAAATCTTGCAATCCATCTGTTATGAAGTTCCAGAGATTCCAGCTCCAATCTCCACAGTCTGTCCTTGATAAAGCATCAGACTTCTTTTTATCTTTTTATTTCTGATCTTTATCTTTTGAAAAATAATGTAGTTCGAATCCATGTTTTTCCCCAAAGTCTTGTGCTTTAAGGACTGAATTTAGTCTATAGCATTGATATCTTTAAAAAATTCAAAGAACTCGAAGGTTTTCATTTGAGATTTGGGTGGCATGCCTATCTATGGTATGGCAAAGTAAAAGTTAACCCTGGCTTTAAGATTCATGCTATTAGGCAATCGATTGCATGTACGATGGAAGTATAAAAGATCAGCTGATAAAGTGCCACTTTGGCTATCATCTCATGAAGAAGAACAGAGATGAGGCATTGGTTCGAACCCTGACATTTTGAATGTAAATGGATGGCATATTGAGACTTATTGATATTTGAAAAAGAAGGATTTAAGATAAGGACAAGAGAAAACTAGTAAGTCAAGGATTTTCTTTTGCGTGATTTAATTATTATAGAATTTTTGAAAGGTTTAAACTTGATAAAAATAGTTTTCACAGAATCTGAATGGCATGTTAATTTATGTTCTGGAGATGACCACTTGATTTCTAAAGTATATAAAATGCTACTCAAGATGAATCTAGATGAATACGTTAAATCTAGAAGCTTGTGTTAAAATGTATATGGAAAAATGTGCAAAAATGTTGGGTATAATATAACACTAGATAAATGGGAGAATGTATGGAATAAGGGACTAAAATTCCCATTAAATTATAGTTTGAAAGAAAACTTTTATAAAATGATGTATCGTTGGTACTTGACCCCAGATAGACTTACAAAAATGTTTAAAGGGATTTCTAGTAAGTGCTGGAATTGTCAAAATCCAAGTTCATTTTATCACATGTGATGGTCTTGCAAATATGTGAAATCATACTGGATAAACATAACAATGACAATGCAAATTGTTTACGATACAAACATTAATGAAACCTGAAGCTTTTCTTTTAAAGTATTAGGGACAAACCAATTGAAAAACGATTTGGGGTGCGATTCCTTCACATGGTGACAGCTGTGAGGATTGTTACTTGCCAAACACTGGAAAGAAAAAGAGATGCCGACTGCTTGAAGAATGGATTTTGAAATTGACTGAATTAGCAGAGATGGCAAAATTAACTGCTTTGATTTGAGATAATGGACTAGGCAGCTTTATAAGAGACTGGAAGCCATTTGTGGACTTTCTATGTGCTAAATATAATAACAGATGGTCAACAGAGGGATTTGAATGTAATGTTTAGCACAACCTGTTGACTGCTTTTTCTTCTTTCTTCTTTTTTTTTATGTGTGTGTGAGGGGTGTGTGTGTTAGGGTTAGGAGGGTGTATGTAAAAGGGGAAGGTAATTTATTGTTTTTTCTTTTCTTTCAGCACTCAGCCAGGGTGGATCCTTCATGTTAAATGTGAAATTCACACTAAAATTTTTTCCACTATACTATATTTTTTGTTGTGTCTAGGGTTGAATGTATGTTTTGTTGTTTCATTTTGTTTGTATTATTGTTTTATATTTTATTGTCTATGATCAAACAAATTAATAACAATTGATATATTTATTTATTATCCTATCTTTATTATTTTTATAAAATAACTTAAGGCAAAGAAGATACCTAATATTCCTTCCTCCTCCTATTTTCTCCACAAAAATAACAACAACTTTGTGAGGTGAGTTGGGCTGAATGAAAGTGACTGGTTCATTTACCCAGCTGGCTTTCATGCCTATGGCTGGACTAGAACTCACTGTCTTCCAGGTCAAATTTACCTAATGATTGCAACATACCATTCACAAAATGAATTGAGCTTGAGGAAGTTCATCCACCATTTTTGAACATGTGCACATTTATTTAAGTGAAATCAAAGTCTAATTCACATATGCAAAACATCAAGTAACAATAAACCCATAACTGTAGTTTCAGAAAACACACACACACACACACACACACGTTATGTATTTCTATTTGTTGTAATACATGTATTTTGTATAATACAGCAGTATTCTCTCTCTCTCTCTCCTTCAAACAGTAGATGGCTATGTTTATAAGTTTGCACTTGCATATATGAGCGGGGTCTCCAACCTTTAATCCATGGACTGGCATCCGTCTATGGTATACTAGAAACTGGGGCACACAAACAAGCGAAGCCCCATCATCCATGGGATTCAGGCAGCGCACAAAACCAGGCCCTCCGGTCCACAGAAAAACCTCACTTCTTGGGTGGTTGGTAGCACTAGAGTCTCCATGGTTTCTCCACCCTGAAATACCTCATGTGCACTTAACAACCTGAGTATTTGATATTAGCGAATGCATTGGGTAAATCAGGGAGGGATGAATGTAATTGGCAAATGTACTCTATTACATTTGTAAGTCAAGGACTACCTGTATGTTTGTGTACATAGCTGATCAAGCGTTAAATAAAACAACGGAGAACCAATCTAAATAATACATGAAGTATATGAATATATTTTACACGTCAAGATTTTAAAGAGTAGAGATTGTGATGTCGACTGAAGGAGGACCTTGTCAATTTGGAACATTTGTTATGTATATAATAGTAACAAAACAGTTTTCCTCACTAGGAGGTATTTATCCTCTATTAAAAAACAACAGGCCTCTTGAACAGAATTTCTAACAATAGTATATATGTGCATGTGTGAAAGAGGGGGGCAATAATAAACCACAAAAATACATGGGGATAAGGTAAAGGTAAAATT
Organism: Notechis scutatus; assembly: GCF_049901735.1. Taxonomy (NCBI): domain Eukaryota; kingdom Metazoa; phylum Chordata; class Lepidosauria; order Squamata; family Elapidae; genus Notechis; species Notechis scutatus. Next base: position 68,631,630 of record NC_142012.1, on the reverse strand, counting down.
TGCCCTGTCTTGTTGTGTCTGAATCTAGGAAATGGTGCTCATCTCTCTTTCTTATCTGAGTCACTGTCTGAAGACATTCCTGTGGTCATGTGAATTCCTGGTGGAGTGTGGCTGTGGGCTATTGCTATTTCCAGAGGTTGGAAAATTCTGGCTGTCATTTCCGACACCCCTTTTGTGTATGGTGGAGTTAGTTTTTGCATGCTCATTGGCTGTGTGGTGCATTGTGGTTTGGGTGCTTTGTGTCAGAATACAAAGGATAGCTATTGTGGAGAAAGACATCAAGCAGTCATTTCTCTTCTGCTTTTCTTAGTGCTGTAGTGCTGGAGAATGTCCTGGCTCTTCTGAAGAAGGTCTAGAGATAGCTTCTTTCGTGTGTGATGTGGTTGCTTGCAAAGCTGAGGATCTGGTCCATGCGAGTGGGTTTGTGGTAGACACGGGTTTCCAGTTCTCTGTTGTCTAGTCTCCCTTATGTCGATGTTGAGGGAGTCTTTTGTTTCTTCATTTGTGAATTTGATCCAAGGAAATATGTTATTGAGTAGGTGATGTTTCTTCAATTCATGATTGTTTGATGGTGATGAAGGTGTCATCGACATAGCATCTCCAAAATTTTGGTTGGATGGTGAGTAGAGCTATGGATTCGCGTTGTTGCATGGCTGCATATGTTATTAGGCTAATATGGGTGATGCCATTGGGGTACTTGCTTATAGATTTTCCTGTTGAATTTGAGGTATGTATTGAGGCATTGATCCAGAAGCTTCATGATGGCTTCTTGTGGAAGTGGAGTGTTCTGTGTTGGCATCATCTTTGTGAGTATGATGTTTAGTAAGTAGGTGGTATATGGTTTGTTTAGCCAAGTCGGTGTTAACTGAGGTGAAGAGTGCAGTGACATGATTTTGTGTGATGAGTTAATGAGTTGGATAATCTGTTCTGGACAGTTTATCGAGTGGATTGAATCATTGACCAGGTGTCTTGAGTTTCGTCTGCAGGGTTTTGCTATTTTGTATATCAGTGTTCTAGGAAGAGATACAATTGGGCACGAGAGGATCCCGTTCTTGTGTATTTTTGGGAGTCTGTATAGTGTGGCAGAGTCTTGTGGTTGCATGTGCTTTCTCTCTAGTGGTATTAGCTGTTTTTCTTTTTCCATTTTCCTTAGGGTACCTTTATTTTGTTCTGTTTTGTCAGATCATTATGGATTATTTGGTAGGTTTTGGTGTTTTTTAATTGTTTTATTTGGGGGAGGGGGGGCTTTGCTGATGTAGTCAGTTTTGTCCATTGCTACAATCAGTCTACTGGTAGGATGACGATGCTTTCATCTTATTTCAGTTTCTTTAGTGTTCTCTTCTCCTTTAGGCTGTTTTGTTGTGTCTGTTGTGTTGGATTATGGGGATGATTCTTTGCCTGATCTCTTCTTGTGTTTCTTGGTCCAGGTAGTTCGTTTTTAAAATGGATTTGAGATTGGCTAGGGATTCAATGGGGTCAATATAAATTGAGGCTGTGTCACAAAACCCATCCCAAGACCCTCACTTGTGACCTACATCTGACCCATCACAAGACCCTTGTTTGATACAACCCACACCTGACCCATCACAAGACCCTTCACAAGACCCTGACCTGACGTGACCCTCATCTGACATTACTATTGTAAGACCTACTGACCATACAAAGCCCTTATAAGCAGAAGTAAAATACAAATGTCTTGTAGGTGCATGTGTTACTACAGACAGACATTGACATTGATATCCCCTAAACTCTGCTGAAGTTGTTACCTAGCCTGGTAACAAAACATTTGGAAACCAACCCACAAACTTGGAGAAGGAACCTCGACCCTTATCCTCCACCCAAAGTACAGATGTTTGCCACTATTGCAAATAGTTAAACTTTTCTTCTGTGTAAGTTGAAAGGGTTGAAGTTGTATACTGGGGTTTCTGCTACTGATAAAGAGTTTCTAATGAGCTATGCCAATAAGCATGGCAGTCTAGAAAGGCAGATGTATTAGAATGTTCCTTATATATATGGTAAATGCTTTAAAACTGCGTTGTTTCCTTTCTTTATCCTTATAACTCATTCTGGTTTTTTTTTATGTTGCAGTGAAATCCTGGCAGCTATTTGATTGATAACTTGTTAATATTTATGTCCTCTAATACATCTACCATCTACCCTATTTTAATTTGATTTATTAATGCAATAGCTGGGGGCATTTTGATTATTCTGTTAAGCCTATGAATAAATCATTTATTAAACTAAATTTTAATATCTTTAAATTTACATTTGTCTTCAAATCACAAAGCTCCATTTGAACCTTAAATTTAATCAATTTTGGTTGATTCACACACCCTTTTATCAATGCATGCATAATTTCTCTATTTCTCTGCCTGATCATCTGTAGACAGCATTCTACTTAATACCACTGATCAGAACGTAACAAATAAGTACATGGGCTGTCAACCCTCTTGTGTATCACAACTATGAATGCAGAACATCACTGATGAACATTTATATAATTGAAGCAAATAAGGGAAATACATGTGAAATGTCATCCATAACATCAACTGCAAAATGAACCACATTTCCACTTTATGAGGAGAATCAGGATGAGACAACAAGAATGAATCAGTCTGTAGTAACACATGCATCTACAAGACATTTGTATTTTACTTCTGTTTACATAATCCATGGTGGCATAGCATGAAAGAATTCTGAGCATTTTAAAACATTTAAGAACAGATCTTAAACAATTATTAAGCTGTATACATACTTGAACAAATATGCACACACAGAAAAAACATCACAATAATGGAGAGAAAAAAGAATTTAAAAACACATAGCATCTGTTTAAAACAAGAGGCTTCAAGGAGGGATGGTAATACAGTATGTCACTTTAAGGAAAGTACATCAAAGCACAGCTGTCAGAAAGAAATACGAAAGAGTTTTGTTAAATATACTCTGTCTGTCGCATAAATTTGAGCATAGGAACAAAGCAGTAAAAAGTATGACATACATGTATATGCACACAATATACAAACTTCTAACCTAAATTGGAGTAATATGGGGAGAAAGGCTTGAAAGAAAAAAATACAGGTGGTGCTTGACTTACTACAACAGTTCATTTAGTTACCATTCAAATTTACAGCACTTTAAAAAGTGATTTATGACTGTTTTTCAGTTATGACCTTTGCAGCATCCCCATAATCACGTGATCAAAATTCAAATGCTTGGCAACTGGTTCGTATTTATGACCGTTGTTATGTCCCAAGGTCACATGATCATCTTTTTGCGACCTTCTGACAAGCCAAGTGAACGGAGAAACCAGTTTCACTTAATAACCGGGTTACTGACTTACCAGCTGCAGCGATTCACTTAACAACTGTGGCAAGAAATGTTGTAAAATGGGATAAAATTCAGTTAACGAATGTCTCACTTGTCAACAGAAATTTTGGACTCCATTGTGATCATAGGTCAAGGATTACTTGTAGTAACATCTGGGAGTTTATTGCAGACTACCTAGACAGAGGTTGGTTGACTATACTTTCCCAGGCATATCATAGGCCAATATAGATATGTAACACAGGTGGTATTCAGCAGGTTCTGACCAGTTCTGGAGAACCAGTAGTAGAAATTTTGACTAGTTCGGAGAACTGGCAAATACCACATCTGACTGAAGATTTTTCAGTATCCTTCCCCAGCCACGCCCACAGGACCAGTAGTAAAAAAAATTGAATTCCACCACTGATATGTAATTGCCAAAAGTCAGAAGTCCAACAAGCATCATGTAAGAACTTTTACCTGGAAAGTAGTTCTGATAAATTATAAATCTGTTACTTTTCTTTTAGTTGAGCAAGGATGCTGCAGGCACAGTATACCTCGATTACTGCTAAGCATTTCCCAAAGTCGTTCATTATACCATTATTAATAAATAGTAAAATATGAACTACATAATACTACAGTTAGATGTTTATAACTAGTTAAATTACTGCATTCAGGAAGTCCTTAATATAATTTATGAATAAATTCACATTACTAGAAAATTAAAGGGTTTTGTTAAACAGTCTTAAACAGTGGTCCGAAATCAACGGGATAAAAATTAACTGGAATATAAACTATTATGTCTAGGAAGAAAAAAATTAAAGCTATAGGATGGAGAATATATGGTAATACATGTGAAAGGGATCTGTATATTTTAACAGATCACAAGTTGAACACGACACAATGATGCAAAACTGCTAAAATGGCAAATACAGGTAATCCCCGGGTTACAAGTGTTCCATTAACGATCGTTCAAATTTATGTAATGAGTGCCCCCTAGTGTTTACGAACAATTCCTGAAACTACAAATGTTGCCGCACCATGGAAATTTTTCGCCTTTATGAACGACCACGGATGGGCTCTGCAACATTCCCCCTGCCTATTCATCCCCCCCCCCCACACGCCCGGTATTCCTAGGCCTTAGGCCTGTGGATACTGTACTCACCTTACAAAGATCTAGAGATCCTTCACTTTTTTGGCCTGTTTTGGCCCTTCAGGCCTCCGGGGGGGTACGTAGAGAATGGAGATCTAAAGTACTGCAAGATCATATGAGATTAGTAGCGTGAGATCTCACATTATTGATCTCTCATGGTCTCATGGTACTTTAGGCCTCTGTTTTCTACAAACAGAGGTCTAGACAAGATCTGCAGCAAAAGGCTCTGCAAATGGAAGGCCTGAAACACTGAAGCTTTCCCTCTGTTTGCAAAGCCTTTTTCCATCTTTGCAAAAAGCCTTTGCAGCCCAAAATGGAGCTCCACAGCTCCATTTTGGTGCGCGCAGGCCTCGTCCGGCACTTTGCAAAACGGAGTTTCGGAGCTCTATTCTCCCAAAAACAATTTGGTTTGAGGAAAAAATTGTCCTGCAACCTACAACACCTACACTGCAAAAACATATGGACTACTCTACTCGACCAGGGTAAAGCAATAGATGCAATTTACATAGACTTCTGCAAAGTCTTTGATTCAGTAGTACATGACAAACTACTGTTAAAATTAAACTCTTATGGCATTTCCGGATCCCTTCATAAGTGGATTACTGTGTTCCTGTCAAACAGGCAACAAATAATAAAAATAGAGAGCGCTATATCAAACCCTGCTCCAGTCAACAGCATTTTAGGACCCACACTCTTTATACTCTATATAAATGACCTTTGCGATAACCTTATAAGCAACTGTGTCTTCTTCGCAGATGATGTAAAACTATTCAACACCACCGACAATGTTACTGTTCTTCAAAGTGACCTTGATTATGTATCTGAATGGTCAAACATTTGGCAACTCCAAATCTCGAGCAACAAATGCTCTGTCCTACACATTGGTAAAAAAAATCAGTTCACCAAATACAAGCTAGGTGGATATGATCTCGTTGATGACCCTCACTCTGCCAAGGACCTCGAAGTACTCATATATAATGATCTAAGCGCTACAGCTCACTGTAACAGCATCGCCAAAAAGGCTTTAAGAGTTGTAAATCTAATCTTATGAAGCTTCTCCTCTGGAAATATTGAATTCCTAACTAGGGCATTCAAAACCTTTGCTAGACCAATACTCGAATACAGCTCATCTGTCTGGAATTCGCACTATATATCGGACATTAATACAATTGAGCGAGTCCAGAAGTATTTCACGAGAAGAGTACTACACTCCTCTGCTCGCAACAGAAAGTACCCTATACCACCAGGCTTGAAATTTTGGGCTTCGACAATCTTGAACTACACCGCCTACGGTTGAACTTAAGCGTAGTACACAAAATTATCTGCTACAATGTCCTACCAGTCAATGAATACTTCAGCTTCAACCGCAACAATACAAGAGCACACAACAGATACAAACTCAATGTTAACCACTCCAAACTTGATTGCAGAAAGTACGACTTCAGCAACAGAGTGGTCAATGCCTGGAATGCACTACTTGACTCTGTTGTTACATCCTCAAACCCCCACTCATTTAACCTCAAACTATCCACTATTGACCTCACCCCTCCATTACATTCGTAATTCAAGGACTACATGTAGTCTTTGGGGACATATTAATTGCAACGTAGAGCCAGGATCACAGCAGTTAATTGTCCTAGTCTCTTGTTTCGGTTAGAACTCTTCCCATTACTTCCCATGGAATACTGTAGTTAATTTTTGGTGCTGCAACTTAACAATAGTAGAAAACTGGAGTTTTGAAGAAGACTCATAAGATGATGGAACAGAAAGCTAAATCCTATGAAATGAGAAATGATTAAATGAATCTGGTATGTTTAAGCTGCAGAAAAAGTGGCTGGAAGGAGATATGATAGCAGTTTTTAGATACCTAAATTGTTGCCATATACTGTAAAGGACAGATTAGACTTATTCCCCCTGCTCCAAGGAGAGAGATCAGTTAGCAGGCTAAAACTACAGGAAAGTTTCATACTTTTCAGGCTATCAAAATTAGAATGAATTTCCCAAAGCTAAGAGCTGTCAACCAGAGGAACAAACTGCTTCATGACCCAAACACTGAAGATCTTTAGAAAAAGGCTTGAAAGGGCTTTATCCAAAACCCCTTAAAAGATTATACATCTAGCATCTGGGGGACTAGTACTTTTGATATAGTTTAACAACTGTCATCAGAATTATTTTCTGTGATTTGGAAATTATGTTTTTGTTGATCTGGACTAAAACTACATCTTCTCTTTTTCCAACAACACCATGCTAATAGTATGTGTTCAGTTAAATCTTCTCCACATATTATTACCAAGTCAAGTATCCATCATACTATACTTGGGTATCTGATTTTTTTTCCTTAAGAGAAGAATTCTGCAGATGTATGTTGTATCTTGCTCTTATTGAATTTTATTTTGTCTTCTAAGGAATTTTATGCAAATTTGATACACATTTCTTCCATTTTGTCATCCAATTCATTCATAAACATAGTGAGAATGGTGAATTCACAACCATGGAAATAGTGAAGCTTCCATGCTGCTGCATTCCTGTGCCTTGGAAATTGAGGGGGGATTTTGTAGAACGTATGTAATTAGACATAATATCATTCTTTCTTTCAATCAAGGTCATATCTTTCCTGCACCTAGATGAGGAGTGGTAGAAGGGATGTTTCAAGTTGGGACGGTTGGTGATTGGACCATGTGATGGACTGGTGGGTGCAGGGGATGGGTTTGTGATTTTGAATTATTGTTGGAAAACCCCGAACTCTCAGATTCGGGTTTTCCCAGATGTACCAGTATGACAACTCTAATAAAATAGAACTTTGAGAAAATGCCTGCCTCGGAGTTTTGGTGTTGGTTTCTCTGCAACACTTACATTAACCCAAATCCCTAATTCAGCAGCAGCACCCCAATGCAGGGGATTTGTCTGGGGTCCTGAGCCCCAAGCACCAACCTGCCAGCTGGGGGGTGCGAAGACTCAGGGAAGATGGATGAGAAAGAGGAGATTGAAGAGGGAGCCATGGGAACAGACACCGAGGAAGTTTTTAAGACCCAGTATTCTCCCTCTAAAGAAGTAGTGTGGGCTATTGAGGCTGCAAAAATGGAACGAAGACTAAGAACTCGACCCAAGGAAACAGATTCCTGAAAAAGTTGCCGGTCTGATCCAACTCCCAAGATGGGACCCGAGGAAAGACCACCTGAGTACCGCCTAGATTCCAGCCCAGTGAAACCAGCCCATGGTCCAGGATGGAAAGAACTGAGAACCTTAGGGTCCAACAACTCCCGGGACAGGAACCTGCTGCCTTCTTCCAGAGCTAATCTTTGATAGGTCTCCCAGAACATTTTGAGTGGCTTGGAGAGTTATGAGTTTGATGATGTCCCATATGCGCAAAGGATCGAGCAGACAGGATCTCACTTCCGAAGTAGCCGAAAAGTGTCTGGTCCGGATGGATTGCTGAACTCCAGCCGCAATGCCCTTTTGTATGGCCATCTCCATCCATTGCCTCATTTCGATGGAAATAGTCTCAGGTAATCCCTCCTCCTGTCTTAAACCGGCAGCCGTAGGGGTGAAGGCTGCCTCTGGGATTCGCCGGACAGTGCTCATTGGAGGAGATATGCCAATGGGAGGCTGTCCAGAAATAGCCTGTCTGGGCTGGGTGGATAAGTCCAAGGGCCCCAACAATGTACTTGCGCCCTGATCCGATTGTTGTGTCATAGCCATCTTGTCTGCCTCCCTGGCCCGTTTCTGCCACTGCCTTTCCAAGGCTTGGTGCCGTTTATGGGCATCCTTATCCGCCGCCTTAGAGGCCTTTTGGGGGCCCACTGACTTATCTCGGGACTTATTTGTCTTGGAGCGGAAGACGTTGTCACCTTCCATTGTGGAGGACTGAATCTCGTGTCTCTAACTTTAATTTTTAAAATTATTATTATTATTATTATTATTATTATTATTATTATTATTATTATTATTATTATTATTATTATTATTATTTGTACTTAGGGGTGGTGCCTACCCCTGTGGTTGAAAGTAGGGAGCTTCTCCAGGAGTGTAAGTCTATATATATATATCTATATACAAATACACATATATACATATGCCTATATCTATATGTAAGCCCGTATATATGGGAAACAGTATCTAAGGGTCCCCAGCAAGGGAAACCCCACAAGCACTCCAAGCAAGAAATATTCAGGATCCCTGGTCCCCAACAAGGGAAACCAGCTATACAGGTCCTGGATGGATCCTTTCCTGTCAAAAATGTCCCGCTGTTTGAAATGGCACTTGAGGCTTCGCTCCAATGTAACGATCCAAAAGCAATTGCGAGAGGGGAAAAAAAATTCCTGTTTAAGGACTAGCCTGCTTATCCAACGCCAGCAGGCTAAGAGAGAAATAACCCCAGGAAAGTGGAGTGGGAAAGTACTTGCCCTGGTCCCCAAGAAGGGAAACCAGCGGGGAATGGTGCCTGTAATATTTAGGCACGAACTTGAAGCCAGCCGTTTAAAAAGGCGGGAAGGCAGAAACTCTGATGTTAAATGCCTGAGCAGTTTAACGAATCGCTGCTGCTGACTCTCAAAAATGTCAGACAAATGATCTTGTAAGGAGAAGTGAGCCACGGCTGCAAGCGTTCCGGCAAGATCGCAAAGATAAGACGATCGGGGAATTAGATAGGCTAATTGCCTAAAGTGGCCGTCTCAGACTGCCTGCGAAGTGACAGACTCCGCCAGTCACAAAGAGCTGCTCTCAACTGATCAGGGTGCTAACCTAATAGAGCCACAAGCCTTAATTAATCGCCAGATTAATAGGGGGGGAAATTTGCAAGCCGAATTAATCCAAGAGCAAACCTGAATCTTGACTAGCTGAATCAGAAACCGTTCCAGTCAGGGAGTGCACAACCTCTTACCACGAAGGCTGAGCTAAAACTGGGGGACGCTGAGGAGGTGTCCCGTGGAGGAGGAGGAGCGTCCTGGAGTTTTAAGCCCAGCCTTTCCAGAAGAGACTGAAGCACCTCCCACTTCTGGATGCTCTGAACAGCTCATGGGAGAAAGACTGATTTTGCTATTCTTAACATCAGTTTCTTGCTTCAGCTCATTTTAAGATTTCACTTTCTGTATGCCAGCAGATTTATACCTTTCATTTAAGACATGGTCCTCCTTCTATTCATGAGTTTGTCTTTTGTTTGGATATCTTTAGTAAGCTTTTGGGTAGCCAATGGATCTCTGCTGTTCTCCATTTGTTTTCTTTTTACCAGAATTCCTTTGCAAGTGCAACTTTAATATATTTTCCTTTAGGAATTCCTAGTTTCCTTGAGGCCCTTTTCACCTAAGTTCCTATATACCACTGCTATGAGTTTATTAAAACCATTTTTTTCAGCCCAAGTTTAATTATGTTTAATTATGCTGGAACTTTTCCTTCAATAAAAGGAATTATGACATAGTCAGATCTTCCCTACTAATTCCGTGTCCTCAGCTAAGAAGCGTCTCTATGAATTAACTTCAAGTCCAGAACAGCTGATGTTCTTGTACATTTCTTCAAACTGGGCAGGAGAAAACTACCACCATAAGTCCAATTTCCTGGAAGGATCATGATAAGTTACTTTCAAGTGAATTTACTGGATAAAGTTACTGGATTTCAGTGTACAGGTCATCCTTGACTTACAACAGTTTTTTTTAGTGGCCATTCAAAGTTATAATTGGTTCAAAGTCAAGGGCTACCTGTAATTAAATTTCTACATCAATGAAATTTCATGTCTAGTTGAAAGATATGCAATTTATTTTTGGAACAAATAATTCATATCTTCCTTTCTGATACCATTATTATTTAATTTCTGTCCTTCTTTTCTAGACCTTTAACTCTGTTTTTGCTTTGAGGCTTTGAACTTGGAAACTGTCAGTTATTGACGCAATTAAGATATCTGTCTTTCAGTCCCACAGTAGAAAATACAGGTTTTCTTGTAAGGACTACTGGTTTAGTTGGAATTATTATATGAAATATCGTACTACTCTTTCTTTTGATAAAAACTCTTGATTTAATGGCACAACATATAGCAGCTTTAAGTATTTCGGATATCTTAAAATGTCATATTTGGTTTAAAACCTCAGCATAAGATCACTTTTATTAACTGTATAAGATCAGCCTACTTAAACTTCATAATATCCAGAGCTGTTAAAGTATAATCTCTATTTTATCACGTGTAGGAAGATATGCCCTATGAATCTATGCACATCTACACTTCACTTGAGTGTGAGATATAGTACAAGATAAGGATTACTGTGTTATGGAAGTTTGGATAAAAAAGTCCTTAGATTGGAGTCTCATGTGACACTTTCTGAATTTACTGAATTCCTATAAAATAAAATTTACTTTCATTGATGATTTCTACATTTTTTCATTTGAATCAATAGAATTTTGATTCTTATTCTTCTTATAATTTCTCTTGAACATTTATTTCTATTACTTTTTAATTTTTGATTATTCAAAATGACTCTGATGTGGGATCTTTGGGAGAAACAGATACCAATAAAACCAAATGCTAATATTTCACTGGCAAAAATCACAAACTAAATATCCAGATCTTACAGTTCCAAGTGTTTCAAATTATAGACTGACCTGAACAAAACAGAATTCATGGAAGAAAAAGCCCAGTCTTACAGTTCTTATTAAAACAATAAATAATTAAGAAAATAATAGTTTTAGCCTTCAAAGCCACCTCCCCATCAATACCTGAATGTTTAGGCTAGCTCTGAAAGTTTGATGATATAACTTACTGGAGTTCCCCTCATCTGCTGTTTTTTAAATTCCATTTACACTACAGCTGGTGCTCTGGATGCATTCCAGATGTTATATAAAGCACAGCTGCAAAAAAACCCGAGACCAATATCTGTTCTAAATTTCAAGTGTGCTTGTCAGCAAGAGAGCAATTTAATTCTATATATGGTAAATTTAAATCAAACTAATAATTTGGTCACATTAAAAATGACATGCACTTTAATCACATTTCTGGGTCAGCTAAATTTGCTTTATGAAGGAAGAAATGCAACCATTTGGTTTAAATTTGTAACTGTAACATTCAGAATTATTAAATGACAATTACTATGGCTATAGCTTGAATTTTCTATGTTGAGAATATAGGATAGAATTCAATAGATGGAATTCAGGTACTGTTGGTACTGTTTGTTGATAGTTACATTTTTTTTCCTTTTAACAACCCTTTGCATCAGGGTGGAGTCGGGACGAGTGAATGGAGCTGAGCATTTACTGGCCAGATGACCTTCTGGATGCCTACATGGGGTTCACAGTAAATATCTTCTCTCAGAATCAAACTCACAGCCTCCTGAATATGAGGTGACAAGTCAACCTCTAGGCCACCATGCTGGTTTTTGTTGGTAGTTACAATGCCTCTTGGAAATCTGGTGGTGCATGTGAAGATCATATAGCTTGTACAGATAAAAAAAATTATACTTAATTAAAGTAAAATTTAAAAATTCAGGTTGAATAAAATGAGGATAAAGAAGCCTGTTAGAATACTATTGGTTAAAAATCTCTGTAGAGTATACCAAAAAAAAAAAAAAGGTATGAATTAATTTTATGGAGAGTAACAGAGAGAAATGCAATCTACACATCATACACAGTGCCGATGTCCACAAATAGGGATATTCCATTTCCCAAAGGCATATCCAGCTGAATTCCTCACTGTCTATAAAGTCACACATTTTTAATACAAATCACCTATCCTGTACAAAAAACAACAAAATCCTGCTGAGGGGAAACACTTTCCATAAGAGATACTGAATGGATAGTTTAATAATATAGCTACTTAATATATAATTTAAAAACCAATAAGAGTCTTTATTATTATTAAAGTCTTATTTTCTGTTTTTCATCTTGAAATGAATTTAACTAGAAATTTCACACACTTCTTCATATAAATTTTTAGTATTTTATATAAATACAGCTGCTGGAAACATATATTAGTGATTGGATTTCTAATGCCTATTCCAAATTTTGAACTTGATTATCTTATATCGATATTGTACTATTTTTCTTCCATTCAATTATGGCTAAGTCTGAGTCTGTCTGGACAAGTCCCTGCAAATTTATTGGCCGTTTTCCAAAAGTAGTTTGCCATTGTTTCTTTTCTAGGGCCGAAATGGTGTGGCTGGGCCAAGATCATCCAGTTGATTTTGTGCCTAAGGCATGATTTCCTGGTTTCTAACCTGAGGCCTTAACCACTACACCATCCTGGGTCTCACAGACACTACTGTTACCTATATAATTATTTGGGACTATATGTAATTATTTAATCCTATAGTTTTGAATTTGTATTTTGCTGCTAATTTAGAGAAGAACTCTATTTTACAAAAGCACCTGCAAAGGCACATCCAATTAAGCAAGGGCTTTCAAAACTATAATTCAAGACAACAAAGCTTGGGGAGGGGAAGCTCCGGTTTGTCGGGTTTTCATGAAACGGCAGGACGGCGAAGCTGCGCGATCCTCTGCCGCGCCAGCTTAGCTCCGACCAGCCGGCACGGAGCCAGGCCAGCCCTGCAGGGGCAGCTGGCTGCAGGGGGGATCCGGAGAAGGGTTTGGGGGTGCTGCAGACCCCTCCCTGGCCGGCAGAACCCCTTTTCCCAGGACGGTGTAGCTGGGCAAGTCCGTAATGGCCGCCACAAAGAAGCTGGCAGCCGGTAAGAATGCGCAGGGAGGAAGTGGAGAAAGTGATTGAGAGGAAAGTTTTTCTTGGCTCCTAGGACCTAAGACATATTTAATAAAATTCCTGAAAAGTATGACTTTCTGAATAATACCTGCCAGAAGAGGAAAAAGCGGCTGCTTGAAGGTGCTGAAAGGATAGTTTTCCTCTTTTCCTAATGGAATAAATAACTGGATATTAAGAAACCTATTTTTTTAGGTGGAAATTGGTTTTTAAGTGATGAGTGGGAAGAGAGAGGATTAAAAAGAAAATATTTGTATGCTTTAAGATTTGTTGGAGCAGATGCTCTTGCTGGATTTGAAGACTAGAATATATTGTAACAAGACTTTAAACAGATTTGGACTTTCTTTCTCTTTGATTGATATCACCCCCAGAAGGAGAAAGTGAGAGAACTCTCACCCTTGGTTTGGACTGATTGGATAACTTTGGGATTGAAAGTTTTATCTTTTTTATTTTCTTTTGAATATTCTGGTTGTTGTAAGAAAGAAAGAAGGAGAAAAGAGAAAGAAAAGATTTATAATGGCTCTTTCTGTTGAGGAACTAAGAAATGGTGTGGAAGAAGCTTTCCTTTTCTTAGAAATGGCGCTTACTAATTATCAACAAAAATTACAACAGATGAAGACAGCAGAGGAACAAGAAAGAAAGGAAGGAGCCATCTTTAATGAATCTCAGAATTTGATCCAGAAAAAAGAAGAGAGAAAGAAAAGAAAAGAAGAGAAAAGAAGAAAACTAAAGGATTTAAGGACTTAAGATCTAAAAAACATTTAAGAAAGGGAAAAATAAAGTGCAAAACCAATATGATGATTGTAAACAAAGGGGAAAAGAAATACGACAGAGAAGGGAAGCCGGTAAGGCAGAGGCTAGAAGAAGGGGGTAGAAAGGTTTGTTGGGAAAAGAAAGAAAGGGAAAAGGTGGAGAAAAGCTACAACGTTTTGAAATTAAATGGAAAAAGGAATTTTTATGGATAATGGATAAAGTATAATTTTTTTTAAAAAAAAGATTTTGCAAGGTACATAAGATGAGATGGTAGTATTGCAATGGTTTAAGAGTTGATAAGAGATTAAAATGTTAAAATGTTTAAAAATGATTGGTTTTAAAACTTAATAATAGGAGGGGTTTAGAATATTGTTTTAATTAAAGAGTTTAATAAAATTATGGTATTGATGTTATTATAAAATTTTTATTATAGTATTTCTTTTTAATATTTGGATTTATTCTCTAATTATGCACTTAATTGTGTTGGATGTATTAGTTAGATAGAATGTACCAAGCAAAATCTGATTGGGTATTAGATATTATTTTAAAGATTAATTTGATTAACTTAGGGGGAGATAGAAAGGCATCATACTCTGATTAATGATTTCAGGAGAAACTGATTTTCTTTTTTTTTCATAAGGGATGAGACAAAGGGATGATAAAAAATGGACAAAAGATACAAATATAATGATTTAAACTAAGATGATTAATTAAGGTAGAATTAAGAAGTGTGAAATATGTGGAGAAGTTAATATAGAAGGTTTAGAATGGTAAATAAAATAAGTAATGATATGTAAGATGAGCATGAATATAATTGAAGTCCATGAAGAGAGAGACACCTGGGTCCAAGTTACTTTCCAAAAAGATATTTTTTTATGTTTTGTGTGTTGTGTGTATATGTCTTTTTGGGGGAGAATTGGTAAAAACTTGTAGAAATATAGAATGAGAATAATGGTAACTAAGTCAGAAAGAAATAGATGAAATAATAATAATGATATTGAATAAGAGTAAAGAGAAGTAAAGAGAAATTGAATAAGAGGTTTTGGTATATTATATGGAAATGGTTTAAAACAGAATCATAATTTATCTGACTTGTTAAATTTACAAGGGAAAAAGGTTTAAACATGTAATGAATAATGATAATTTGTGTGTTTTAAAAATTAATAAAACTTGTCTTAAAAAAAAAAAAAAAAGCTTGGGGAGGGGAAAAAAAAAAACCAACACAAGCACAACAGGTTTTGATTACATGCGCAGAATGTCTTGCAATATCCTGACTGAAACTAAGATATAATTTCAACTAAATCAGATCTCAGATGATCCTCTGCTGGTAATATGGCTTTACCAAGATAACCTTTGACCTATAAAAATTATTAAAGTACACAGTAATTATAGATACTATGTATTGTCTTGATCAATAGCAAAAAAAATAATATTGTTTTATTTCACGTACTATGGGACAGGATGAATTGCAATGTTTTTTCAGGACTGGTTTTTTGTTTAAAAAAATATGTTAAGTGTATTGAAAACTTTACACTGCCATTTTATGTATTATGTATTGATCCTCACTGGCTCAAGGTTGACTCCATCCTTCCAATATCTTTTTATTCTTTTTACCTTTTCCTAGGTAAACTGCTTAAGAGAGTGCTGTAAAGTTCTGTGAAGCGATATATAAGTCTAAGTCAGAGATGGTATTCAGCAGGTTCTGACCAGTTCTGGAGAACCAGTAGCAGAAATTTTGAGTAGTTTGGAGAACCAGAAAATACCACCTCTGACTGGCCCTGTCCCCATCTATTCTCTGCCTCCCGAGTTCCAGCTGATTGTCCGGGTCTTCTTTGGTTGCCCTGCATAGGAACACGGAGGTGGAAAGCAGGTTAGTGGGGTGGGGAGGGAATGGGATTTTGCAGTATCCTTCCCCTGCTACGTCCACCAAGCCACACCATGCCTACCAAGCCACGCCCATAGAACCAGTAGTAAAAAGTTTTGAATCCTACATTGGTAAGTGCTATTGCTATTAACTGGAAACCATCTGAACTGCCAAATTTTAGTAGTAGAATCATGAAGATTCCAAAAATATTTGACCTCGTGTTTTTTTAAATTGCAATTTTCTGTATTCCTTTTAGTATTATATCAAACAAATTCACAACTTCCATGTATAGAAATGTTAAATGCTAAAATTAAAAATACATTTCTGAAATACTTCATGTTCAATTTGGTATGACTGAGGTTACTGGCTCTCATTATATTATTATTTTTATAAACTTTTATCTTCAGAGATTTTTCCAAGGCTTCCACTGCTGGATTTAATAACTTAATAGTGCATTTTAGAACTATTGCAATTTTTAAAGTCATTCTTGGTTTAGCCACTGCATCTTAACTATTAAACATGGAGACTCAGATAAGAGAATAACATGAATGAAAATACTCTCTTTTTTTAGCATTAATGAAATGGAATCACTTTTCAAAGTTTAATTTTAATTACAAATATATATTTAGCTCAACATTTTTAGTGGTTCACAAATATATTGCTATATTAAAAAATTATAAGACCCTCTGCCTTTATTCCAAACTGTATTGTTATTTTATGTGTGGATGTGCTTGTATCTCAACTCCTGCTACTGAAAATTGGGGAAAAGATTACAAGACAAATGAAAAATAAAACATGGAACACAGATTTGAATCTATTTTTTTCTGCGCTAGGTTTTTATAGAAATTCACAAAAGTTTAAACCTTTCAAAGAGGCAAATTAATTAAAGCCACAAACATAAAATTGCTTAAACCAGAATATTTTACTTATTAAAAAGCCCGAGATCAAACATTTTAAAACGTAATTTTCACAAATTTTTGAGCATATTGCTGGTCTTTGAGGGAGTTGGGTGAGATTATCTCTAAGAAGCTTGTACCTAGCAGAGAAACAAAACGTATCAACAGAAGCCGGACAGTTCTGACGGTGGAAAATGAAGATTGAATGTGATTGCACTGTTAAGCACTCATCTTTGGGAGCAAAATGTAATGCTAGATGGCAATGTGCTTATTCCTCTGCTTTCATAGAATCTGCATTTGTATTCAGGAACTCAGTTCAAGGTCAATCATTTTTTTGTTGGGAAAAGTTAAGAGGGAAGACATTCCTGAAAAACTCCTATGACATATTTGCATAAAGCTTTTTTGCAGATAAAATTGTTTACATTCATTTACAGCTGCACTCCACCTGGTCAGGGTCTAGTGTAGCTAAACTAAAGGAGATACTTTCAGATGCTAAATGCTTATCTAGCTAAATCACTTAAAATAATCTAAGGAATTTCCATGGGTTAATATAGAACAGTTCTATGGATTATCTAATAAAAGCTATTTTTTTTCTCCTTTAAATCTTTCCCTTTAACGAGCCTGTTGAATTATCTTCAAGCAAGGTCCAGAAACAGTTTACAAGGCGGCTCTGCAATCTAGAATCTATTTTTAAGTTTTAAAAAAGATCAATATTGATCACTTTGTTGCTGAAGTCATATTTTCTGCAACTGAGTTTGTATCGGTTTACCTTGAGTTTGTATCGGTTGTTTGCCTGCGTATTGTTGTGATTGAAACTGAAGAAGTCGTTGACAGGCAAAGATCTTATAGAAGACAATTTTGTGAACTATGCTTAGATCGGACCGCAAGTGGCGCAGTTCTAAATTGTCCAGGCCCAAAATTTTGAGCCTGGAGGCATAGGGAATTCTATTGTGAATGGAGGAGTGGAGTACTTTTCTTGAAAAAATACCTCTGAACCCTCTCAATTGTGTTTTTTTTTTTAGAAATCCTTCCATTATTTTCAGTTATGTCAACGGAACTATGAAGTACTAGTTAAAAATGTTATATGATAAAACTTTTTAAAGGGAGAATGAAATACTATTAGGAAAAAAACAGTGAAGGATTTTTCAGGATTAAGTCACCAAAATATCACAATTTTCCAATCTTGCAAGAGATGGAATTATTTTACTTCCTTTCCCAGAAATGTTGTAAGAACACGCTCAAAAGCTCAAAAATTGCTGACAAATACCATATTTTTCGGACTATAAGATGCACCGGACTATAAGAGGCACTTTGGTTTAGAGGAGGAAAACAAGAGAAAAAAAGTTATTTGCCTCCGCGCATCCCATTTTTGCCCTCCCAGGTATCCAGATGCACTCTTGCAGGCCAAAAACGTGTCTGTTTTTGGGCTCTGGAGGCCTTCCCTATGTCCAGAGTGCTACTGGACGTAGTGGAAGCCAAAAATGGGATCCATGGAGGCTTTGGGAGGCCAAAAATGGGTGCGTTTTTGGCCTGCAGAGTCTTCTGAACATCGCGAAGGGCAAAAACAGGATGCGCAGAGGCTTTGGGGGCCAAAATTGGGCCCGTATTTATTCTATGAGACACACCAACTTTCCACCCATTTTTTTGGGGGGGATGGAAGTGTTTCTTATAATCTGAAAAATACAGTAGATTCCCCGAAAAAATAAACAGGGCTTATACAGGTTATAATGTCACCAGTTCAATTCATAAAAACTTGACAAGGCTAAGCAGCAATGCAAACTTGTTGCAGCAAAATTGAACATGATGTTATAAAACCTTTGTTCTGGTGGTGGTATTTATTTAGTGATTTATGACCTGTCTGCTTCAAATGAACACTTCCTCCCCATTAAAATAATTTTTTTTTGCATTAACTTTCACAAGGGTTGGATAAAATATGATGAAATTATACCAACTGAGAAAAATGATATACAGGTTGTACATTGTCAGCTTAGATACGAAGGTTAGCCTGCAGTTGTGGTCATCAAGAAGGCACACTCCCTTAGACCGATAATCACATTTATCAGATGCTGACTGCTGGAATCTGATTTCCATTTTAAACATTTCAATCATCGCACAAACTGAACAAATATTTCAATCTAATGGTGAGTTACTCTACGTGCAAAGTTAGTGAAAGAATTTTACAATGATAAATATCTGCAAATGTCTAAACTTCTGTAAGGGTAGTACCTTTCTGTCAACTTTTCAAACATTATTTTATTATCATTTCAGTTTGGCAACATAATATAATGAAATAGTTTTCCTGTTTAAACTGTTTCCTTATATTTTTGTTATTTGTTCTTCATTTATATTGGAACGTTCAAATAAGAGATTCTTAACTATTATCTTTCAATCTAGTCTGAAAAACTGTATATATGGATTTTAAAAAACACACTTTGTAAGTAAGTCTTCACTGAATAGCAAATAAGAAACATTTTGTGTACATTGATTCATTCAACAAAGTGTTCTTCTACTCTTTTGAGGGACTGCTGTACAAAATGTGCCTGTATCTATGAATTATTAAATATTGTTGGTCATTCCACATCTCTTATAATAAAGTAGCATCACAGTATTTTAAAACGCACTGTTTTTTTTCCTATTCACTAATATACTAAAATTCTGTAACAGATAATATAAAGAGTAAATTAATGTGCAAGCTAAACAAAATGAATTACAGGAAATTACTAAGTCTTGGGTTACTTTATAATGAACCAAAAACTATACAAGTTAGAAAAAACATTATGGCTAAGCCATTTAATGTCAGTGACCATGCCCCATTAAACATGTGAGAAAGTCCAGAAATATTTCACAAGAAGAGTTCTCCACTCCTCTACTCAGTGTAGAATACCTTATGCCACCAGACTTGAAATTCTAGTCCTAGAAAACCTTGAATTACGCCGTCTTCGGTCTGATCTAAGAATGGTATATAAAATCATACATTGCAGTGACTTACCTGTCAATGAATACTTCAGCTTCCACCATAACAACACAAGAGCACACAATAGATACAAACTCAAGGTTAATCGCACCAAACTTGATTGCAGGAAATACGACTTCAGCAACAGAGTGGTCAATGTTTGGAATACCCTACTTGACTCTGTGGTTTCTTCCCCAAACCCCAAAAACTTAACCTTAGACTGTCTACTATTGACCTCACCCCTTTCCTAAGAGGTCTGTAGGGGGCGTGCATAAGCGCACCAACGTGCCTACCATCCCTGTCCTATTGTTTCTTTTATTTTTCTTATATGTACCCATTTCATGTATTCATAACTATGTATATACTTATACCTATTATCTTGTAAGCGATTGACAAATCAAATAAAAAAATAAATAAAAAAATAAACAAACAAATAAATAAAGTGTGATAAAATAAGAATTCTTCAGTTTCGCCTACATTTTATTTCCTGAAATTCAATTAGTGGTTAAACACAATGGTCAGTATAACATATTATTATATCCATGGAGATGAGCAACTTCAGAATTCAAGCTATTGTTCTTTTGATACCCATCTATGACTCAAACTGTGCAATTTTCTTACATTATTACTGTTATTGTTACAGCTACTAGCCAAGCATTCAGTTGTTAGTCTGACTACTGGTTACTATTTAAGAGCATTAGTTAATGCTTCATCAATAGAAGCTAAAGATTAGCAAATATTCTTCTTTTAAATAGGATTGAGTGTTTTGGTATTGTTAAGTATCCATATATTCAGAATTGCAAAAAGTACTTTCGATACCTACTATACTTCCAGCATAACTCTGGAACGACTCGAGCAATTTCAACCCAATGTGGTAGACAGATAACTTATCCTCTGGAAAAAAAGATACTGTGGGAGTAAGACATCCCTAACACCCCTGTGTGTGTGTGTGTGTGTGTGTGTGTGTGTGTGTGTGTGTGTTGCAGCATAACTCTGGAACGCCTAGGCTGCTGGAATGAAAAGGAATGAATTATATCTATAGTCTCAAATCACAGTACTTTTGACAGTGATAGTGTGCATTTTGGATTCAAGTTCTGCTAAGACAGTGATCCCCAACCTTTTTTACGCCGCGGCCCGGTATCCCCAACCTTTTTTATGGCGCGGCCCGGTACCGACATCAGCTGGGCGCCGCCATCTTGTTTTGATGAAAAAGTGCTTCCGGTGAGCTTTCTACCCGGAAAAGCTCACCGAGCGCTGAGCGCCGCCATCTTGTTTTGATGAAAAGTGCTTCCGGTGAGCTTTCTACCCGGAAAAGCTCACCGGAAGCACTTTTTCATCAAAACAAGATGGCGGCACACAACAAGCCAGCGCCCGGTAGGACTTGTTCCACGGACCGGTACCGGTCCGCGGACCGGTGGTTGGGGACCCCTGTGCTAAGATACAGCCTGTTGTGCCTTAAGATGGCTTCTACTATACAGCACAGTGGAGTTGCCATGGTAATGGCTTCACAGTGGTCCACAAGGAGGCTCCCTCTGGTAAGGGACCCTCAGCTTCAAGCAAGGAGGGCAAGTTGTCGGGGAGGTGCCTGCTAATAAATGCAGATAATCACATCAAAGGCTGCTCCCTATAGAATTTTTCCAAGGCTGTTGGCCAGGGCAATTAGGTCTCTAATTCTCACCACAATAGTTGAGGTAACAGGGCCAGGCCCAAGTGTCTTTTTCTCACATTTACTTTATTGTATTCCATAATAATGTATTTCATTGCTGGAATGATGCCTCCAAGGAAACGTCAGGCGATTGGCCAAGTGCAATCAAAGGCTACAAAGATGAAACACCAGCGTAGACAAGAAACTCCCTCGAAGAGGAATAGAAGACTTGCGCAAGAGAGCTACTACATCTAGAACTTCAGAAACAGTACAACAGCCTGAGGCCCGACTAAAGGATAAGAGAGATAGATTTACTACATCTAGAGCTTCAGAGATAGTACAACAGTGTGAGACCCAACTACACTATAAGAGAGATAGAGCTGTTACATCTAGAGATTTCTTTATAGTTTGTATACTTAACTTATACTTTTAAAACCGTGTAAATAAAATTACTTTGATTTGACATTATAGATATAATTCATTCTTTTTCTAATACATGATTGGGATAAATAAATATCAGGGCAATGCCAGGTTATCAGCTAGTAGTAAATAAAATGTTGTAAAGACAAAGAAAAATACATGAAGTGATTCTCAACATTTACCTCAAACATAAATGATTTTAGTAGCTCTTCATAGGTCTGATCGAGCTGAGATCGAGTGAAGAACTGAGGACTGTTACCCAGGGGAGGGGGAGTAACCTCAGTTTTTCAACTCAGTCTGCAGAGCTACGAGACTAGAGACTACCCATCCTGGATTCTCCCTTTGGCTTAGTGGAGAACATTATACTTTTCCTTTTCCTTTTGATAATCTTAATCTATATTCCATTCAAACGGTGTTGCATATCTTAATTTCTTTTTATTTCTTCTTTAACCCTTCAAAGTTTTAAGAAATCTCTTTTGTAAGTCCAATACAGGTAGTCCTCGACTTATGACCACCATTGGACTGGGAATTTTGATCATAAGTCACTGCAGTAGTTCAGCAGGGTGCTAACGTGACTGCCTTACTCAGTGACTGCAATCTGAGTTCTGCCCATTAAGCTACTATTCAGGGGAAAACTCTGGGAAGCCCAGCATCCACTGGTGGGCTAGGAGGCATCACCCGATTAAGCGCATGGACACTCTCCCCACCCCACCATGCCTCAGACTAGTTTCTTTTTGTCACCTCACTCCTTCATGCATTCAGGACCCATTCTCAAAAAGGTTCAGAGGGCTCCTTTTCACATGATTTGGGAAGGGCCTTCTGAACTATCATGAAAATAACAGCTTTTGCTAGCATGCTCTCCTCCAAAGAGGAAAACACTAGTGAAGATGGCATTCTGAAAGGCTCTGACCACCCTCACGGTTACAGATCACCCTCTGAGGTTCAGAAAATCCAACTCTTTCACTAATGTCCTTCTCTGAAAAAAAAAAAAAAGCTCCGAGTCTCAGCCTTCTGAAATTCTGAGGCTGAGTCTAGATTTGCTAGTCAATACCATCACTGTCACGGTCTCCGAGACATTCTGCTCAGAGGCTTTTAAGATGCCTACTTCACTCGTATTTTTAGCAGATTTGAAGACTGTTTCTCCAGTGTGCAGGAGATTTCAAATCCCCATCACCTGTGTTTCCTCAATTTCCTCAGAAGCCAGCAGAGAAGATTGAAATTGGCAATCACACGATCACAGAGCATTTGGAAACCATCAAATAGGCTGTCAAACACCTGAAATGTGGCCAAGTGACCTGGGGAGGAGGTGCCACAAGCATCTTTTCTGTGGCCATCATGACAGCAAGCGACCGGTGGTAATTTGATGACTATCTATACAGAAAAATTATCCAGGTCACTCTCTTGGTTTATTGTTTGTACGTTTAATTATTAAAACATCAGTCAATTTATTCTGTATGTCCAGCATTATATGTTTTTCCATCAAATATTTGTAGCCTGTCATTTGTAAATCCACATTCAACTCAGTCTCTCTCTCTTTTTGTCAGGTAAAACTTGTCTTTTCCCATAACATCTTTTAAACACACTTTATCCATAGAAGCAGATATTGCAGTTAACATTGTTAATATTAACTTCTGACTCAGTTTTTCAAAAGCAATATTTCCAGTGTTGGAATATTTTGCACCATTCTGTAACAGTCAAGTTTATAATGTTCTTCTCTGAAAACGTCCCATTAATTCAATTTTTACAATCTTCCTATATTTTTTTTTTAAATTTCAAAACAATTTAACTTTTCCAAGGAAGGATTTTTATAATTAATTACAAAATCTTATTTCAAATTTATACAAACCCTTAATCCATTTATATTATTCTAAAATCGAGTTTTAACTACTTTTTGCCATTTATTTCAGTTTTTTTAATTCTTAAGCTTGTATTTAATTTTTTCTTTCATTAAGAATTGAACTCAGACTTATCTGACTTATCTGATGTTGCAGACTTGTTAATCAAAGGTTTCTAATAGTGGAAAACCTATTAACAAGCATTTCTATATATGATTAGAAAAGGAAATATGCAAATCCAGCATCCTTTTGAAGGAGCCAACTGTGGTTAGAGCTGGACAATCATCTATCAGGACTCTCAACCTACCAGAGAGTGCTGAATTGCAGTTTCCTGACAAGGAACAATTACTTTTCTGGATATTAGTTACCTATATTTATACTACAACATCTGTTTTGCACAAGTCCAAACAAGCCAGAATACGAAAGAATAATGAAAACCCTTCTTTTGTGGAAAGTCACGTTTTGTTAAATTGATGCAGTGTACATGATTATGAGCCCCTGGCACCCATTTTATGACAGCTTCAAAGTGTGCAGTCAACATTCTAATCGTGCCCAACAATCTATAAACAATTGGAATCTCTGAACCATGTTACAACATTCACAGTAAGGATGGGAAATGCAGACAGGTCTGTACCCTGGAATCACCATTCCATCTTGGTTCAAAGTAATCCTATTCATGCATGCTTTGCTTCAAACAAAATCATTCTCTTTAATCAAGAGTTCATTGGAGTGAAACATTTATAGAAAATTTGAATGAATGAATATATAAATCCTACTAATTATATATTGGAAAATTACAAATACTTAAACTCATTCTAACATCCCCTCACTTTATTAGTTAAAATGTTATCAGAACTACTAACTTCTTTCTTAAGCATAAAGCAAACAACTTCCCAAATAACTTTAACTTTGAAAAAGTAGTTTTTAAAAATAATTATTTTTAAATGAAAACAATTACACACACACATTGAGAAAGACTTGCATATAATAAATTAATAAAAGCATGTGAGCACAATGTAATATCTGTAATTGCTAAGTTTTAAATGTGTGCATTTCATCTGCCCTTATATTTTAGATGATTATATTTCTCATACTCTATTTACATTTCAAATGACATGAGTCATACTTAAGAGAAGCAGCAGCTCTTGACCTGCACATTTTTTAGTGCTATAACTCATAGTTACACTTTTAGCAAAAGATTTTGGTCAGTAATTTAAACTGTAATACATACTTATAAAAGCACTGTATTCATTAAATGTCCTTGGCTTCAAAAAGAGAAAGAAACAAAGACTTTCAAATTCGACACAATGTTCATAAATTATTTGGTAAACCATGACATTACTTACACTTTTTCTCATTAAGATAAAACCCATAAAGTTGACTCTTTCATTGTCTTTTTTCCTTATACAGTAACACATTTTACTGGATGCAACATTTTACAAAGATTCTTCTAAATGTGATTCATACTATATTTTAAAGTTATAATATATTCAACTAATTAACTTATTTAACAAAATTAATATGATTTTCCCTAATCCTGTCTCAGTCTTTGGGTTCTGCAGTGAAAGAAAAATATAGTCAACTTTTTAAACAAATCCAATGTTTTTCCTTTCCTTTCAAGGAACAGCTTCCCATATAGGTTTTTCTTGCTGCCCCAAACTGGGAGACCATGGGTCTTCCTTTGAAAACTGCCAACTGGAAAACTGCAGCTGGTTCAAGGCTGCAGAGGTGGGCAGCATAAAACAGTGCCATTCCCAGAGCTACACTGACTTTCCAATAAACGTCCAGGTGCAGTTCAAGGTGCTGGTTATCTGCTATAAAAACCCTACATAGCATAGGGCCAGGCTATTTGCAAGACCACTACTCTTCTATTGTCTCTGCTCAGCCCACCAGTTCTTGCAAGAGGGCATGCTATAGGTATGCCTTTTCTCTGGCAGCACCTGTCCTGTAGAATGCATTGCCCAAGAGAGCAATGTGGCCCAAACCCTATTAATCTCTCATAAGGCCTTGTTATTTACCTTCGTATTCAGGCCAGAAGCTTAAGTGAGTTCTGCTGATGCCACTGTTTTGGAGGTTATGTTTTAACTAGGGTAGCATGGATTATATGTTGTGGTTTCTGTTTTGTGTAAACTTCCCAGAGTCAGTGTTGTGAGATGGCTGGTTATAATTTACAATAAATAATTTAAATAAAACAAAGTCTCACCTCACAACAATATTATACAATTGTAATAACAAGAAAAGTTTGTCTTTAAAGTTTATTTGGCTACATTATGGCTAAATTCATATTTGTCACCAATAACCATACAGAACTTGCTTCTCCATAGTAAAAGCTTATACTGAAAAACTAGAAGAACTGGCAAGATAAGAAAAAGGAAATTGATTTTGTAATTTCACCCAGACGCTCAAAAAAAGAGTAAATTTTGCTGCAAAGGGTCCATGCAATCCATGATTTAAAGAATCGAGAGATAACACTTGCAACATAGAAGTGTGTGTTTTATTACTAAGTTTGTTTGGTTATATATTTTCATACAAATTTTCATATACCTGAAAGGATTCAATGACAAAGAATTAATTATTATTTAACATGTTGATTAATTAGTTGCTTTTCTTTTCTTTGGAACAGCTATAGCCATTAACCAGGTAACTCTCTAACTTGGATACAGAGTTAGAATGTAGTATTTTGCTACTTGCCTATATTAAGAAAAAGGAGTATAACCAGCTCTGATTACCATAGAAACTGTACTAAGGCAACACTGTTGGAAAAAGGAGCATCACAGAGACAAATTATCTGAATTACGGCAAAGAATACAAGCCTTACATAGAAAACTAACTGCACTCAGCAGTAAATGTTTATCTAGAGAATTTCTGATTTATTGCAAAGATTAAATAAGTCACTTAAGGAACATTCAGTCATTTTTGCTCAGGGGAGGCCGAAATCTGGACTGCCTGTGGTGGGTCTCTGGTGTGGGGGAGAAGAGAACAAAATGTTGATATCTCACAGGCAGAAGAGATGAGTCAAAAATAAAGCCAGAACCTCCTACAATTCCGAACTACTGAACTGCTTTCCAACAAATGAATAAAAGATAGCAAAGACTCTGAATTCATATTTGTGATGTGTTCTAAAAAATGCTAAATGACTACACTAAGATTATGACATCCTGAGTACTGGAAAGTTAATGTGATACTGGTTAATGTTATGGATCAAAGTTGGAGATACTGGGGTTCAATACCATATTGTGACACACAAGCTTAATAGGTGACTTTGAGGCAGGGTACTTTCTCTCAGGCTAACTGATCTGTGTTGGGATAAAATTAAAGGACATCTCTATGTAAGCCATCTTGATCTCCCGCAGAAAAACTAAGATAAAAATCTAAGCAAATAAACATACCGGTTTAGTTTAAATTCCTCTGTGATCCTAAAGAACAGCTCCAGCTCCCGCCTGATACTCATTGTATCATTAGACATATTCACTCCAGTACCCTAAGGCTAAAGCAGAAAGATAAACCCTGCTTCTTTATTATGCACTCACTTGTTAAATCATCATCCTAATGTGGGGAAATACAATTTCATGCAGAAATAAATTGTAAGGATTACAGCCGGGCAGTTATATCCTAACGTATACAGCTGGAGATAGGCATGAGGAAGCAGAGGCAAGCAGGTCGTGGGCGCGCACGGGGACGAAGTGGGCACGTGCAAACGATGAAGTCTGGGGAGGTGGGAGGTGTTAGAGTACAAGACCCTGAGATCTCATATTGTGTAAAAGAGCTCCTTAATTTAATGTGATTTTTATCCCATCTTTATTATTTTTACAAAGAACTCAAGGCAACAAACATCAAATTACACCTTCCTCCTCCTATTTTCCCTACAACATCAAGCCTTGAGGAGGGTTGAGCTGAGAGGGAGTGACTGGTTCAAGGTCGCTCAGCTGGCTTTCACGGCTAAGGGGAATTGATCTCCTTTTGAAGACTACCTACAGCAGGAAAATATATGTGAAGTAACTTTTGTGGTAGATAGGTTGATGGGAATCCTATCTTCCCATCAAAAATTGCCCCAGGAGTGGGATGCAAATATTTTTACTACCGGTTATGTGGGCGTGGCTAGGTAGCAGTGGCTACATGAGCGTGGCCATGCGACTGGATGGGCGTGCCTTTTTGGGGGGGGAGCACCTCCCCGTGCTCCGTTTTTTAGCCCCCTGGACCTCAGGGAAGCCTCCTGGAGGGGCGCATTCTCAGGAGGCTTCCCTGAGGCCCAGGAAGGCAAAAAAATGGACTGCGGGCGCAGCACCCGACCCATGCGCTGTTTTTTGGCCTCCTGGGCAGTGAGGGAGATCCTGGCACAGCTTATCGTAGGAGCAGCTGATTGTCAGGAGGAAAAAGAAATACCTTAAGGAGTGACTGAGCGGGGGAGAATGCAGTCAGTGATGTCGGGCATGCATGCGATGTCACGCATGTGTAATAAGGACTGACTGGGTGGGGAGGGGAGGGGCCAGTCAGGGGCACGATTTGCCAGTTCTCCAAACTGTGCAGAATTGTAACAACCGGTTCTATAGAACCGGTCCGAATCAGTAGAATCCCACCCCTGGATGGCCCGTACCAGTGATGGCAAACCTATGACACATATGTCAAAAGTGACAGGACATGACACTTCTGGGTGCTAGGCCAACATTCACCAATCCTGAAAACAACTATACGTGAAAGTATGTTCTTGTGTGATATTTGGAAGCCATGGAGGCTCAGAGTCTTTCAGAATGGGATATGCTCTCACGTAGCCTCCAGATCCTCTTGAAATGGCAGAAGAGGGACATGCTTTCACAGGTCTCTGAACCTTTTAAAAATTGCAAGAGAACAGGTATGCTCTTGCATGAATTTTGGAGGCTGCAGAGGCCATAGAGAAGCATGCTCCAAAGCTGCCTCAAGGACAAAGGCCTTGTCTGACCCACAGAAGCCTCGGGAATGCTTCAGGGGGCTGATAAAAGAAAGAGCACCTGAAGGTAAGCAGCATGTAGCAGTTGCTGGGGAGAGCTATGCCTTGAGGAACCATGACCTTTTTGATTGGGAACCAAGATGCTAGGGTTGGATTAGAGATAAGAATTATTTTTTCTCTTGTTGAAGAATGTGTGCATGTGTGACATGTCACCAGAGTAAAGTTAGGCATTTTCTGATTTTTTTTTTGACATGCCAAGCCCAAAGGTTTTGCTGTTACTGGCCTATAGTGACACAAGACAACCTAGCAGAATGAGTAAGTCCTAAGAAACTAAGGTTAATTGGAAAGTTCCATTTTTTTTTCACAAAGAGAACTGACAAGTCATAATTTCCAACTAAACATTTAAAACTTGCCCAAGATAATCTACAAAGTCCACTGAGATAATGAGATATGGGGAACTCCTTGTCCCTTAAAAGATTATGTCATTTTGCCCCTTATCAGTGCTTTGTCCATAGGTGAAGAATTTTCTTTTTAAATAAACACTCCACTATGCTGTTGGTTAATCCTGATGAAACAAGGTTTACGTTTGTTGTTGCTCGGGCTTAGTAGCTCTGCTATTTGCTTAGTATATATATTACACATTCTTGTTTTGGGAATAAAAAAGGTGGGAAACACAGGTTGTAAATAAATACATGTCCCATATCTAAAAAATTAAGAGAACACTAAATGAATTCCATTTGAGTAAATAAATGTTTCCATGTTTTTCTGCATCCTATATCCCATCCTGAACATGACACCTAATTCAAAATATTCTTAAATCCCCAGACAAACTGTTGGTGTGGGACGAATTCATTCTTCTGGGGGACAAACCCAGATCCTGGGGGCTCCGCAATTTCATTCTGCAAGTTACAACTTTACATATATCATAAACAAATTTCACCTACGCAATTTAACTTCAATGGTATTAAGATGTAGACAGACAGATGTTTAAGTGAATTTACGTAATCAAATCTATTTCTTTTGTTTGCTTCATCATGTTGATGAATTATAACTTCCAAAATTCCTGGTTTGGCAGAACCATCTTGCCTATTTTCTGATAGCATTCTGATAGCTTGTTGTAAATGTAAGTTGTAAATGTTGATACATCACACTGTTATTTGAATAGCAGCCCTTCAAATATGCAAATAAAGCCACTTTCTTCCTTTAGTTTTATTCATAATTTTTAAAAAAATCCATCTATCCTAGGACCATTATTTTTCATATAAAATAAAACGTTATAGTCTATAAGTAAGCAATTTCTGATAAACTGATTTTTTTAATCTTGTCATCCAGTACTGTAGACAAAAAAAACCCCTAAGATATAAGAAATATAAAGTATGCATATTAAGACATACTCCTTTTACTAAAATCACCTTTGCATAGGCATTAGACCAAATTAAACTGAAAAATATGAACCTCAGTATAGCTTAAGATCAGTGGTGCGTTTCAAATATTTTTTACCACCAGTTTGGTGGGCGTGGCTTGGTAGGCGCGCTTTGTGTGCACGCACACACTTTGCGCACGTACGCCAAATGCACACTTTGCGTCGGAGGTAACCGGTTCAGTCTCCACTGCTCATCAGCGCCATCGGCTCAGCAGAATCAGGCCGAACCGGTAGAATACCACCACTGCTTAAGGTGCTCAGTAAAGGCATTGTTTTGAATTGGTACTTGTACTTTCTATTGTTGCCCACATTTTTTAAACATTTTAACTGTTGAAATATAATTCTATGTTAAAAAGAAAAAGACAATGTTAATCTCTTAACTAATTCTACCTGGTAAATGTTTGCTTCTACATTTAGACTTGTTTAGATATCACTAAATAAATTCAGATACCTTCCACATCTGGGACTTTCAGATCATTTATCACTGTTCCTTACACCAGTATACACCCCCGTCAGAAGGAAAACTAAGCCTGAAATCAAACTCATCAGATCTGGCCGGAGGGAGCACTTGATCAGCTGCAGGATTGTTTCTCAAATACTAATTGGAATTTATTTGAACAAGAGGATTTGGAGAAATATACAAAAACTGTACTGTTTTACATCTTGACCAGTTACTGTGAATAAGCACATCCGGATTTTTCCAAACCAGAAGCCCTGGATGAACAAGGACGTGCAATTACTTCTCAAGACACGTGATATGGCATTCAGGTCTGAGGACAGAGTTTGGTATAACAAGGCAAGAGCGGAACTGAGGCGGGGCATCAAGGAGGCAAAAAAGGACTATAAAGGGAAGATTGAGGACTACTTCACAAATAATGATCCACGACGGGCTTGTTAGGGAATTAAACACATCACTAACTACAGGAGCAGCAACCCCATATCAATCAAAAAGGACGCATCACTGGCAGAAGAATTGAACTGCTTCTTTGCCCAGATCGAACTGAATAGGTCTTTGAACACACTGCCTCTACAAACCACCAGTACTCAGCTGTTCACAGTACAAGAGTATGATGTGAAGCAGGTGCTCAGAGCAGTGAATGTAAAGAAGGCCGCTGGCCCTGATGGGGTACCTGGGAAAGTACTCAAAGCATGTGCTGACCAGCTCGCAAGTGTGTTTACAAATATTTTAACCTTTCTCTTACACAAGCCATTGTTCCATCTTGTCTCAAAACTTCCATTATTATTCCAGTTCCCCAAAAGACCTCTCCTGATACTTTAAATGACTATAGACCAGTAGCCCTCACACCCATAATTATGAAGTGTTTTGAGAGACTGGTCTTAAAATATATACAGGATTGCCTCCCATCAAACCTTAACCCATATCAGTTTGCCTATCAGAATAACAGATCCACAGAGGATGCTACTGCCATGGCTCTCCACATTGCACTGGACCATCTGGAGCATAGTGGGAGCTATGGAAGGATGCTTTTCATTGATTACAGCTCAGCTTTTAATACCATCTTTCCAGATATACTGATTAAGAAGTTGCTAGAAATGGGCCTCTCCTCTCACATCTGCTGTTGGATAAAGGACTTTCTTACTAACAGACCCCAAACTGTTAGGATTGGCAGCTATTTTTCCTGGCTCTCCACAGGGTTGTGTGCTGAGCCCCCTTTTGTATTCACTCTACAGCTATGACTGCACTCCCTCTTGTCCCACTAACTCTATAATAAAATTTGCAGATGACACCACATTGGTGGGACTCATATCAGAAGAAGACGAAACCGTCCATAGGTCAGAGGTTCTCAGACTGGTCTTGTGGTGCAAGAGTCATAACCTTGCCCTGAACATCAAAAAGACCAAAGAATTTATTATAGACTTCAGACGATGCAAAGCAGAGCCTCTTCCACTATATATCAGTGGAAATTGTGTGGAAAGAGTTCATAGTTTTAAATTTCTAGGAACTCATATTTCTGACAACCTTACTTGGTCGGTCCACAATATGGCCACTGCAAAGAAGGCCCAACAGAGCCTGCATTTCCTGAGGCTGCTGAAAAAGAGTGGTCTGGGTGAGAAGTTGCGGGTTACTTTTTCCCGTTCTACCATCAAGAGCATTTTGGCATACTGTGTAACGGTGTGGTATGCTGGATGCTCTGTAGTGGATAAGAAGATGCTCCAAAGAGTTAAAAACACAGCACAAAAAATCATCGGTTGCTCTCTTTCTTCTTTGGAAGAGATTGTGAAGACCAGACTCCTCTCTAGAGCACAAAAAAATCTCCACAGACCATTCTCATTCTGGTCATTCATATTTCAAATTGTTACCATCAGGGAGACATTATAGGTGTCTTAAAATGAGGACTAATAGACTTGAGAAAGTTTTTTTTCCAAGGCAATAAATTGTCTTGAATCAAACAGTACATTTGTGATTTATTTCTATGTATAAAATGGCATTTTTAAACTATTTAACTTAATATGTTTTAAATAGGTTTTAGACTAGGCTATTAATTATTATTATTTTTATTACTTTAATTATTTTAATTTTTAAATACTATGTAGTGTGATTGTGATGTGGTGTTTGGGGGACTGTGCGGGAGTAGCTTTCAAATTTCATTGTATTTTGAATGCAATGACAATAAAGGTATTCTATTCTATTCTATTCTATTCTATTCTATTCTATTCTACTCTACTCTACTCTACTCTACTCTACTCTACTCTACTCTACTCTACTCTACTCTAACCATAAGCTTTGAGTTTAAAAAAGAATTACAATATCTATGGCAAACTTTATATGATTTCACATACCTAATGTAGAAAGTACACGAATGTAGTTTAAAAAATAAGGATAGTTTAAAAATAAGGATGAAGTGCTATTTTATCTAGCTGTATTTGATCATATTGTAAAATTTTAGAAGTCAGGCCCATAAATGACTTCATTATTTCTTATCTTGTTGAAAAACAAGATACCTATCTTGATATGAATAATCAGTACCATAAAAGAATTAAACTTGTGACTTGAATCAGATATCTATGTTAGTGAAAATTAAAACAATAAAAAAATTCTCACTGTTTCCAACTTTTCCATTTAAAAATGTTAGGTAAGATCACAAAGACTGGGCATTGGTAGAAGTTACCATGAACGCCCTTTCTATCTATGCTGCGAGAGAGCCCAGGATGGGTTGACTCCTTCTTGCGATGTCATAGCTGAGTCTGTATTAAGATATAAAAGCCAGCCCCCGGGAGAGACCCCAGCTTTGGCAAAGATACTTGACAGACTGAAAGGTGTCTCTGAAAGCCCAAAATAAATACAGAAATATGTCTTACCCTCTCTGGATGAATCAAGGGAGGGGCTGGGCTCTCTTGCAGCATAGATAGAAAGGGCATTCACGGAAACTTCTACCAACGCCCATTCTCCTCCATGCTGCATCGAGAGCCCAGGATGCCAAAGCTTGCATGTCCACGGGCGGGTCCTCGTCTGGCTCAACACACCGACTGTGGAACCACTCGTTGAAGTACCTGTCTGCTGAAGGCTGCAGTCGCCAAGGCAAAAGCATCCAGACGGTAGTGTCTGATGAAAGGAGACGGGGATGTACACGTGGCCGCACGACATATCTCCTCCAAGGGTGCTTGGGTCGCCCAGGCAGCAGAAGTGGTGCGCTTCTGGTAGAGTGCGCCGTCAGACCTTGGGGAACCGGAAGGGCTGCAGCTTTGTAGGCCTGCTCAATGCAAGACCTGACCCACCTGCTAATAGTAGAAGAGGCCTTGTGCCCCAAGTGAGAAGGGAAAAAGGAAACAAACATGGCTTCCGACTTCCTGAAGGAGGAAGTACACTTAATGTATATTCTAAGAGCCCTTCTTACGTCTAGCGTGTGCCACTGCCGCTCTAAGTCATGGTGAGGGAGAGGATAGAAGTCAGGCAAAACAATGTCCTGGGACCTGTGAAACCAGGTGTTAACCTTTGGAATAAATGAGGGGTCCAGACAAAGAACAACCCTATCATCGTGAAAGGAACAAAGGTCCTGTCTGATGGAAAGAGCAGCAAGCTCGGAAACCCTCCTGGCAGAAGTGATGGCAACAAGGAACACTACCTTCAGAGTCAGGAAACGGAGAGACACTGTTCTAAGGGGTTTAAAGGGGGGCTTTGTAAGGGCATTAAGGACCAAATGAAGGTCCCAGGAAGGATACCTGTGAACCACCGGAGGGTGCAGGTTGGAAGCCCCTTTCAAAAACCTCATGACTGAAGTGTGATGGGATAAGGAAGGAAGCGAACCTCATGAAAGGACTGAGGAGAGGGCCGCAACCTGCCTGCGTAAGGTGTTGGGGGCCAAACCTTTCTCCAGCCCATGCTGAAGGAAGCTAAGAACTTCTGCCAACTGGGCTGAAGCAGGAGAAAGACCCTCCTTGAGGCACCATCGGGAAAAAGCCTTCCAGGTGGCATTTTAAATCGCCTGTATTTTACAAATTGGTTGAGAAATTTTAGATCAAGGATGGCTCGCCACCCCCTGAGGCTTTGGGAACAATGAAAAGGCGAGAGTAAAGCCCTCATGAATATGGCCATACAGCACCTTCTTGAAATCAGGGCTATTCAACCTGTTCCCCGTCTCAACGGGGAGTTGAGACGGGGGAACAGGTTGAATAGCCCTGATTTCAAGAAGGTGCTGAATGGCCATATTCATGAGGGCTTGCCTGGAAATGTCCCGAGACACAGGACAGATCAAAAAAATTTGGGGGTGGGGTTAGGAAGTCCAATTGTAACCCTGACCTAATAGTGCTGAGCACCCAGGCGTCCGTCGTTGACTTCTCCCATTTGGAGGCAAAGAAGGCTAGGCGACCTCCGATGGGTGGGGAGAACGAGGGATAACTTAGAGCGATGGAAGGAACAACCCCCTCCCCCCGAAAGGGCCATTTACCAGTAGAAGGTTGTTGCCTGCCAGATGTTCCTGCCTGTTGGTCTTGGTGTTGGGAGTATGGCCTGTGAGAGCGGGGGAAGCGAGATGAGGTCTCCGCTCAGAAGGCAGGAGGGCGATAAGGAGCACGGCGATAGTCGGCTTTCTTCCTAGAGGAAGAGAGAATTTTATATTTATCTCTGGTTTCGATGAGACAAGGTTCCAGAGCATCGCCAAAAGGCTTATCGCCTGCGAAAGGAACTGAAGCCAGCTTCCATTTTCGGCGTGACTCCGCCTGCCAATTTCGGAGCCATAAAAGTCTTCTTGCTGCTACAGAAGATGCCATGGCCTTGGATGCAAATTTGGTGGAATTGAGAGTGGCATCCGCAGTGAATTCCACCGCTGCAATAATCTTATTAAGGTCTTGGTGAGACCGAAAGTCAGAAGCAGGCAATCTATTCTGGAGTTGGCGCAGCCACCGTATGGATGCCCTGGTGAAGAAGGATGCTGCTGTTGAAGCCCGAACAGCCCAAGCAGCAGCCTGGTGATTGCGCTTGAGGGTCTGTTCGGAACGTTTATCATCCGGTTTCAGGATATCTTCTGGCTCCGTGGGAGTGCCAGAAGATGAGAACAAGGCCAGAACCAGAATGTCAATAGAAGGCACTGCCAGGGCATTGTCCAGAGCTGCGCTGACATTGTAGAAACGCTTATCTAGAAAAGATGGGCGAGGACCTGCCGAAGGAGAAGCGCACTGTTCCTTGACCATGTCCAGGAACAAAATGGGAGAAGGCAAAACCTCTGCATGCACTACAGGCTTGGAGAAGAGCGAATACCCTTGGCTAGAGGGATTTCCTTGTGGCTCGGGAGCCACTTCTTCTGGCAACAGCTTGGCAGTGACCAAGGCCTTGCTGAGTAATGGTCTGAAGAGAGTAGTTTTGAAGACCAAAGCAGAGGATGTCTGCTCTGGGCGAGAATCCTCTTCCTCTGAAAGATTTTGGTCAAAAATCTCACCCTCTTCACACTCTGAATGAGAAGAGTAACTGTGTTCAGATGGTGAAGGCCTTCCTTCCTCATCAACCTCCTCCCATTTGGGTAGAGAAGAATGGACCCTGAGGTCCTGAGGCCTGTGTAAATAAGGATGATGAGGCAAGGAACTTATAGATTGAGAAGGGAGAAGGTCCTGAACCCTTTCCAGAGGTTGAAGAATTTGCTTGAAGCCTTCAGCCAATCCCTGCCTAATGGCTGATGAGACTACATATTGGATATCCCTCGGTCTGTGCTCAAAGGTAGAGGCCGAAGGCTGAAGGCCCGCTGCTGTGGGAGTGAAGATGGCTTCAGGCCTAGATTGAGGAGAGGTTCGAGGCCTGGTGGGGGGGGGAGCATAGGGCACAGAAGCCTGTTGGAAATAAGGCCCAGATCTGCTTAAATCCTGAGGATCTGACTGTACAGCAAGAGCCTCAGGAGACCAGGATGGAGGATGGAAAGGCTCATAGATAACTTCTCCTCCCCTGGGAGGGCTTGGTTGGGGCCCACGAGTATCACCTGAAACATGCTGTAGTTGCACTCCCTTCTGTTGAATAGTTCTGTTGAACTGCCTCTCTAGAGCTGCATGTCTGCGCTTCTCTGCCCTCAATTCAGCCTGAGTTGCCTTCTTAGGGGCTAGAGCCTTAGCTTTGATTTTAGCAGCCACCTCACTCTGGACTGATTGGGTGCATTGCCTACGTCTTTTTCTCCTATTGGGCTTAAGAGACTGTTCCACTGCCTGAGCCTTATCTTGCTCCATTTGTAAAATAAAGGCTCTTGCGTTGGAAAGAAGCTGTTTAGAAATTTTTCTATTAAGCCCCTTAGGGTATAAATGGCCCCTGGGGCTTACAAAATGGCCGCTCACCTCGTGGTGGAAGACTTGAATCCAAGATGGCCGCTGACTACAGGAAAACAGGCTCCAAGATTGAAGAATCGTTCCTTAGGCTATACAGAGCCCCGAGCGAAGTCAGCAAGGGAAAACCACAGCAACCAGCTACACGATCAGCTGGCTGGAGCTCTTATCAGTTTGCCGATCGTGTTTACGATCCGTCCAAACTGCAGGCGTGGGGGAGGTCTGCAGACGCTGCCCAGCTTGCCTGCACAGAGCTCTGTAAAGCTGCTCCCAACTTGCAGAAGAGAGAGAGAGAGCCCTGCTCTCCTGGAAGAGCAGCTGCCCAGATCCCTGGGAGCTGCTTGAAGAGAGGAAAAAGGTACTGAAGATCGCTGGTGATTGCTATCTAACAGAAGGCTTTCAGAGACACAGCAACCAACTGAAAGGAGCTGAGTCAAAAGCTGGGGTCTCTCCCGGGGGCTGGCTTTTATATCTTAGTACAGACTCAGCTATGACGTCATAGGAAGGAGTCAAACCATCCTGGGCTCTCGATGCAGCATGGAGGAGAATACTAAGATCTTTTCAATTTTAGCTTTGATGTAATGTTTTGGCTTTACTTTTGTTTGGTTTCATTCTTGTTTAGAAAAAGTAACTTAATCAAGGTAGATACCTTCACAACAATATTTAATCTTCTACAGACTGATTTAGGTAAACCCATGATTGTTTAAGTATTAGGTATGACCTGTTCCAATCACATCCACTAAAAAGACTTCAGAATTATTTAAGGGAAACCACAAATAAATACTCTGAAACATTATCAAATACATTTACATTTATTCAATTTAATTTATTAAAGTATTTCAAGTTGTGTATCAAAAAGAAGATAATATTAAAATAAAAATATCCATAATGACGCCTAAGCACAGAAGAAGCTAAACAGGTTCTGACCCAACTGTTTCTGATTGCCAGTGCAATGGCATACCTTCTAAAGCAGGGGTCTCCAACGTTGGCCACTTTAAGCCTGGAGGACTTCAACTCCCAGAATTCCCCAGCCAGCAAATTCTGGGAGTTGAAGTCCTCCAGGCTTAAAGTGGCCAACGTTGGAGACCCCTGTTCTAAAGAGATTACACTGTCTTGATCATTTATAAGGAAGCACACAATTGCTTGTTGGGATCCATCCAGGTAATCTTAATTCACCAGGAATTTTAGGATGTTTCAAAAATATATGAACAACTGTCTCAATTTCAGTGTCTGAACATGTATATAATGACACTTGATAGATAATATTACCATATTAGACAGTCAACACCTCAAGGTTAACTTGTCTAAGGATATTAATTTAAGTGTCCTGCTATGTGAGGGTACAAGTATTTAGGTATAGCAAAAGCTATATACCTAAGTCAAAGTAGCAAAAACATGAGATATTTATATCTAGTCCATTATGGCAGTGTGGCACTCATCTATCTATAGATAGATGAGTGCCACACTGCCATAATGGACTAGACAAAGGTTAATTGTTTCTTTCACAAGGAATAACTGTATACCATTTTATCTATACAAACTGGACTAGCAACATGCCCTCTAGATTTGTATCAGCCAATATTTTAACCCGCAGAGTCTCAAGATGGGCCTCAACATAGAAGCTTCCAAACTCTAACCAGAGCTGCTAGAACAAAACAAGAAATTTGGCAGAAATTTGGATTGAATCATTTCTTGCATATCATACAACACTCATGATATATGCAAGATTAGTAGGTGTTAGCTTTGAGAATATTAACAACATATTTATTTCCTTTATAGCTTGTGTATTTAGTACTTACAAGCTTTTTTGGTGCATAAAGAGTAAAATTTAAGAAGAAATAAGTCAAAATATTGGACAAGAATGTATTTGCATATTAGTTTTAAACCAATACAGAGAAAACAACTGTGTAAGTTCTTTATCCATGACTGATTAACCATTAATTAACAACAGTACTGTCTTACGGATTAATTTCCTCAAGCCCATGAATATACATATTAGTTTCCTGTATAAATTTCTGTTCTTCCTGTACTGTAGTCATAGTCCTATGAAGTTAATAGCTTTAGTTTCAGACCTGAAGCAGGTAAAGATAATAAAGATCACATATCCATTTGTAAGATGCATCAAGGAAGAAAGGAATGGAAGTCATGCAATAAAAATCTTTATTTGCATATTAAATGTAGCCAAAACCAAAAATAAATAAGAAATGTTCTATGATCAAATTCCAGCATACCAAATATTTAAAATCAGCTCTTTCAAAAAAGACTATGGATAAAGAACTTACACATAGATTTGGCATACAATAACATTATAGAGAAGGCCCCACTAAAGAATTCAGATAACAGATGAATTATAATATTTATCTAGTACAAAATCAGGATTTTAGAGCGCAGTTGCCATGATAATTTCAGAGTAATATGAAGAATCATATTAACTTCTCCAGATTTCCAAAACTGTCAAAATGAATAAAATGAACAATGGAATTAAATACAAATTAAATATCATAAATATTATGAAGACTAAATATTGAGTTTCAATGGGGCTGTTCTGTGCTCAGTAAATTATAATAGGTTTTAGGCTAATAGGGATTCACTTTTCCTAGCAAAAAGATTCTTTATCTGAAAAACATGATTTTTATTTTAATAGTTTTGAAATATGCAACACAAATTATTAATTATGAATGGTAAATACTCAGTGATTTCAGTTGTGAAAGGAATTAAGACCAACTGAGCTACATAAAGCATTTAGAAGGGGATCCCAGCAATACCTGAGAGTATGAACAAAGTTCCTCTTCCCTAATGAATGATCTCCGCATAAGTTCTTTGGTTCTAAAAACACCCAAAGTGCCTTTAATTCATTAATTTTCCGAATCCTTAAACAGTTCCTGATAGAGAATCATGATAAAGCATTGTTATGAAAAGAACCATTTCATTGTACATGAATGGCACACTTTGTAAATTTATAAAAATGACATAATACATGAACTTCCATTCTCACTTTTTTTTTCTTTTCTTTATTAATCTACATTTTGTGTAGTTGTAGGAAGTTCTGGTTGTAGAGAAAAAGAACTGCTGAATAGACAATTCTACTTTTCTTATATAGAAGTTTATTAAACTTCCAGCCTCTATGACTTTCTCTCCCAGCAACCTTCTGTAGCCCACCAGAATAATTATTTATTATGTAACATATTTTTAATCCATCATCTAAATTAAATAATATTTAAATTTAAAAAATGGGATTTCCCCCCCCAATTTTTACAAAGCAACCAAAGAAAAGGCAGATTTGGCATGAATAGTTTTTACACTACCAATAACATCAGCATTTCCTGTAGTTGACATGCATCACAACTGTAGTTATTTTTCTACTGCTTACCACTTTCTTCAACAAGTAATGATGTATACAACTTTCTTATTAGACACATGAATGATATTTACATCATAGAAGTTAAGATGCCAGACTTGTCGACCAGTAGGTAGGCAGTTTGAAACCCAAGCACTGCATGCCAGGGTGAGCTCTAGTCCTTCCCCCAGCTCCAGGCTACTTAAGAAGTTTGAAACCATGCAAATGCAATTAGATAAATAGGTACCATTTTGGTGGGAAGCTAACATTACAGGTAGTTCTTGACTTACAACAGTGCATTTACTGACCATTCAAAGTTAGAACGCCACTGAAAAAAGTGACTTATGACTATTTTTCACACTAACAACCATTGCATTCCCATGGTCACCCATGGTCACGTAATCAAAATTCAGACACTTGACAACTGACTCATATTTATGACAGTTGCAGTGTCCTGGGATCATGGGATCCTCTTTTGCGACCTTGTGACAAGCAAAGTCAATGGGAAAACCAGACTCACTTAACCACCATGTTACTAATATAACAACTGCATTGATTCACTTAACAAATGTGGCAAGAAAAGTCATAAAATGAAGCAAACTCACATAACAAATTTCTCATTTAGCAACATAAATTTTGGGGTCAGTTGTGGTCGTAAGTTGAGAACTATCTGTATTGTATTGGCATACAGTCTGCTGGCCACATGACCACAAAAACGACTTCAGACAATGCTGGCTCCTTCCGCTAGGAAACAGATGAGTATCACCCCCTATAGTCAGACATAACCCGACAGAGGAAATCTTTAACTTTTTCCTTTACAGTAGTTTTAACAACAGCCTTCCATAATAACATGCAAAAGATTATTCAAATATCATTGGTTTATTTAATGAGTCTGACCACTCAGTCTTCTGTTTTATTCCTGTTTCAGTGATCTGAGTAGTGAGAAACTGTCGTAGTAGGCTACAAAAATAGCATGGCATATAGCTACTTAATCTTAAATATTTTTATTTCCATCAATAAAAGTTAGGTAGACCAACAACAAAATCCACAACAAATGATATGTTGAGAATGCTAAAAGTCTTTCTTCAGTAATAACAGTTTTGATCTAAGATACACAGAGAAGGTGGTAAAATTCTGTCTATACATTAGGAAATGAAACAAACTGTCAGATCCGTGTATCTGCCATTCTTCAATGGAAGAAGAAGGGGGGGGGGGAGTTGGTACAAGTAATCCTTTTTGATGTAACCTGAATATACTAAATCTTATATTGAATCTGTATAACTTGCACATGATATACAACTGGAGGACTGGATCCAGATGTCTAGAAACTTGTCACCATAAAAATTCCAGCTCTGAAAGATACTCCCTGGGAAACTCTTCTAAGATACCTTCCCAGAAAGGGGGGGGAGGGGGGAATTAACATGTTGGTTCTTTGTTTGACTAAATCCACATCTAAATAAGGGGAGAGGTTCTAACCCCCTTTATCTATTACTGTATGCCTGGAAGCATCTTAGATTCTGCTTTGACTAGTAATGGATTCTCTTCCTTACAATAAAGAATTCCTTTTGAAATACCTAGCTTTCAGAAGTTCATTCTTTTCAGTTGAAGGGGAAAAATCCACTGCTTTCACAAACTAATTGTGATGACATCCCCAGATGCATCTCCAAATACCTCTCCATATGTCAGTTCAGAGGACAATGAACCAGTCCCAGGTACGTTAGGGTGGGAGTTGGTCAATGGGTCTGAGCAGCCAGTTGAAAGGGATTTGGCTAAAGCTCAGTTGCAGCAGGACACCCTTGAGGTTTCAGGTAGGGAAACACACAGCTGCAGCCAGTTAGTTATGATGATGAGAAACTGCCTTCTGCATCTGATCGGAGAACACTTAGGGCAGAGAAAAGGCATCAGGAGCTGCGAAGGTCAGCCCAATTACTCATGAGAAGGCAGCCTCATCCCTCTCGATGGGCTGCACCAGAAGTTGGCTATTTAGCAAGCAGACAGATGGAGACAATGCTGGGAACATGTTTGTTTCCTAGCTGTGTGTTTCCTGCTCTATGTGGTCCCTGGCTTGCTTTGGATTGACACTGTGCCTTGACTTGGGACTTTTCTTGCATTGTGAACATTCGTGTTTGTGGGTTTAATTTTGCCTGGTGGGTTTGTCTTGATTGGGAAACTTTCAATTGCCTTGTGGACTCCTTGGTTATTGCTCTGTGGACTAGCATTGGTCTGTTTTTGGCTGGACTTAATTGGGACAGTTCTGGTTTTGGGGGAAGAGAATTGCTGGGGAACCTTAATAAACCTACTAAACCATCATTATGTGTGTGTGCAAGTGAACTGGACAGCACAGTAATAGAGTAATCTTCCCAAACCTGAACTAGTACTCATCCTATAGGCTTTAAACTTCCTTCTATAGTATTTGTCCTGCTGGAAATTAAGATGTTTCTCTTGATTGTGAAACATTTCAAATCCTACGTACATTGACTGTGAATCTCTGAATAAAATTCTAAAATATTCTCTCAGCAAGGTTGGTTCACAGATGAATAAACCCAAGCTCAGTTCCTGGTGACTTGGTGCACATGTTCATTTAATTTTCTTGGCATTAATAACTGACACGATCTTCCACTGCAATTTTCTCTACTTCTCAAATTAACCTGCAGCCCTAGTACTGCCTTATGGTTTTCTATCAAATTCAACTCTGCTCAGCTGTGCAAAATTAAACAGATGCTGCCTCTAAAGGGAGGTTGAACAACTAGTCTGTGGTGTAGCAGGACCAATCTGGAGCTGAATATGTTTAAAACTGTAGAGATGAGAGTGGATTTTAAAATTGATTCTACCATCTCTTACTGAATTCAACAGCACAATAGCCACAGTAGAATCCTTTAGATTTTGGGGTTCTATAATCTCCCAGAATTTGAAGTGGACACCTAGAATCAACAAAAAGGCACAACAAAGAAAAAATTTTCCTGTATCAACTTAGGAAGTTCAGGCTGCCTCAGAAGCTGTTGATGCTGTTCTACAGCGGCATTATTGAATCGGTCATTTGTACTTCTGCAACTGTCTGGTTTGGTTCAGCAACTAAACAGGACAAGTACAGGCTCCAATGAATAGTTAGGACTACAGAAAAAAAAGTATTTCAACCAGCTTGCCTGTCGTAGAAGACCTGTTTATTACACAGGTCAGAAGG
This sequence comes from Notechis scutatus, assembly GCF_049901735.1. NCBI lineage: Eukaryota > Metazoa > Chordata > Lepidosauria > Squamata > Elapidae > Notechis > Notechis scutatus. The sequence continues at coordinate 68,588,495 of NC_142012.1, read as the reverse complement.
AGGGCTAAGAAAACAACTACAGATCCCTCAGATTCTGGGCATAAACTGTTTCAACTCCTGTCCTTGGGACTTGCCGTTATAGAGAATTACAAACAATTAGACATAGGAACTGTTTTTCTTTCTTGTGTCATCACTCTGTTGAACACTTAAATCCTCACAATACTGAAAATATGTCCATGTTATATGGCTGTAGTACTATCGACCTTTTCATCTTCCCTACTGCCCCTCTTATTGGTATCTTTACTATGATTACTATTACTCTGTTTTGGCTTTGCATGTACATTGAGAGCTTCAGCACTGGAGACAAATTCCTTGTGTGTCTAAATCACACTTGGCCAAATAAAGTATCCTCTCCTGTCCTGTCACTTTAGGTGTCAGTCTCAAAAAAAGAATTGATGCCTGCTCATGGCAGTGCTTGGAATGCAAAGCTATAAAACTACAGAATTATTTTTAATTTATTAATGGCTTCCCCTTCTTACCAAATGTACCTATACATAAATAAAGAAGGATGCAATATATATTAATCAGTCATATTTTCAAAACTTTAAATTACAAGTGCTGTACAGATAAAAGTTCCTGATCTACCACTGTACATACTAAACTTCTGATGCAACTGGATTTCCTATGCATATGTCAAAAAGAGAGAGATCTGCTAACTATCTGCTAAGTCTTTTAAGTAATACCGGTATAAAATCTCATTATTAATAAACATACACTATTCAATTTCTTTCAATTAATTTTGAAAAATATACAGCAATACATTTTTAATTTACACGGTTTAATTGTTTGCTTTAAATTTAGATTACCTATGCACATAAAACAGGTACCCCAAAATGACTCTCAAAAAGTTGATAGAAACAGTCATTCACTAGTTGTCAGATCAATTTTTAACAAAACTCTTGGTTCAGTTACAAGTGCAAGATGAAGGGCAAAGTTAATCCAAGGAAACTAATAAAATAGAATGAAAGAAATCAGTTAATAACTATATGCCTGGAATAGCTTAATAATTTGCAATTATTTGCAAATTTACTGGTTGCAATGCATAATATCTGGAATAACATTGTCAAGAAAAGAATCACATCCTCCAAACCCTACAAATGGTATATAAACAAAGGGAAGATGAATAAATAAACAAACAGAAGTGGGTTCGATTCAGATACACAAGGTAATTTCAAATACTGTTGCAATTTCAAAATTCAGTCAATGCATATTTATTTTAGTTTAAAGTAAGCCGCTGCTATTGTCTATGTGTGATAATCATTTCTGAATTTATGAAGTAAAATTACAAAATTATATTTCTTAAACTTTTTAAATGTATATTACACACTGTAAAGAAGCTAATCAGACATCAATGAACAAAACTTGGAGTTGCACAAACTTTTATAATTCTAATATTTTAGAACCTGAATGAAGTATGTGACAATCTGCTTTTCAGAATTATTTTTATAGTGAGTGAAATGGCTTGTACTTCCTGTTGTTAAAACCTCTTAGGGTATCATATGCACAGCCTGCGAATAGATTATAATGTCCTTAATGACAAGAGGCTGTAAAGAATTGCCTAAAACTATAGCAGAAAAAGATTTTGTTTCATTCTAATAAATTTTTAGCATATCCTTTTCTTCAAAAGCAAATGAACTTTTTTCCTGAAATGTTCACTGCCCCAATAAAGTTACAATTCGAATTTGTTGACATAAAGCCATATATTATAAAAATTTCCATTAAAATTTTTTAAGGTCACGAAAAAGAAAAATTATAAAAATATGTCTGCATTCCCATTTTAAAATATTAATTTTACACTTTGTTGTTAGAACACAGCTCATTCTATGTGTTAATAAACCAAAATTTAAACAGGCAGTAAATGTTTCCACATACAGTATCTTCTTAAAAACACAATTTATTGCTTCAAATAGCATTACATACAGCAACTGTATGTAACTGTATTCCAGCTGAACAATTTCAGCCCAAGAAGTCATGACTCATGTATTAGGTGGTTTGTTTCAGAAATGGGAATTAACTGGGAAGGCTAGCTGTGAAGCATTTGATTCCTCAAATAACTTTTCTTAAAGATTAAAACTGTCGTTTTGAATTAAGTTCAAAAAGAACATGGAAGCACTATGACCAACTTTCTGAAAGAGATCAAATGAAAAACCCCGACATTTTTCAAAAAGTTATCCCATATGGAGTATGTTGAAATAAACTGGTTTGTTATGTAGCTTGGTAGATTTTAGATTTAAGTTGTTTTCATGTAATTTCCATTGATTTTAATGGAGAGAAATCTATTATTAACTTGTTTGCAACTTCAGTGAGGCCTCTCATTCATGCTTTTTCCTCTGTGCAGCTAGAACTTCACTAGCCTTTGTTAAGCACATATCCTCAGAACAGCCTTTGCTTCTTTATATGGTGTGACTGAAATAAGAGTTTCTCCCATGCCTGCCAATAGTGGACAAGATTGCTACATACAGTGCTTAAAAAGTGTGTTGAATCAGAATTTCCTTCTGATTCAGTCAAAGCTGCTTTGCCATATAAACTGCTATAAACCGCCTGTCCAACATAGCATTTCTCTTCGTATTACCAACAGAAAGGAGGGAAATGACTTTTTTTTCATATCACCGCCTCCTCATTATTTTTGCTATTCCTTCCAGGGCTCAACGAGGCAGTGAAAGAAATGGGGAGGAAATGATCTTACGCCCTAATGTATAGGATGGGATAAGAAGTCCCCCCCCCCAAAAAAAGCAGGTCTACTTCTGTTTAACTAAAAGCTCCTACCATCCTAGCAAATTATACATTGGGATGTATGGCTGAGGTTGTCCGAAAAGGTAGCAGTTGTGTTCCAACTGCTCATGTATTAGGAAATATGGATGATCCTATAGAGAAGGGAAGTTAACAGATAACAGATAATTAGAGTTGGAAGGGACCTTATAGGTCATCTAGTCCAACCTCCCGCCCAAGCAGGAGACCCTACACCATTTCTGACATATGGGAGTCCAATTTCTTCTTGAAAGCCTCCACTGATAAAGCTCCCACAACTTCCGAGGGCAATTTCTGTTCCAGTGGTTGATTGTTCTCACTGTCAGGAAATTTCTCCTTATTTCCAGGTTGAATCTCTCCTTGTTCAGTTTCCATCCATTATTCCTTGTATGGCCTACAGGTGCTTTAGAAAATAGCTTGACCCCTTCCTCCCTGTGGCAGCCCCTCAAATATTGGGAGACTGCTAGCATGTCTCCCCTGGTCCTTCTCTTCACTAGACTAGCCAGGCCTAGTTCCTGTAACCGTTCTTCATATGTTTTAGTCTCTAGTTCCCCAATCATCCTGGTTGCTCTTCTCTGCACTTTTTCTAGAATCTCAACATCTTTTTTATAGTGTGGTGACCAAAACTGGATACAGTATTCTAGATGTGGTCTTACTAAGGCTTTATAGCATGGTATTAGTACTGGACTTGATCTTGATTGTATCCTTCTGTTAATGCAACTTAGGATTGCATTGGCTTTTTTGGCTGCTGCTGCACACTGCTGGCTCCTATTTAGCTGGTTGTCCACTAAGACTCCAAGATCCCTCTGACAGTTACTGCTATTGAGCCTGGTTTCACCAAGTCTATATGTGTACTTTTGGTTTTTCTTGCCTAAGTATAGGACTTTACTTTTCTCTACATTGAATTTCATTTTATTAGATGTGGCCCAGTGTTCTAGTCTGTCAAGATCCATCTGGATCTTGAGCCTATCTTCTTGGGTGTTGGCTATTCCTGCCACCTTAGTATCATCCGCAAATTTGATAAGTTCCCCTTCTATTCCCTCATCTAAGTCGTTAATGAAGACATTGAAGAGTACTGGGCCTAAGACAGAACCTTGTGGCACCCAAGGGCTGTCAAAGTCACAGCCTGTGGGCCAGCTGCGGCACGCACTGGCCACATCCAGTTTAGCAAAGTGGAAAAAAGTCATGATACATCATGTGATGCTGCCGTGACTACGTGAGTTTGACACCCCTGCTATAGAGAGATACTATTCTGAGGATAAACTGAAGGACAATTGCCAAGTAATTCCCAAACTTGAGCTTTTTAAGGAAAGGCAAGCTAGCAAATAAATAAACAAACTTTATATAAATCATAGAATTGGAGTAGTTCTCCAGAAGATGTTATAGAGCCAAGGTAATTTTTTAAGTTTCTCAGCAGTTTAAAATATGAGTTTAAAACGTTTAGAAAGAAGAAACTGAACTGTTGTACCACTTTATTTGAAAAAAGACAAAGTAAACTCTTCAAACCTTTTCATATATTACTACAGAGAGATTAAGTGCAGAAAAAGTAAAATAAAAATAAGTTCTCTCATTTGAAAATACTTAAAAGCTATTATGATTCCAGCCAAATCTTATCCTATAACCAATAGTACTGTGTAATAGTGGTGAATATCTAATTAATAGGGGGGTAGAAGTATAACAGTAATACTCTTCTACCACCATATTAATTAGAACATTTGAATAATTCAAATCCAATCTTTTTTTTCAAATATGGTTGCTATCAGTTTTCTTTCTTTTAAATTTTAAGTAATTCACACATGTACATGAACACTACACATCGTATCTTGATCCAGAGAATCATGTTTTAAGTGACTTTCAAGTACTACACCATTAGCAAAGTGAAATGATGTTAGGCAATTTCAGGAATATCTTGGAAGAGTCCCAGCCTGGAATGAAATTTTACATTTGCAATACTTAATGGCAGAAAAGACAATTGAATACTTTCCAAATATTTTGATCAGCCCATCAACCTACCCAGCATGGGCAATGGACCAGGAGATATAATTCAAATATCCTGGAGAGTAACAAGTTTAACCTAAAGCTAAAGCTCCACAGATTTATTTCATCATTTGCAAAACTTTTTGTCTCACTTCTTCAGTCACTTGAACCTGGAGATCTAGTAGATTTCATAGCTTCTTTTGCATCGACTAGAGATAAAGTCATGTTTTTTACTCTGGGATTTCCAAGAATCAACTCACTGACTGAATAATTGTTACATTTTCATAATGAATGGCTGGATGGACATTAATTGTCTCGCTGTCTTCCCTGACTATTCTCTATATTCTGTAATTGGCAGAAATGACAAATTATGGCTGACTTCAAGTACTTTGGAAGGTTTGGGGAGAAAAGATCTTGGATTGGACTTCAGTGGTTTCCAATATCTTTTCTGTAGCTCTTATATACTAATGAGCTCATAGTAATATTCCACTAACAATCCATGGAGATTCTCAGTGATCCAGGTCATGGTTGTCCCAAAGTTGTTGTTTTTAAAAGTCAACTGGACTTTCTGGCTTTTCTTTGAAGATGTTTCGCTTCTCATCCAAGAAGCTTCTTCAGCTCTGACTGGATGGTGGGGAATAGAAGAATTTATACTCCTTGCAGACTGCTGGACATTTGTGTTCTTTTAGCGGGTTGTTAGGCCCATGTGTGCACACACAAAGCACACTCTCATGGCACACTCTCCCGTAGTAAAAAAGGTTGAATCCTACCACTGCCCCCATTGTAGCCAACCTCTACATGGAAGAGGTAGAAACCAAAGCCCTAGACTTCTTTACACTCACTGGTATAGGTATGTTGACGATACTTGGATCAAGATCAAAACACAGGAATTGGAAGCATTCACCAAACATATCAACCCTATGGACAGACACATCAAATTCACACAGGAAAATAGTCTAGCCTTCCTGGACTGTGCAGTACACATCAAGGAAGACAGAAGACTAAACATAGAGGTTTACAGAAAACCCATTCACACAGATCAGTATTTATATTTTGATTCCCACCACCCACTGGAGCACAAAATGGGAGTCATCAGAAACTTACATCATCGAGCTGAAGGCCTGCCTACCAGCAAAGATGGGAAAGAAAAATAATGTAAAAACATCAAGGAAGCCCTCAGAACATGTGGCTATCCCAAGTGGGCCTTCATCAAGTCTCAAAAAAGACCATACAGAGTTCCTCTGTAACAGACAATGATGAGAACAATAAACAAAGCAACGTTGTCATTCCATACGCTCAGGAGGATCTTCAGCCAACATGACATAAGTGCACGCTTCAAACCCAACAATACACTAAGGTAGAAGCTTCTCTACCCCGAGGATAAAACACCCAGACACAAACTGAGCAATGTGGTATATGCAGGATAATGCAGTGAACCATGTGCAGATCTGTACATTGGGGAAGCGAAACAACCACTTCATAAACGCATGGCACAACATAGGAGAACAAAAAAATCAGGGCTAGATTCAGCAGTCCATCTACATTGAAAAGACAAGGGGAACTCTTTTGAAGACAACAAAGTGCATATTTTGGACAGAGAGGATTGCTGGTTTGAAAGAAGGGTTGAAGAGGCCATCTATGTCAAAACTGAACAGCCCTCTCTCAATAGAGGGGAAGGGATACGACATCATCTATCTCCAATCTACAACACGGTCCTTTCAACAGTTCCAAGAAGGCTCCACACCAATTTGCACCACTTAAGTGACCCTGATGACACAGATAAACCTCCAGGTGACCTTAACAACCCACTAAAAGAATGCAAATGTCCAGCTGTCAGCAAGCAGTATAAATCCCTCCATTCCCCACCATCCAGTCAGAGCTGAAGAAGCTTCTTGGATGAGAAGCGAAACGTCTTCGAAGAAAAACCAGAATGTCCAGTTGCCTCTTGAAAAAAGCACCTTTGGGATCCCACTAACAGATACACAAAGATGCCTCTACTTTTTATTTATTTATTTATTTTTGTGCACGCTTAACATTTTGGAGATGATCTATGATGTCATCTTGTCTCATCCTCAGAACTAGTTTAAAATTGTCTTTAGATTTTTCAGTTTTAACTGTGTTTCCTCTTCTCCAACACAATCTTGCTATATCCAGTTTGCAATGTTAAGCGTGATGCAGTCAGGAGCCAGGATTAATCAAGGTGAACCTAATCTTAAATAAAAAAAAGAATTGGAATCAGAAGTATGTGTCTATCACTGGCGTACAACTGAAATACTTACAACTGAAAATTTAATCTAGATCAAAAAAAGTTATGGGTTTGAATCCGTATAAAATAAAATTTGAAACTGTTTTGTGTGCTAATGAAGAACATTGCTATTGGCAACATGTACAAAAATGTTGTTGAAATTGAAGCTGAGAAATGAATATGTGAATGGCAAGGAACTTTTGGTGCAATATAATGCTTGAGCAATGAGTAAATATGAATAATATGTGGACAAAATGATCTAAAATTTACACTGAACTATAACTTTAAAGATTTTTCTTTCTGTGTCATTGGTACCTATCACCAGACAAATTTTCAAAAATACTGTATAGCTCAAATGTATGATGGAAATATAATTGTAAAGATGGAACTTTTATAATCTTTGGTGGACTTGTAATAAGGAAAGAAATATTGGGGTTATAATATATTTTAATGCAGAAGAGTTTTAAAATGACTATAAATTAAAACCAGAGGACAAGGAACTTCAAAAAATTGAATTGGCTGACTGCAGAGAAATTATTTATGCACAAAAATGGAAGACAGGTCAATTCCCACAAAGGAAGAATGGAAGAAAAAATGATGGAATTAGCAGAGATGGCAAAATTAACAGTTTTAGTCAGAGAAAAGAACATCTAGTTTTGTTTCTCCCTGGAAACAGCCTTTAGACTTTGTGCTCAAGACAGAAAAATATGTAATTTTGACTTTGGGATTTGCTGATTAAATTTGTTTGTTCTTAAAGAAATGGCTAATTTTATTACGAATATAAAAGTAAAAAGTTGAGGCTGTACTTTTATTTTGTATTCTACTATGTTGAAAAAATTTAAAAGTCAATGCTATTTTTTTCTTTTCCTCTTTATCCTACTCTTCTCCTTTCCTATGTCTATGGAGATTCTCAGTCATCCAGGTCATGATTGTCCCAAAGTTGCTTTTTCAAGAGGAAACTGGACTTTCTCGTTTTTATTTAAAGACGTTTCACTTCTCATACAAGAAGCTTCTTCAGCTCTGTTTGGTGTTTGGTGAATGCTTCCAATTCCTTTGTTTTGGTTTTGACCCAAGATCAAGAAGTATAAATCCTTTCATTTCACACCATCCAGTCACACCTGAAGAAGCTTCTTGGATAAGAAGCGAAACATCTTCAAAGAAAAACCAGAAAGTCCAGTTGCCTTTTGAAAAAGCACCTTTGGGGTCTCCTTCCCTATCTTTATTTTTATTTTATATTATTATAATACTAATTAAAATATAAAATAGAGTTAAACTAAAATGACATTTAGACTAAATATAAATTAGAGGATTTTCTAAACCATTTTCTCATTCAGAGACTAAGTTGAATCAAACAGCATCCTTCTGATCCCAGAAGCTATTTTATAAAGCACTGGACCACATCTTAAAGAAATTATGCAATCTCTATCTTTTATAATTTCTACCTAATAGTCTCCTAGAAGCTATTTGTTTTTTTTACATAACTTCCATCCATGTTGTGCAAAAGATAGTTTGGCAATTCAAAATTCCAGATTTTGACAATCTCTTGAGTCTCAGTAAAGGTGAAAAATGAGGCAGATTATAGTGAGAAAAGAAACAACTATAGATAGGCATCTGCAGAAATTGAGAAACTTTGAAAAGTTCCTTAAGAAGGAGAAGCAGAATAGATAATGGCCAGAATCTCTAGAAGTAGAGTGCTTGTTCTCCAAAGATGGAGAATAGAACAAGGGCTTCTTAGTTGAAGTAAATGGGAGAGTTCTGTTACAGTCTCCGGGCAGAAAGGCATGTGAAAGGCAGAAAGGCATCCATGGATTCTCCAATCGTCGTGCTGGAGAAATGTTCCACTGTACTTTTTACTCCATTTTGTACAACTTTAACCCGATGATATTTTAATCAATGTAGCATAAGCAGATTCATCAATAATATCAATGTGATTTAAGTCAGGCTGCCTATTATTGATTATTATTTATTGTTTTAATAGATTTTTTCTTCTAAGTAATTGGCAGCCAATGTAAATTATTTCAATTAATAAAAAGAAACTTATTTATTTCACCTTTTCAATATCCAGTAAATAGTTCATAATAATACAGTCAGATAATATTTATGAGTTTTCTGATGGGGCAAAGCAACACAACTTAATTCAGTATTCAAACCATTTAAAATTATGAGTTATCTTAACTAAATTTTCTAGAATCAATAACATACTCTGTCCATTTTCTTCTTCCTTGCTAATTTATATGATCTCATTACATCTATTCTTTCCCAGCATCTACAATTACTTCCGTTGGTCAGAAACTTAACAACAGTTTTCTTCTAAACAAAAATTATTCATCATATTACTTTTTATTTTACAAAACAAAAAATGCACACCATAAAGACAGGAAACATATAATAAACAAATATATACAAATATCATATCTGTGATGCCATTAATCTGCTATAAATGATTTATATCTGAAATAATTATCTCACTTCTCCCTTTAATAAGCTGAAAAACATGTCAAGGTTCCTTGTTTTTCCTACCACATATCAAACATGAAACTGAAATATATTTCCTTCTTCTTCTTCTTGAATGTCTTTAAAATATTATTTAATTTAAAAAACAGGAGACCAAAAACTCTAATACCAACAGGATTTTCCAATTAATCACTTCCAGCTACTTTCAGAACATTTTTAGTTATAAATCTCAACTTCTTTCTAAAACTAATCCTTAAAGCTTCTCATGGAAGCCTTTGGTCAGTTTATTTTTCCATCAACTAATATTCTTGTTTACCCTTGATGATGTCAATGGGACACGGTTTCAGACATTTTTAATCTCTGAGCCAGACTTCATTAGATAAACAAATTGCTTCAGCCTAACTGGTTTATTAATTTATCAAAATATGGTCTTTCATCTTATAATATTTCAAAGAGAAGGGCAATCATACTACATGATTAATATAAGCTAAAAACAAACATACTTTTTTGTGCCTTTGAATCAATTTTTGACTGCTTGGCAACTGCCTGTACCAGTGCCTCCAATTTTAATATAATGAAATAATGTCAATAAAATAATAATGTAAAGATACATTATTACCCAATAATAAAGGGATTAACAAGACAAAAGATGAGAAGTATGGACAAGACCAAATGTCATAAAATGCTATTTTATAATATTGGTGATCATTATTAACAGATAGTAGGAACTGTGGATGATACATTAAATAACAAGTAAGAGCAGCACAGAATAAAAATACCAGAAATAGAATTACTTGTGATATTCTAAGCCAGCAGAATTACATGAAATTAAATACCTTGCCTAACTGCAAAAAGATAGCAGAAGAGTAAATGAAACTTTCTCATGATAATATTTCCTATAGTAGGAAAACCACTAAGTATAGTGACAAAAAAAGGGAAATGGAGGACATGGGTATCAAATACATCCCTTGATGTATCGGGACTTTTTTTCCCTTCACTAAACTGGGCGTGGCCAGCATGTGACGCATCCGGACCGCAGGCCGAGAGTTTGACAGCCCTGATGTAGGAGGTGACCAGGCTTAGCCCAAGGGAGGGATCAAACATGTCAGTCATAAGTCCCCAAATTTCCAGAGCTAAGTCAAACCCACCTTAAATGCTTCTCATATCTCCCGCTCATTTCCATTAACCGCCAGTTGGTCAGATTCTTGTAAAGAGCATAAAGCTTCCATTAAATCTTTATACTCATTTTAACTGCCAGAATCTCCTGATTTCCCCAGAATTTGATATTAATCTAACCAACTAGAATAGTGTTCAGTCTAGTCATCTCCTACAGGAATTCAAATTGTCCTTTGCAAGTTTGAAAAGCAAAGGAAAGCTGAAGATTGTTAACAGTTGCAGAAATTGCTTCCCTTAACAGTTGAGCAGCTGATCCTAACTGTGATTGCTAAATGAGAACTACCTGTATACAATATTGATCATCCAGTAACATTCAGTTTCAATTAGTTTCTACCTATCATATTGTGGTAAAATTTCTGAACCCAGTCCATCTTCCAAGAGTATCTATTTTTACAGTGCACTGCAGTAATCTACATGAGAAGTTATAACGACATGCATTTCTTAACTCTTGGTTTTTCTGCCTCTGTAAAGTAGTGAATGGTGCTCCTATACTGAACTAAGAGAGGGAATCTCAAAGATACAGAGGAACTCACATTTCTATTGGCACAGATGTATTTGCCAGCTAGCCAAAGCCATGAACTGATTTCTTGGAAGCACTTTCAAAAAAGGCTGAATTAACACCTATTAACAGTACCTCTATTGCTCCTATACCAAGTTTTAGTTTGTCAGCAAAGTACTGATTAAGTTCTTTCATTTCTTCACTTGGATTTGATAAAAAACAGAAATGCAATTTTATGCTATCAGTGCACTTCTGAATTCATTGAAAAAGGTCACATAAGTAATTTAAAAAAGCAATCTTATAGACCCTCTCAAAGGCTCTACTTGCGATGCAACTGAGTATAAATTCTTCAAATTTTTGTGATTTTCTGTAAGTGCCATAGCGAAATGACATTTTGCTGGATTTCACTGGCTAGCAAGACAGTGAGGAGAAGGGCCCCTGGATGCTGGATCCAAGCAGGCATAATCTCTCTGGGACAAAGGAGAGATCATTGGCATTATCCACATGATTCCGGACAGCCTTGAGTACAGTAGACCATGGAAATTGCTATTTTTATGGTCAGTTTATGAGTGTAGTGGCTGAGAGTTGGGATTATATCCAGCTTACACTTACAAAGCAGCTTTTACATATATTAAGTCCAATCTAACCTTATATCTCAATCATTTTTTATTTATTTTTCATATAATAGAGAGATTAAAACCCTTTGGACTGGCAAGATTTTACCTTATTCATCAGGTAAGTTTCCACCTCCTTAAAAGACAATAATGTAAATAGATGATTTTTGTAGCAAAAGATGCAGCAAAAAGGATGCTGAATATATAGATTTTGAAAAAATAATAATGTATTAAGGGTCAGAGGGATTTAGAATTATAATTTTGAATTATTTAGAAGATATTTCTCATGGGAAAATGGATATTGCTTTTGTTTGTTTGTTTGTTTGTGGACCTTAAGGCTGGACACTAGAGCCAAAGGTTAAAGAAAATGGAGCGAAAATCCTTACGGCAAAACGTTCAGTCAACCAAATACTTTTCAGTCACATTTTTTGGACAGAATGGATCAAATGCTTAATAAAATTGACAGAGCATTTTCTAATAACGTTGTAAATCAAGAACAAGCTACAATGGGTGCCTATGAAATTAATCTGAAAGGGGATTTAAACTTAATACAAATGTATCTGATGAATGACTCATTCCCCAAAGGAGATGAACAAATATCAAACCACATCTTACCTGGCAGGGAGATATTAAATCAGGAAACTGATATAGATTTTTTTTCCTTCTGGCTAGACAAAAGAGCTCTGCTAAGATTTGGAAGGACTTTTTCTAAAAGTTAGAAACAAAAAGGATAAATTTTACTTATTGAAACAAAAGAAATCTATTAAAGTTCTGGAAGATTTTTCACTTTGAAACACAGATGACAGTAAACCAATTTTGAGACTCTTTTTGAAAGGGTAAAGAAGTAATTTTAAAAAAATCAAGTAAGATTTACAACATCAGTTTGTTCAATCAAAGTTAAAGAAAACAATAGTTATCTGGTTGCCCTTACTGGACTTTTGCTGACAAAGAATAATTGACATAGCATTTGGATCAAAGTTACCTTATATAAGAGATGATATAGAGAAGTGAGTTTATTTAGAGACAGTGATAAGTTATTAAAATTGTTTTTACCTGGTGGGTTGAATGGGGATGTTACTTTCTCCTCTTTCTTTTTCCCCTTTTATCATACCCTTCTTTTATTCTTTTTTATTTTTTTGTTTGTATTTTTTGTAAATGTATTGACTTTTGTTGTTTATTTATACTTAATAAAATTACTTGGAAAAAACCCTGAAATCCCTCTTAAAATTTAAATAAACTATCACAAACATGTAATGTTTAATCTAACTAATGTATTTTCTCTGTAAGAATGGCAAGCATGATGGAACTGAAAGCTACTGAGAAATCTGGAAGAATCAATAAGGTTGCATCATTTTGTCCCCTATCCAGCACAGAACATCCCATAATATGATTGTGACAGTATTCAATTACCTAACTGAAAAGAGGATTTCAACACCTATTCCATAATCACTAGCATCTTGCTCAGGAAAGGGTTATCAACCACTAATATAATTATGCATATCTTCAGGATCAAACGATATTCGTCTGGATATGTACTATATTAATAAATTGCAAAGAAAATAGTTTACTAAGCATTTTGCATTCATAAAAATGCAATTATCTTGGAAACTCTCACTAGATTTCCGAGTGTCTTTAGATCACAATTCTCCTGCACGGTTCTTCAGAGAAAATCAATTCCAAATTATATTTCTATTTGGTCTTGCTCAATTGCAAGGTGACTCTGAATGGATGATTCACAGCAGAACATAATAAAATAAGATAATAAGAGAAATGATACAACAAAAACAAACGAACAAAAAACCTGGCAGGCAACCAAAAACATATACAGTACTATCCAGTCAGAACTTTATGGCTCTCTCTCAAACACCAGCTTATTGCTGATCAATCCAGAACCTCATTCTAAAGCAGGGGTGTCAAACTCGATTTCATTGAGGGCTGCATCAGGGTTGTGTTTGATCTCGGGGGGCTAGGGTGGGCATGGCCAGCATGATATCACTTGTGTTGGGGGTTGACTGTGGTGGCCTGAGCGCTCTGCACTCGAGCTCCGTTTTTAACTGCGACAGCCTTCTACAACCCTCTGCCAATGAAAACGGAGCTCGGGAGGGCCACACATGGCCCTCCTGAGCTGCTTTTGCTGGTAGAGGCACCATGGGCCAGTCCTTTGCTATTTCCAGGGCGGCCCCATGGGCCAGATCTAAGTACCTCACATGCCAGATCCAGCACCCGGCCTTGCGTATGACACCCCTGGTTCTAGAGAGTAGCACTACAACAGAGAAGCATGCTTCCTTTATCCTGATAAATGACATTTCTAATTTGAAGGATCCCCAAGTATACGAATGCTGTTCAGCTCAAATCAGCCAGGCAGTTATTATAAGAAATAAGAGTACCTTATAGAATGACAAATATAGAATGAAAAATTCTGTATAGAATTTTATGATATAGGATTTTTAAACACACAGCAAGCCAAGTTTAATCTCCCTGCATTGTAATAACCAAGATGATTAAATTGTTAATTTTTTTCCAGCAAATCTGCTTGAGAAGAATCCTCCGCATCTCGTATCATGATTACATTCACTCATGAAGAGTATTACAAAGATCAGATTTAGAACATCTATCAAAAACTGTAAATGAACATCTCATGCAGGTTATTATTCATATCTTATGTATGGCTAATGACTGGCATCAAAAAATTGCACTATGTTGGATACCTCTTGGAGAAAAGAGAAAAATGAGGCCAGTCTCAGAAAACATGGTGCCAACACTTAAGATTTTAAGATTATTAATGTCCTTTGGAACGATGCTGAAGATGCTGTGAATGATCAAAATCACTGGAAAATACTTGCTGCCCAAAGTGCACTGCACAGAACCTTATAAAGATTATGACATAATACAATGAAATAATCCACAGTTGAATAAAAAAATTAAATTAAAACCTTTAAACTTTACACAACTAGAAAGGAGGGGGTTCAAGCTCTGTTGCATTTCTTTAGATCACAGAATACCATCAGTTTGAAATTATTCAGGTAGTGGCTAGTCTGTAATATATTTTAAGATTAATATTACAAATTAAAGCGGGAACTGTCAGTTAACTTACTCCATCTCCCCAAAGTATTTCCAGCCCAAATTGAGAATCTTTGCAATAGTTAAAAACTATATATAAACTATGTTCAATTAAGGTAATTAATCGGGCAAGTAATTTAGATTTAAGTGGTAGTTTAAGGATTTAATGTCACAATACAAAATTTTAGCCCAACACCAGAATAACAGAATAACAGAGTTGGAAGGGCCCTTGGAGGAGTCCAACCCCCTGCTCTGACAGGAAATAACTTGACTCTCTTCTTTGTGGCAACCCCTTAGATATTGGAACACTGCTATCAGGTCACTTCTAGCCCTTCTTTTCATTAACTAAACATACCCAATTCCAGCAACCATTATGTTTTAAACTCTATTCCCTTAATCATCTTTGTTGCTCTTCTCTGTACTCTTTCTAGAGCAGGGGTGTCAAACTCGATTTCATTGAGGGCTGGATTAGCATCGTAGTTGTCCCCCAGGGACTGGGGGGGGAGAGGGGCATGGTTCGAGGCAGATACTGGGCGTTGCCTGATTGACATCCAGCCCCAGCAGGCAAAAGACGGCCACTGCGAGTGGGGAAAGCCGGATAACCATCAGCGCCATGGCCGTCCAGGCCCAGCAAAGAAGGGAAGGGGTATGTGATCCCGGCTGAGCCTGGGCGGCCATGGCGCCAATGGAGATCTGGCTTTCCCTGCTCGCAGTGGCTGTCTTTCGCCTGCTGGGCCTGGATGTGCTCTACCACCTCTACTTGGCCTTTCTAGCTGGCCACTTCACCTCCTTCATGCTGGGCAACCCTGGTGCTCCAGGCGGCGACAGCAGCAGCCTAATGGACCTGGCAGCCTTGGTGGTGGCAGCAGCCCACAGCGATGCTGAGATGCATTGGGTGCATGAGGGTAATGTGCTCTATGCGTGAGAACTGAGGTGACTAGTGGCAACTTGCTCTCCAACCACAAGCCAAAACAGAAGGGGGGGAGTAAGTGGGCCAATGGTGTCTGGCAGCAGTTACCCCACACCCTCTTCACCTTGTCTTGGCCCACGGCAACAGCAGTAGCTGCTAGAGCTGAGATGGAGGGTAGCTGAGGGGAGATGGAGTAAGCCCAGAGGCGCAGCAGAGAATCATGCAGTCCAGCCTGGTGGATCCACCAGGCAGCCGCCTGCCCTGTCCCAACCACACGGGATGGAGCAGGCACATCTGGTGGTCCACATCACATGCCTCTCCCCAACTCTGCCTGCTGCCGTTGCCTCTGCCTGCTTCTTTGAGAGCCAGCTGTGGAGCCCCTGCTGCTGGAGACCTCCCCCCTGTGCATACCTGAAAGGCTTTGTAAGTGTGGCCATCCTGAAAACAGTAAGGTGCCAGCACACATCACTTCAGCCCAGCCCAGCCCGGCAGGCGTGCATGCACGCAAGAGGCTGGTGACATATGCACAGCCCCGGCCCGGCCTACACCATCCTGGCAGTTGTGCACACAGGCCGAGCCCACCCCATCCTGGTGTGCGCATGTGTGCCTGTCTCCTCCTTTGTACTTCCTGGGATGGTGTAGTGCCCACCTCCTCCTACATGCATGCGCACCTGTCCTTGTGGGATGGGATGAGCCAAAGCAACATGGGCTGGACGCCTGTTTTAGAGTGTGAACATCTTTTTTACACTGTGCTGACCAAAACTGGATGCAGTATTCCAAGTGTGGCCTTACCAAGGCATTTATAAAATGGTATTAACACTTCATGTGATCTTGATTCTATCCCTCTGTTAATGCAGCCTAGGACTGCATTGGTTTTTGGGGAAGCTGCAGCACACTGCTGGCTCATAGTTAAATGACTGTCCACTAGGACCCCAATATTTTAGAATCATAGTAATGTTTGTATCTTTCTTATTTAAACAAATTAACCAGAAGTAAATTGTATATTTTATTGGATAGATGACCCTATTTGCTTCTCTTTCCTGTAATTACAGGAAATTATAGTTTTCTATAAAGATGTTATTCCACCTATTTCCTTCATTACATTTTATACTAGTTGAATGAGATCCATAACTACAAACAAACTAACTTTTTTTCTTGCTGGAAATGGCTTGTGCTAATTTATCACCACTGATGAAATTTCTAGAATATTTACAGACCAAAATACCTTGCAATCTGACAGAAATATCTGTTGTTATGCAGAGGATGTGTAATAAAGAGTACAATGAATACTACTTACTGCTGAAATAGTGTGGCAAAGTTTCAAAGAAGCATGTGGATAAGGAAGGTTTTTAGCTTCTCCCTTTAATGGAATTCAGTGGCCCCAATTAAAGCTACTCAAAGGTCAGGGAGCCCCCCCAGAGCAGCATTCCGTTAGTCTCAATAGACTGCCAAGAAAGAAAAAGTTGGTACCCTGCCCCCAGCCAGGCATATGTCCCAGATTTCTCTAGACTCCAGCCTGAGAATGCACTCCATACCAGTTTATTAACTTTATACACTCCAATCTTTTACCTTCAATCAGATTAATATTGGGCTAAGAAATCAGTAAATCACATTAGAGCTGTCTCTTTCTACACCAAGAAATTATTCGTTAGCATTCCTAAAATAGGTCTAAAATAGCAAGTTTTACATTTGCATTTATATACACATCATTGGTTTTTTTTTGCAAATGTACTGGTAAATCAATTTCAACTGAAACTCAAATAGATGAAAATGGCTTAAAAATGAATGAAGATGAAGGATTAAAAAAAACCTGAACCATCAAAAAAACATAAATTACCCTTTCATCTTTAACACTTTAAAGATTGTTCACATTCCTTTATAGTTTTATCAAAAATGAGAACAGTACAGAAAAAATATCTGCTGAGACCTCCATGTAGGCCTCAGGAAAGGCATCCCCCAAATAAATGTTAGCTCCATCCAGTTGCCCCCCAACTCTACCGCAAATTAAGGGATTACAGGATTGTTAAAAATGTGTTTTATTAGAAGATGCTAATATATTGCTTCCTCTGAAAGGGCCGCTGGTAATAGGGCTTCTTCCATCCCTTTCCCAGGTGACCAGCCCAACCTGGCCCAGGCACACCAACACATCTTGGAAGGAGTTATTGGCTTCAAGTAAAAATAATGGCCATGAAGATAAAGATCAAATTAAACAATAATGTAAAATATTACATCTATATGGTAAGCAATGTTGCTTAAGCTAAAAATGTCTAATATATAAACATGTCCTCTGCAGGCCTAGTCAGAGGTCTATGGAGTCTTTATTTCTTGGCAGCCAGGATTCTTCTAGGCTGAGAGATAGATGTCCTCTCTTCTTTGGGGTGGCCATCTCAATCTCTCTCCCTCCCTCCCTCCCTCCATCTCTCTTTCTTTCCCTCTTGGCAGCTTCATCTTTTCGTATTCCCTCTGAGGTCCTTTTTTTCCCTCAGCTGCTCCAATCTGTCCTCCTAACTCCCAGGACCTCTCTTTTCTCTCCCTAGTGGACTACATTTCCCAGGGCCCTTCCTCTTCCAATTGCAGGGGCCCCAACCAGCCAGCCAACCAGGGGAAGGCTGCTAATGGAACAAGCTACACTAATGTAAAGAATGTTAATAAATATGTGAGTGGAGAAGAGGATATAATACATGAAATTAATTATAAGGACAGAGTAAAAAAAAATTCTTATTTAGATGACTTATATAAATTCATCAATTCAATAATCAAATATTGTATAAATAAATGCATGCATACTGTTTGTTCTATTGTGCTCAAATATTAGTTTTAAGATCTTATCTTAACCATTAATTAATGATTATGACTGTATGTTTTCATATCTCACACAATGATGGATGGAATTACAGGTAGTCCTCTACTTACTTCACTTAGTGACCATTCAAAGTTACAGCAGCACTGAAAAAAGTGACTTATGACCATTTTTCACACTTATGACCATTGTGGTATCCCCATGGTCATGTGATTTACATTTGGATGCTTGACAACTGTCTTACATTTATGACAGTTGCAATGTGCCAGAGTCATGTCAAATTTCTGACAAGCAAAGTCAACGGGGAAACCAGATTCACTTAACAACTGTGTTACTAATTTAACAACTGTAGTGATTCATTTAACAAATGTGGCAGGAAAAGTCATAAAATGGGACAAAACTCAAGAAATTTCTCACTTAACAACATAAACTTTGGACTCAATTGTGGTTGTAACTCAAGGACTACCTGTACAATAACTAATTATAATACAACTGCATAGCATAGTACAAGACTACAAATTCCAGGAAGCATGTGCAGTACTGTACTTGTAACAGAAAATTCAGAAGCAAGTGCTTGGCCACCAATCTTATAAAACCAAATCGTATGATAATGCTAGCTCATTTTTGCCTGCCAAGTCAACTTTTGTGTAATGCTCATCATAACTGTCCAATTCTAATGTACTGAAAAATGATTCGTGGAATAAATAAAGAGAAGATGTCGAAAAATATCGAGCTTCATCACTGGGGAATATTAATTTTTTTTACAGTACCATACGCTTCTTTACAAATCCATCTACATGTTACCTTCTGATTCTGACATAAAGTGCAATAATTTAATACCAAGAGTCACATCTGAAGGTTACATTGAAAAATATGCCAAGCCTTATTCCAAAAAATAAATGTGGTCAGGAAAAGAAACAATTTTTAATATGCATTTGAATTTAATCAAAAGAAATTGCAAATTAATGCATTTTTTTATTTTTTTAACATTTTTATATATTTAAAGTTATCATTTGTTTTTGTTGATAATTTGGGGAGACATCTAGATGCTGCAAAAAGGGTTTTCAGAATCTGCAAGCAGTTTGGAACGTCAGCTGTTCCCCTCTCCAACATTTTTTACTGACTGTATATGTGTATAATTCCTATGCACATGTGGACTAATGTTTTTCATAATGCATTCATAATGTATTATCATATTAGCATGCTGTTTTTCAAGCTTGCTAAAAAATTTCCTCTAGAAAATGATTCAGTTGCATAGGTAAATAAAACATTGCTTGGGCAGAGTAACCACTGTTATTATTATAGAATATGAGCAAGGTTTTTTATGTATTTGCTTTGTAAGAATCTGTATAGAAGCAATGACTGTTGAAAATGCACTTATTATTATTTAGCGTATGAACAAGACGACAAGTAAGTAAACAGAATATTTTACATACAAAAATCTCACATTTACTTCTTGACATGACCCAGTAATAATAATAAAGTCTTCTGTCTGGTCCCCTACTGACATTTACATTTACACTGCACACATTTGAACTAACTGGATCATTGCTGGATCATACCTGTGTTCCATTTTCCTTTAGAAAATATAATGTGTAATACATCTTTTGCATGATAATATTTATCCATAATTGGAGGGCACCCCCCACAAAAGCAATTGGGACAGTTCTCATTTGCCAGCTACAATTGGGATCAGCAACTCCATTATTAAGCAATGCAAATACAATGTGAACAGCATTCGATCATGGTGACTTATAAAATCAATTCGGCTAGTCATTAAGTGAATTCACTGTGGTCATTAAGTGCGATGTCACATGACTGTGATACAAGACTTCTTGTCAGCTTTTCTGGCTGTGAAGGTTACAAATGGCAATCACGTGATCATAGGATTCTGAAATCATCATAAATGTACACTGGTTGCTAAGAAGATCTATCAAAATCATTTAACTGTGGGGATGCTGTGGTGGATACAACTTTGTGATGGATACAACTTACAACTGTAAGTCTCTTTCTTCAGCACTGCCATAATTTTGGTCATTGAATAAGTGGTCAGTAAGCAATTACCACCTATATTACAGGTGATCCTTGTTTAACATTAGTAATTTGGACTGGAATTTCATCGCTAAACAATGCAGTCATAAAGTACATCATGTGATTGTTAACCAAGGACTATTTGTACAGAAATCCCCATATATTTATCAGTTATCTTATTGAAAAGCCTTATGATGTGACCAATACTTATAGTCACAAACCTGATGCACAAAGAAATTTGATATAATTTTACGTAAATATTAACATTTTCACTGCATTACTAAGCATAACACTCAATTTTAGCCAAATGAAAGTAGCTGGCCTGCTGAATTCATACAGATGTAACAAAAATTCTGAGGAGAGGAAACCCAGAATTAAGAAAACTAGTTGTGTATCATCAATTCCTCTTTTTTACATGACATAATTCAAAGTACTATTTAGTTATCTTTACAAATACAGAAAAGTTTACCACCCACTATGAGTCACTGAATTTGCTGGCAAGATATACATTTACAGTGCTTAAAAATGTTCTCAGTTGACATTCAACTTTCAACAGCCACATTCCTAACATTTTTGCTGCATTACGTTTCCTGAAATATGCATTGATATGATACTTACAAAATGCTGGTATAGACTTCATTTTTCTCTGCTCTGAAATTAAATTCAGATCTCTAACACTAACATTTTTATGCTAGAATCAGTTACCATTCCCCAACCAATCTCATGTTCCCTCTGGAGAAATAAAAGTTGTCATTAAATGGAGCATAATAACAAATGTTTTATTTATAGTCATAGACTGTACTAGTAATATATCTTATTCAACTTATAAAGATACAGCAACAGCCACTCTGGCTAGATGCATTCATTAATGTATTTAAACTGAATTCCTTCAACATACCTTTTCAATTTTGTATCAGAGGCCATTTGATTTTCTGTTTGTAAGTTTTGTACCAGACAGAAGCAGACTACTAAAAATGGAAGTAATGTACTTTTTGTTTAATATTGCCAGAACTGCTTTTACTGCTGTAATTGGATATAATTATAGTTGGATGTATCCTTTCTATCTTTAAATGCTAAATACACCTGAATGAAGGCAGGAAACTGAACTGACAGGAAGAGGGAGATAATCTGTTATCATATTTAGACTAAAGACTTCTATTTTATTCTAAACCAGCTCCCATTATTTTACCATTTATTGCCTGGACCCACATAACATAATACATTTTAAGCCAACCTTTATGAATCACAATGATCTGACATATAGATATGCTAAGCTAAAGTATGCCCTGTTTAGCTTGTCCTATTATGCAATCCTAAACTTACAAGCAATATAAGACTTTGAGCACACACAAAAAAAGTCTGCCAGAAAACCTTTGACTCAGTGTGATAAATTTATTATAAGCTTTTAGAAATTCTTAAAATGAAAACGATTCCAAGAACAGAAGCTATAAATATAACAGTAAATAAACAATACTTATTACTCAGAATAAACTACAGCGATTGGAAATGGCTGCTGTAGATCCATTATCCTCAGTCTCAGAAATCAAAACTCTGGAGTTTTAAGGACCACTACCAAAAATTGAATTATAATATGAACAAGAAGTGACCCGGCCTAACGCAGGCACATAGTATTCAGATACTATAGGGCAGGGGTGGGCAAACTACGGCCCGCGGACCACATCCGGCCCGTTGGTCTGTCCAATCCGGCCCGCCCCTGAAAAAAAATCGCTGCCATTGGTCTGTCCAATCCGGCCCGCCCCTGAAAAAAAATTGCCCTGTGCCGCGTGGCCCCCAAAGCTGCAAAACAGTGCGGAGCGATCTAGGGGTAGGAAAGAAAAGAAATTTGCAAAGGCCTCGGCTGGGAGTTCGAAATCACCTTCGAGTGTGACCTCTCCGAAGGTGAGTCCCCGCCGATCCCCCTTTTTTTTCCGGGGCTTCCAGGCTTAAACTTTGCAAAGGCAAAGCTTGCAGTCTGGAGCGTCTTCCCACCGAGGAGCGGGAAGGGTTCCGCCTGGCGGGTCGGGCGGGCTGCTTGAAGCGAGCTGCTTGGAGCCACCTAAAGCTAGGCCGCTGCTGGTGGAGCCTTGCCCTGCCTTGGTGCCCCGTTTCCCGGCTCGGCGGTCCTGCTCGGGCGGCACTTTAAAAGCCTGCTCCCAGCACCCGAGCAACTTCCCAGCAACTTTCCGCTTCGTTTTAACTCGCGGGCGCTCGCGCCTGGCCCCGAGCCGCACGGTGGAGGGGAAGCCCGGCGGGCGGGCGGGCAGGCGGGCTGCTTGGAGGAGGCGACCCGGCGGCGCTCCGGGCTTCCCCTCCGCCATGCGGCTCAGGGCGAGGTGCGAGCGCCCGCGAGTTAAAACGAAGCCGAAAGTTGCTGGGAAGTTGCTCGGATTTCCGGGGCTTCCAGGCTTAAACTTTGCAAAGGCAAAGTTTGCAGGCTGGAGCGTCTTCCCGCCGAGGAGCGGGAAGGGTTCCGCCCGGCAGGCGGGCGGGCTGCTTAAATTTTGCTCGGACGGCACTTTAAAAGCCTGCTCCCAGCACCCGAGCAACTTCCCAGCAACTTTCGGCTTCCTTTTAACTCGTGGGCGCTCACGCCTGGCCCCGAGCCGCGCGGCGGAAGGGAAGCCCGGCGGGCGGGCAGGCAGGCTGCTTGGAGGAGGCTCCGGGCTTCCCCTCTGCCAGGCGCGAGCGCCCGTGAGTTATAAGGAAGCCGAAATTGCTGGGAAGTTTCTCGGCTCGGGGCTTCCAGGGCTTTGCAAAGGCAAAGTTTGCAGGCTGGAGCATCTTCCCGCCGAGGAGCGGGAAGGGTTCCGCCCGGCGGGCTGCTTAAACTTTGCTCGGACGGCACTTTAAAAGCCTGCTCCCAGCACCCGAGTAACTTCCCAGCAACTTTCGGCTTCCTTTTAACTCGTGGGCGCTCACGCCTGGCCCCGAGCCGCGCGGCGGAAGGGAAGCCCGGCGGGCGGGCAGGCAGGCTGCTTGGAGGAGGCTCCGGGCTTCCCCTCCGCCAGACGCGAGCGCCCGCGAGTTAAAAGGAAGCCAAAATTGCTGGGAAGTTGCTCGGGTTTCCGGGGCTTCCAGGGCTTTGCAAAGGCAAAGTTTGCAGGTGGGAGCGTCTTCCCGCCGAGGAGCGGAAGGGTTCCGCCCGTCCGGGCGGGGCAGGCTGCTTGGAGCGGGCTGCCGTGCGACTCGGGGCCAGGCGCAAGCGCCCGCGAGTTAAAAGGAAGCTGAAATTGCTGGGAAGTTGCTCGGGTTTCCGGGCTTCCAGGGCTTTTCAAAGGCAAAGTTTGCAGGCGGGAGCGTCTTCCCGCCGAGGAGCGGAAGGGTTCCGCCCAGTGGGCGGGGCGGGCTGCTTGGAGCGGGCTGCCGTGCGGCTCGGGGCCAGACTCTCCAGCCTGCAAACTTTGCCTTTGCAAAGCCCTGGAAGCCCCTGAAACCCGAGCAACTTCCCAGCAATTTCGGCTTCCTTTAACTCGCGGGCGCCGCGCTTGGCCCCGAGCCGCGTGGCGGAGGGGAAACCCGAGCACCGCCGGATCACCTCTTTCAAGCAGCCCGCCCGCCCGCCGGGCGGAACCCTTCCTGCTCCTCGGCGGGAAGACGCTCCCGCCTGCAAACTTTGCCTGTGCAAAGTTTAAGCCTGGAAGCCCCGGAAACCCGAGCAACTTCCCAGAAACTTTCGGCTTCCTTTTAACTCGCGGGCAATCACGCCTGGCCCCGAGCCACGCGGCGGAGGGGAAGCCCGGCGGGCGGGCGAGCTGCTTGGAGGAGGCAGCCCGGCGGTGCTCCGGCAGCAGCAACAGGCAGTTCCGCCCGGGCTCCGCTCAGGTGTCCGGCTGGGGCTGTCAGGAGTTGCTACCGCCGGCGCAGCTCCGCGCGGCTCCAGTCCTGCGTTGCCTTGGGAAGGAAAAGGCAAATCCAGGAGCCGCTGAGCCTGAGCCTCCGGTGCTGCTGCTGCCGTTGCAAAGCACCGCCGCGGCTCTTCCTTTTTGCCTTTCCCTTCCCGAGGCAACGCAGGACTGGAGCCGCTCGGAGCCGCACCGGCGGTAGCAACTCCTGACTCAGGGGGCCTCCGAGGGGAGGGGAAGGAGGAGAAAAGGGGTGGGAAGGGGGGGGTGGGGGGCGATTCCCAAAAAATCTTGTGCTGACCCGGCCCGTCTGTCAAATTTTAAAAGTCAATGCGGCCCCTGAGCCAAAAAGTTTGCCCACTCCTGCTATAGGGTGTCTTTGGTCATATAACAGTCTTCCTCAGATCCTAATGTAATCCAGCCACAATGCATCAATTCATTGATTTGACTGAAAAAAGGCTGAGACGATATGTGACAGAGCCACAATATGCAAACCAGGCAATATTTTTATATTTCAACTCTTGAGTATTGATGTTCTAGTATCATACTACTGTTCTATAAACAATGAATCAATACTATTCTGTTAAAATATCAAAATTTCTGTGATTAATTTCTTCCAGACTTTGCCAATAAAATCGATTTCTGCCCAAGTTTGCAAGAGTATCAATTTGGTGCCTGTATCTTCCTTTTCAAAAAACTTGCCTAACTATTTCAATTCACAAACAGGACTTCTTCCTTTTATTGGTTCTTTCATTATTCCTCCTACTATTATCTACAGACTTACAAATATTTAACCTGGATTATTCCTTGGACAGCAAAGATAACTACAAAGATTACTAACAAGCCAGTATTGGAGCACATAATACCAGACACATTACTAGAAGGTTTTAACTCTACCTCCTTTTTCCATTTCAGGATTACTAAGTTACCATTACATTTTTATACAGTTAGGATTCTAAAATCCCTAAAACTTCAATGAGGTTTAATCAAACTATTGCCTGCAAAACTGAGTCTAATATGTTAATATTCTGCAAAACAAGGAATTAATCCAGTATGATGTAAACAAAATAATTGTTTTAAATGCAGACTTTCTCAAGCCAATTATCCTGTCAATATGTTTATAAGACAGAATAAGTTTGATATTCTTAACTTCAAGTTCAATACTTCTATTTCAACCCACCAGCACTGTAGTTTGTAGTGCATTTGGCTACCTTACAACATGTCTTAAATTACAACTCCGAGAATTCCAAGGTAACTTAGATTTCCGGAGGACAACAAGTTGGAAATACTGTTTTAAGCAGTATCACAAAATCAGTTTACCCAAGAAATCTACCATCCATTATAAGGCAGTAAATAGAACCAGGTATTAAGGATTTGTTTAAACAAGCCAGGGTGGAGGCTACACAAATCTTGCAAGGGATGACATTCTAGAGCAATGGTCACAAACTGGTGGTCCAGGAACCACTGGTGGTCCGTGAGAAAATGTTGGTGGTCCGCAGAAAAATGTCGTCGTCCCCAAGCAGTTCCCCCAAAGCAATTAATCCAGGCTGTGCGGGAACACCAGGCTGCGCCACCCACATGGCCTGCCCACCCACTGGCTCCCACCCTTCGGCCGAGCGCAAACCTTGAGTAGAGCCACACAAGCTGAAACTGACCAACGCCAGGGGAGGGAAATCCACCCCAGAGTGGCTTGCTGACGTTGGTGGGAAAGTCGGTCCCATATTCCAGAGCTGCAGTAGTCACAAGACTGGCCCTTTGGTCATTCCGGAACAGCTCCTCCAGTCCATGGCAGGCCAGTGCATCCGGGTGGAGGAGCAGCTGCTCCGGGGTGACCAAAGGGCCAGTCCTGTGACTACTGCAGCTCTGGAATATGGGACCAACTTTCCCACCAACGTGAGCAAGCCACCGTCAAGTCAAAATTCATATTAGTGGTCCGTGGGATTTAAAATTATGAGTTTGATGGTCCCTGAGGTCCAAAAGGTTGGCAACCCCTGTTCTAGAGGGCAGGAGCCATAACAGGGGAGGCCTGCTTTCTGGAACCCATTAGGTGGGATTTTAAGGAATGAGACCTGGGGCATGCTGACTCTGTCAGATTGTATGGTGGCCCTCAAACAAACAGGTGCAAGAAATGTAGAAAAAAATGAGAAAAAATGTAAAGACCCTATTTCTGAATAAACAGCTAAGATACTGACCTGAATATTTACATATTAACTGATTTATCCACAATCTTTTGGAGAGCAACTATCCCTTGAGGGCAAATCTAAAACTCAAAAATAAAAATTGAAAATTGTATTATACATAGTTAAAACTGAACCATAAACTAAACACTGATTCAAGAAATCATGATCAACTAATATAAAAGAGGGAGATATTAATATATTTTATATTGTTTCTTCAACATGTTCATTTCTTAGGCAAAGAGTTTTATAGGTGTAGGACCACTAACATGAAGTTCTTATGCTTTGACATGCCAAATAACATGGTTCTAAAATATCTTACAGATAGGCGAGACAGCAGGGCACCAAAACAGAACAGTCATGTTTTATTCCACAGAAATGTTGAGCCTTGTTTTTTTAAACAATACACAGTTTGAAAACCAGGATAAAAAAGTAATATGTTGCAATTAGAGTCAAAAGAAAAAAGCCTATGCACTCTCCAAATCATCATTTCCTTTTCAAATGTATTTCAGGTCCTGGTACAGCATTGTGTTCATCTTTTTTTACAGTGTTTCTGTAAAGATAATACTTATAAACACTTTTAAATATTTCAGACAGTTATGAACAGTATTGTATAGGAGAGAAAAGGTGTTGAGAGGAAAACATCAGCTCAATAGTAAATTAGTCTTACTTAATTTATTTATTTATTAAATATTTAAATAGTCTATTCCCAGTGATTATGGGCAGTTCACTGATAAAAATATACAATAAATATACAATAAAATACAATAATGAAATAAAAAACAGCCAAGAAACCACATCATTCAGAAGAAGGCCTGCTGAATTCAATCACCCTCAACAACACCAAGTGAAGCAGTTTCATTTGACAGCTTTCCATGTGCCATGGATATCCACAATTAAATCCTATGGTTAAGATCTGACTCTATAGCTTTCATTCTGGGCATGCTTTTTCCAGAAAAAATGCCAGAAATTCAGTGGAGTGTGCTTCCAAGTAAATAAGGAAGTAGCTGAACTAGAAGGTAATAAACAAACAAACAAACAAATAAATAAGCAAATCTGACAATTCCTGTATAACTATATACATAAATGTGCTCCCCACAGAACACATTTTTACTGGCAATTGCATGCTGTGTATCCTGTTGCTGATTCACATATAAAAATGGTTAATACTGTACACAGCAGACCGAAGACATCATTCTAATTATAGCAGGTTAAAACTAGCTCAGCCAGGATGAATGAAATTCCATACATATTTACTTTATATACCATTTTTCATTCAGGAATTTTAAGTCAGTGTATGTAGCGCTCGAACAGCCTGTAAACTTACATGGCTGAGAGTGGATTTAGAAACTGAGACTTCCAGCTCTTAATCCAGAATCTTAATCATCTCACCACACTATATCTTATGTGTATCATATTCATTACACAATTTTTCTTTGCATTTTAGATCAAAAAATGTGCCTATGTGAAAAATAGGGATATGCAGCACTTTAGATACAAAGCATAAAAAGGGCTTTGAAGGCATGAGGACATGCATATCACACCTGTCACATAGTAGCCCATACTATATCTGGGATTAAGGAAGCACCAGCAAATTGCAGCAAGATACTTCAGAGTGGACATAGGATATCAGCACCTCCTTATCCTACACAGTACATATTTTTCTGAAATTCCATTGATACCATGTGTGACTAGGAAAATATGTAGGTTTTTTAATAAGATGCCAACAGATATACTGTATCCACACCTCTTCAAAGCACATTTTCTGCTTGGGCTGTAGCACAGCACATCACTAGTGAAGAAAAAAAGAACCATAATAAAAGAAATATGCAATGCAGGTACATAACCTGACTGACAAGCAGTATAATTATAAAGTGGGAATTATGTTTTTTCATTATTTACCTTAAAATTTAAGAAAATCCTGCCAAACCTCTAGGACAATAATTCCATTCCCATATTTAATTATACAATCAGAATTTGTATATAAACAAAATTAAATTCCATATCAATTGAGAACCTCTCCCCAGAGCAATGCTATTCTAATGACTGGCAGTTTGTTAAAACTGGGTGAATTAAAAAGTAGTTGCATGATCTGTAGCTTAATCTATTGTGGGGTTAATGTATACGAAGTACAATCAGATTTAGTAAATTATAGCTAAATTAACTGTAGATTAGCATTACTGCACAAAACTCATACAAGTGGCTACTAGGTTCACACAACACTAGATTACTATTCATGATTTACAAATCACAGTGGCAGTTCCATGCAGAACAAAACCACAGCATGACAATGTTTACATATATCTAGCCTAATATATTTGTTAATGCATTTAAACCAAAATAGTTCTTTAAAATAGTTTTATCACTTCTTTATTCCTGATAAGGCACTTGTATGTAACACAACAGCATAAGTCCACACATGCAAAACGTTTTTGTAGATTCATTAGGTTACAAATTTAATGAACAATAGTCCCTGTTTTATGTAAAATGTGACAGATGACAATGACTGCTCCATCCGAGAATTGCACCAACTACTAAACTCAGTTAGTAGGATTAGAGTTTCAGGCATGTATTGCAGTAATCATTTATAACAGACATATGATGAAATTCTAATCTTCATTCCCCAAAACCAAACTACTATCCCTCCCTTCCCCAAATTTAACAGATGAATGAAGCACAGGTACTTTCCTCTGGTTAAGGACAGATGTTACTGCTGTCAATTTTCAATAGATATAGATGTCAGTTACTGATTCTTTTCATCGGTTTACTCAAACTTCTGCAATACCCTAGCTAGGGGTTTGACTAATAGTCTCTCGATGTCTGCAGGTGCCATCTGCTAATAATATGAAACTCTTTTGATGCATTCAGTTGCAGAAGCTTCCACCAAGAGGAGCAACCTATTTCTCTTTCTATGCCAGAAAATATTTAATATATATTAAGGAAGATGCACTTTTTTTTCATGAAAATACAGGGCTCTAATGTCCTAACCTAATGTGTTCAAAGCAGACCTTCATTCAGTACTGTATTCATTTTTTCCTACTGCAATTTTACCATTTATTTATTTATTTTTGCCTCTTATTTTTGCCTGTTTGGCTAGTTTGCACAGCGATGAAATCACATCTTTCTGGCTCAAAAGAAAACTACTCAAACATTTTTTTCCCCTTACATTAGCATCTACCACTGGAAAACAGGGTGTTTTAATACCCTGAATTTAGGCAGCCTCTATTCATGGTGTGGTTTCATGTGGCATATAATATTTCTGTTTGCAAAGTTTCCTTTAGATGACTTTGTAACAGAAGATCAAAGAGAAAAGTCTTTAAAATCTAAATAATGTAAATCATACTGCATTCGGAGGCTAAGCAAATTACACACCCAAGAAACTGCCCTCTGCATGAAAGGAGCCTTTCTCCAAGACTGCCCAGCCCAACCCAAGGGAGCCTAATTTGAGAGTTTCTAAACATTTCAGGTACACTTGAAACCCCCTTTTTTTTTGGGGAAGCTATTCACAATTCCTATGCATATCAGCTTGTTCCCAACATGTTGAAAAACAGAGCTCATCCTCCATTAACCTCCCCACTTACTCAGTGCCAAACTTTATGGAGGCGACAAAATGGGTGATTAGATCAGACCCATCCTAAACTCCCATCATGTCAAAAAATCTCCGACTGAGGGAAGGGGCAGAAAAGAAAGAGATCTCATATCTATTGCCTATTGAAAAAAGGGCTTCTTCATTGGGGGGCCCTTTTTATAAGCCACCGTTTCAGTTTACGAGACTTGACAAGGTTCCCCGGAGTGACAAAAAACACACCGTGGAAGCCGGACCTGCCAACCTCCCATTCATTTTAAAGGTTCAATCTTTGAAAAGCTGGGGAAGGGAGCGAGTCTCTTTTTTTTTTAGCCCTCCCAGGTTGCGCGTTTCAAGGGAGATTTTTGAACAGAAGTGCCGGCCGGGGCTTGACCCAGGCTGGCGGGGAGAGGGTGTGTGTGTGTGTGTCGTGTGTGTGTATGTTTTTTTCGCAGGCTTGCAACCCTAAGCCGCGCGTTTAAAAATCCCCCAGAAGCTCCAGCAAAACAGCCCAACCCCTGAGGTAAAAAAGCAGAAGGGAAGGAAAATGTTTCCCGGCTCGGCGACTCCTCCTTCTCCCTAGCCCGGCTTGCTCCGACTCTTTTGTGTGGGTGTGTGGGTGTGTGTGTGTGCAGCACAAAACACCACCACCCCAAGGCAGGGAAAAAAACAACACAATAATAATAATAATTGGCTTCTCACCGTTTTGCTCTTTGGCGTTCGACCACTGGAACTTGCTCAAGCTCAGGTTGGATTCGGCGTGGCTTTGGCTGACCAGGGTAAGCGTCAGCGAGAAGATCCCGAAGAGGAACATTTGGTAGGCTGGGGGGTGGAAAGTCTCCTCTTCACGCACAAGACCCCCGGCGCCGAAAGTCTCCTTTTGCAAGGCAGCTCTAAAGTAAACTCCCCCGCCGCCCTCTTTTCCTCACCACCACCTCCACCAGCCCGCCAGGACTGCACCGCTGGGGAGAGGCCAGCAGCTGCAGCAGCAGCAGCGAGCCTGCTTGGGCAGCGAAGAAGAAGAAGAAGAGCAGGGTAGTTTCCACATAATCCCGTCCGAAACTTTTTCCCCCTCGGCTTACACAGTCTTTCTTTCCCTCAGTCTCGAGGGTTTTTTTCTCCCTCCTCCTCCTCCTCCTCCGGTTCAAAGCATGACCGGCTTCCCCAAGGGCGCCACAATCCTCAGGGAAGCGGGCGGGGGCGGGCGGCTAGAGAGCTCGCGGCGGCGGGCTGGAAGGCGCACCTGTCAGCGTCGGAGACCACGAAAACGGGGTGGGGGAAAACGGAGCCGCCTCCCCCGAAGGGAGGAAAACCGCCACCTTCTTTCCCCGTCGGTTTTTTTTTTTTTTTTTGTTTTTGCGCGCTCCTTGGTTCCCTCCGGCAGCCGCCGCCCGCCGCTGCCAACTGTGGGACGCCGCGGTTTGGTTTTGGACTTCCCGCTTTCACGTGTCTTTCGGCCGTACCTCCCTTCGGCCGCTCCACACAGCTTCACGAGAACGGAAGAAGAAGAAGAAAGGCGAAAGGAAAGCCGCAAGCTTGTGAGATCGCAGGCAGGCCGGGGAAAGGGTTGGGGGGGGGCGCGAAAGAGAGAAGGGGGGCTGAGGAGAGAGGAAAACGCCAAGCTTGTCCTTCGCCTCTCCCAAGGAGTTCCTGCGTCACCTCACAGGAGCACCTGGGTGTCGGTTTTATGGCGAGGAGGGTGAGGAAAAACAACAACTGCGGGACACCCTTGCAAGCCCCCCCTGTATGTACCTCGGTGCTTATTCCCTCAACGCCTTTCCCGCCCCGTGTTTTCTGCTCCACCCCGAATTCGCCTCCCTTCAACTCTTCACACACGCAGCCAACTACGACCTTACTACAGCCCTAAAACCTATCTCGCTTCCCTCTCAATAATTTCAGCCCTAAGTCTAACCCCCTCTCAAGTTCTTCCCTCAGAGTCGACATATAACTCCCCTCCTCTTGCTGCGCCCTGAGTCTCTAGGTCGGGCGAGAAAGAAGGAGGCTCTCCCGCCCTTTTTTTTTTTTCCCCTTCTTCTCCTTCAGGCGACAACAGGAGGTCGCCGACGCCTCAGTCGACCGGTGCGGAAAAGCCTTTGGAGCGGCCAGGTCCGGGGCGCCTGGTTTGCGGTGCTGGGTGTCGCTTGCTCCTCCTAGGAGGCGGTGTGGCGGCGGCACCGCGGGCGACAGAGAGAAGTCGTTCAAAGTTCAAGCTAGCTACTGGACGCCTGTTCGCGCTTTCTTTCTTTTTTCCCCTTCTTTTCCTTGAGTACTTTTGCCTGCCAACCGGCCCCCCATTATAAATGGCGCTGTGAAAGAAAAAAAGTCTTCCGCCCGAGCATAACTTGAGCATGGCGTTTCCACGGTTTTGGCCGTGCTGAAGTACGTTTTAAGTCAGAGCACAAAGCAGACTCTGGGCCTTAATTCAGACGTTGTGGTTCCCGTGGAATTTGCTTCACTGTGATGAAAGAAACCACAGATCGCATAATGTTCTAAGGCCCAGGGGTCTCCAACCTTGACAACTTTAAGACTGGTGGACTTCAACTCCCAGAATTCCTCAGCCAGCTTTGCTGGCTGAGGAATTCTGGGATTTGAAGTCCACCAGTCTTAAAGTTCCTAAGGTTGCAGAACTCAAGCCAAGACCAATAAATCGCATTATAGCTGAGGCCCTCTAGTCTCTTCTTGCACCTAGCCAGAACGTAATGGTGGCTTGCCCATAGACAAATTATGCCTGGGGTGGCATGTCTTACAACATTTTGCCCTTGAGTGAAACAGGTTTGTTCACCAGTAGTGGATGTACTTTGTTCTGGCAAAAACTGCCTCAAGATGGGTAAAAATCTCTTATAATTTGTCATAATTTGTATTGGAAGTGCCCCAGGGGTGGGATTCAAATTTTTTAACAACCGGTTCTGTGGGCGTAGCTTAAGAGGTGGGCGTGGCTTGATGGTCATGTGACTGGACGGGCATGGCTTGGTGGTCATGTTATTTGGCTGGGCATGACCAACTCAACATCACTCACATCGAGGCACGCATCTCCTCACCTGGTCTCTCATGACTGTGGGGATGCTGCAACAGTCCTAAGTGTGAAAAATGGTCATAAGTCCCTTTTTTCAGTGTCATTGTAACTTTGAGTGGTCACTCCACACAAGCAAAGTACCAGCAAAGGAGGAAAAAAAACTCCAGAGAAGTTCCTGAGACAGGAGGTCCAGTCCTGCCAAGAATGTAATAAGAGTTAATGGAGAGGCAGTTTCTGTAAGCAACACCAGAATGTTTCCTTCCTGCCTTCTTTACAGGATTAGGCCAGTAATTTCTTCTAACAACCGGTTCTCTGAACTGCTTAGAATGTTAACCTGTTCTAGTGAATAGGTGCAAACTGGTAGAATCCCACCCCTGAGGTGCCCCTTTGATTTCTTATAGCTGGCAGAAGAGATGTGCGGTAGAATTGTGGGTGGCATGCCCCCTTCCCCAGCTCTGGCTTTGTGCCTAAGGCAGGACCCGGTGTTTGTGTGTGTGTGTGTTTATGTATACCACTTAAAGTTTTTCTCTGTTTCAGTTACTTTCCCCCTTCCTCTTGAAGTAGGAGTATTTTTCCAGATACCAGACATTGTCAATTCTCCAATCTGTAAGAGAAGCCTGCCTCCTCCTTTCTGGGTTATTTTGGCCATTTATTGACTTCATTTATTCACATTATTTTAAACCTGAGAACTGCACAGATGGGTTCAGAAAGAGAAAGAGAAAAACCAGCTACAGAACTCAGAATTGTGGAGTTCTCATTTCTGCTGCAAAACTTTGATCATTGAATATTTGTTTTATTAACTAATTTAGCCACCCATCTTTTACAAAGTGACTCTGGGTATTGTACAATAAAATACAGTATTAAAGCTTACTACAAAACCAATTAAAATGCTGAACATAAAATCACAAGCAGGAGATAATACATCATACAAGCAACATGTGGGCTTCCAACCACCAGGGGATCCTCAGATCTGATTTTAAAAAGTCCCTTTTTAAGGGGTTTGGAGAAGGCAACAAAGTGTGGGGCTAATCCCACTTCAGGAGTGATGATGGGAAGATGCCTCAGCAGCAATGGCTCACCTAAGTCACATCATGTTACATGGAATATATATTTCAGGGCCCAAAAGAAAATAAGACCCGGTCTTATTTTCAGGGAAACATGATATTATATGGGACTCTTCACAGATGGGCCTGCCGCATGCCCTTGACTTAATATGTTCCCTGCTACTTTCCCTCCCTTTGACTTGTTGATGGTCAAAGAAAATCACCAGTCAAGACTCTTCATCAGTAATAGAAAAAGTAATAGCACCATCCAGTATTTTCATTTAACCATATCAGCTTGGACTGCAGAAACTTGTTTTTTTTTTCTGGAGAGTAGAAAATAATTTCTAAAAAAACAACGGCAAATGATGATGAAGCTGCTTCTATGCCTAAGAGGCTTTAGTCAGGAAAAGAAGGTAAAAAAGGAAAACATGGATGTAGCTATCTCCAGATATATTAGAAATCTAAGTAGTAGTAGTAGTAGTAGTTAATCATCAAAGAAACTGTACAAACTGCATTTCATTGTCAGAAACACATGCTACATTTTTAAATAGGCCATCTATAGGATGTGCAGAGCATTGGTTTATATTACAGCACAGAAGTGACCCTGGGCCCTGGACTTGTGCTGTGCGCTTCTGAGCATGTGCAAGTGAACCCCGCATGCCTCTGCGCATGCATGTCTCCCGTACACCCGTGTGCATATCTGACAACTGGTGGGCAGCACGTGCACATGTGCAGTAAACCTTTTCTGGGCGAGGGCTTGCAAGCCGGCAGTAATGGCTCTGCGTGCCACTTCCAGCACGTGTGCCATAGGTTCGCCACCATGTGTATATGCAGTACAATGCAGTGAGATACGTGCAGATTTGTACATTTTGGACACAGAGGACCGCTGGTTTGAAAGAGGGATCAAAGAGGACATTTATGTCAAAATTGAACAGCCCTCTCTCAACAGAGGGGAAGGGATAAAACATCATCTATCTCCAGTCTACAATACAGTCCTTTCAGCAGTTCCAAGAAGGCCATACTCATTTGCACTACTCAGGGACTGTCATGCCCCTGTCGGAATCTGACTCAGAGGGGGAAGCCAAACAACTGACAGGGAGTCTGAGTATGGCTCTATTGTCTGTGGAAGAAACTGGGGAAGGGCAAAGTCCAGACTGACAGAGCAGGGGAGAGGTAGTGCAAGGGAGAGGGAATTCAGAGGAAGACCCAGTCCCACCCCCTAGGGCAATCAGGGAGGAACAGAGAAGTGAGCAACGTGAGTTGCTGTGTGGCTTACGGGGAAAGAAAGGGCCCTGATTCCCTTCATTAGCTGCAGCTGGGAACGCAATGTATAAAAGAGGAAGCTGTGCACAGCAAGTTGTTGGGAGCAAACATGAATTTATCTTGTATTGTCATGTCTTATCTGTGTTCCTGGTGTCTTCCCAACTGTGAGTTTTGCCGTGCTTTCAAGTCTGAAATTCCTTCTCCTGCCCTGTCAAGTTAATTACTTCAGCTTGGTTTGTTTGGATTTTTAGTTACAGTTTATATGTACCTTGTTTTGGACTAATTTTCTACAGTTAAAGGCTATTCCTGGGAGAGTTTTTCTCCAGCCAAAGGTAACCTGGACATTGGAGGCAAAATTGGAGATAATAAAGGGGCTCTTATTGTTTATTTGACTGTGTTGCCTTTGTGCCATGTCCTGGGTCATCACAGGTACAAATGACCCTCCAAGTGGCCTCGATGGCTCTTTGAAACAATGCAAATGACAAGCTGTCTGTAAGAAATATAAATCCTTCTGTTCCCGACCATCCAGTCAGAGCTGAAGAAGCTTCTTGGATGAGAAGCAAAATATCTTCAAAGAAAAACAAGGAAGTTGCCTTTTGAAAAAGCATCTTTGGAACAACTATGACCTGGATGACATAGAATCTCTATAGACATTTATTATATTAATACATTATTAGTAATCCAAACAAGTAGAATAGAAATACAGATATGTACTGTAGTTCTACATCTACAAATGTGTATAAGTAGAACAGTTCTATCAAGGGTTATAACAGTTTGTATTATTTGATAATTTGAACCATCTGAATTAACTTCTACAAACTATGCATAGGTTAGAAATCTCTTACCTTTATATATATTTATATAATTTATGTATAATTTTGAACTAACACTGGTTTCCTATTTGAAAGAAAACCAACCATAAAATGCATAAGATTACTGGTAAATAAGCTCTGCTCTTTTGACCTAGCACATGAAATTCTAAAATTAACCTAACATCACCTAGGTTTTTTTCTTTTAATATATATTTTAAGTCAAATCCTTCTGCAGGTTTGCTTTGTTTATTTAAATACCCCACCAAAATTTAAAAAAACTTTATAAGAAAAGATTGGCTATTACTAATAAACAAGTATTGTACATTAATGTACAGCCAAGAATATGCTTTATTAATCATCTTTAAATTAATTGTCTTTAAACTTCACTTACCAAGTTGCCTCAGTTTCTAAAAGTACAGGCTGCTTACTTCAGGACTCCGTTTCTTATAATTCCAGTTTCAAAGCATGTAGAGATGTTTATTGACAACTCCATGCAATAAATTTGTGTTGCCACTAGGACAAGCCTGTACTTGTCTACTGTATTTTTTTTCATGCAGAAATAGTATGTCCTAAATAAATTGACAGTGCAATATTCTTAATAGAACCAAGTAGCCATTTTTATAGGTTTGGTATTCAACTTTAGCCTGTATAAGGAGGAATGAATTAATTTTCATACAATGCCTCTATCAAAAAAAGACAAAGCAATCCTGGATTTTTAAATTATAAACTATTTTCTTTTGCTCTAAATACTCTAAGAACCGTCTGTTTATATCAACCATATATAACTATTCAACTACAAGGAACATTCTGCTTTTTGACCACAGTTCTGTTTCCCAAGCACATGTTGATAATCCTCCATTAATAAAACTGACTGTTGTATAGGAAATTTGCCAAGCTCATTTCATCCTGAGCTGATGATTTAGACTGCAATCTCTTACCTGGGAAGAGATTCTACAGTCATGCGAGGGATTTCACTATGTGCCTTTCAGGCGATGCTACTAATAAAATACGTTAATTTTTTAGAGTAAATTCAAGATTAATTGTTGATAGATTTATATTTTACAGCTGTTTCATCTGGCCCACTGTGATTCAATTATTGTAATAATTGGCCTCAACATATAGACTTTGTCTTCAGTTTTAAAGTAATATTTTCCAACAGAGATCTTAGCATACAATGACATTCATTTATAATTTTCCTAATGGCCCTATCAAGGCTGACACCTATCCAGTTCCTTTTGACAGGTTCAGTCTATTAACTCCTATACATTCTCTATACAGGTAATCTTCAACTTATGATCACGTTGGGATCCAGAATATCCATTGCTAAGCAAGACAGCTGTTAAGTGAGTCTTTTTTTTTTGCCATAGTTGTTTAGTGTCTAGCTGCATTTGAGTTGAGGTGGGGGGGAATATGGCTTCCCCCATTGACTTTGCTTGTCAGAGGCCAGAAGCAAAGGTTGCAAATGGTGACAACATGAACTTGGGATTCTGCAATCTTCGTAAATAAATGCCAGTTACCAAGCGCCCAGATTTTGATCATATGAACTGTGGGGATGCTGCAGTGGTCATCAGTGTAAAAACTAGTAGTAAATTACATTTTTCAGTGTCTTTGTAACTTCAAACAGTTGCTGAAGTAATGGTTGTAAGTCGAGGATCTATTTATATATACTCTGTTCACTAGACATGGTTCTCCATAAACATTTTGACTGGGACTATAGGAGAAACCTGATGCTTTACCTTGCCTGAAATGCCTTACTTACTACTATGCAAAGAGATCTTGAAGAATTAGATGGGATTCTTGTATGCACTGTGTATACACTTATGTATGTATGGGTAGGTGTCTCTACTTATGTACACTTATAGATAAGTATAATTTAAACTGGGACAGAAATGCATGAAATGTTTTCTGAGCACTTAATGATTTAGGATATTGGGTCTGCACTGGAATTTATGAAATGTCTGCCCATTTTCATTTTCTAGTGCAGTATTGGTATATATAACTAGCAGGTCTAGCAGCCTCTTGGAAGACCAATGAAACTTTGTCCAAAAAAATCTCAACTGACATGTATGAAGATCATACTTTTCAGAGTTTCCCAAGATTCTTGAGTTGTTTTTCCCTTTAGGATTTTCATCCAAGAAATCTTTCCCAAGTTCTCTCTGAGTTTGTTAAAATCAGCTCTTTTAAAATCTAAGACTCTGGCATCATTAATGTGCTGTCCAAACAGTTTAGAGTTAGTTAGGATTTGAGAGCTGTCCCCTTAAGGGAAAGCATCATGGTAAATGTAGTTAAGGTATCCTGGGAAATGTAGTTCATGCCATGTGGCCAAATCTGTAATCCTGATTGGTCACTAAATTGACCCTCATTGGGTTGGGGGTAGCTCCCTCACTCTTGCCTGAATCTACCATACCATGCAGTCACTTTAATCACCATGGGGTTGAGACTTTATTATCTTTCTACACCACAATTCAGATATGCAAAGGATTGGACATAAAGAAGAACCTCATCATAAATGTGAGTTGACAGGCTGCCTGATGAACCAATAAAAAAGACTTTGTATGGATAATTTGTGGAGTTGATCTGTCTGCTTTATGCCATCCAAACATTAATAAGCAGAACAATTAAGTTCTATTGCTTGGATTGCTTGTGGTTGCGTTATGTTGAATTCTAGTATGACACTCTCACCCAAGGTTCCTGCAATTTCAACTCCCTCTATCACTTTTTCTCAGTTTATAAGAATTAAGTCCAGTATGGCTGTCCCTCTAGTTCCATCCTCTACCTTTTGGACAACAAGGTTGTCATCTAGGTTGGTTAGGAACCTATTTGATTTCTCACTTGGTGCAGAATTAGTTTTCCAATTGATATCAGGATAATTGAAGTCCTCATTATTATTGTAGTGTATTCCCTGCATATGTTTGTTAGTTGGTTGGCAAAAAGGTCATCTATTTTCTTTGCTTGGTTGAGTGGCCTATAACAGGGGGCTCCAACCTTAGCAACTTTAAGTCTTCTGGACTTCAACTCCCAGAATTCCTCAGTCAGCAGAGCTGTTCACAAGTCTTAAAGCAAAACTGGCTGAGAAATTATGGGAGTTGAAGTCCACAAGTCTTAAAGTTGCCAAGGTTGGAGACCCCTGGCCTATAATCTACACCTATGGCCATGTCATTCTTTTTTTTCTCTTTTATATTGACCCATATGCATTCTAGGAGGTTTTCATCTTGGGTTTCATGCATTTCTGTAGCAATATAGTGGTCCTTTACATACAGTGCAACTCCACCTCCTCTTTTATGGGGTCTGGTTTTTTTTAATAGTTTGTATCCTTCTACCAGTATGTTCCAATCATGAGTTTCATCCCACCAAGTTTCTGTTAATCCAACTATGTCATATCTACTTTCATGTATTAGTAGTTCGAGTTCACTCTGTTTTTTCCACAGACTTTGTGCATTTGTATATAGGCACTTGAGATCTTTATGTCTGATGCTGTGTTTACTGTCTACGTAACCTGTGTTGTGCCTGACTGCCCCTACTTTCTTGCCACCTGTTTGATTAGTGCACATGGTATGGCACTCACTATTAATTGCTTGGTTTTGCTTGACAGCAAGGTTGGTAATCTCACCTGCACAAACATCTATGTTACATGCACTGGTAACCCGATTAATTTTAGATTGCTGGGGACAGAAGTGTTCTGTATAAATTAATTCTCTGTCCCCGCTGTTCAGTTTATATGTTTATCCAGAAAATCTGTGAATTTAATGCCAAGCAACTCAGTCCCTTTCTTTGATGGATTCATTTATTTATTTATTTATTTGATTTGTCAACCACTTACAAGATAATAGGTATAAGTTTAAACAGATTTATGAATACATGGATACATATAAGAAAAATAAAAAGAAACAATAGGACATTGTGCGCCTATGCACGCCCCCTACAGACCTCTTAGGAAAGGGGTGAGGTCAATAGTTAGACAGGCTAAGGTTAAAGTTTTTGGGGTTTGGGGAAGAAACCACAGAGTCAGGTAGAGTATTCCAGACATCGACCACTCTGTTGCTGAAGTCGTATTTCCTGCAATCAAGTTTGGTGCGGTTAACCATGAGTTTGTATCTATTGTGTAACCATCTCTTTTGTACAGTTTTTCATTAGACCAGCTGCAGACATCATGACTAATAAAACCAAAGCCTTCCCTTTTACACCACTCCTTTAGCCACACATTAAACTCCGCTACACTCTGGCCTCTCCCTTTTTGTTCCTTGTATACTGGTAAAACCTCTGAAAAGATAATCCTACAACCTATACTACTACGTTCATATCCCAAGCTCTGGAAGTCTTTCTGCACAGAAAGTACATCCTTCTGGGACAGATCATTTGTACCAAGATGCATGATAGCATCAACATCACAGTCCTTGCTGCCATTCTTGACTATCTTAAGAATACGCCTCTTGTCTCTGCTGGCAGTAACATCTGGCAGACACCTGACCTCTTTCAAAACCTCCATATCCTTTCCTAAATTTACATCCCTTACAATTGAATCACCAACCAGAAGGTGGCTTCTCTTTTTAGATACCTTACTTTTCTTGTGTGACTGATATGTAATGCCTGATTCACACTGTCTCCTTTCCAAAGTAAGTTCTTCTTCTTGGACCACGATCACCTGCTTATTTGAGTTATCATTATCACTACTACCTTAACCTGTCACTTTAGTATTCCTATTAAAGTCAGCAAGGGCACTGTATTTGTTATGCTGGGACACAGCAAAAGCTTTGTGTTTATGGTTCACAGTTCTCACCCTGCCAGATCCCACGGATGTCCATGCTGCCCTTTTCCTGCAGGATCTTTGTGGTAGTGGGGGCTGACAGGGCAGCAGCTCAATAGACTGGTATTGCTGGATTAGGCACCGAATTTCTGCTTGGAGAGCACAGATTAGAGACTCTAGATAGGTAATCTGTCCACGTAGACTAGTAATTTGTTTACAAAGAGGACAGTATCCAAATTTAAAAAGAGTACTTCAAAAGACAGTTGCCAAACAAGTATTACACTGAACTAAGCTGGTCATTTTGAAATAAAATAAAATCACAATCTCAAGCACACTACTTCTGAAAATATATTATTGCTATATTTTGTTTATAGTTATATGATTCGCATGCCATTAGGTGCGCGCGCTGCTTAAAAGTTTAAATGGAATGGAGACCATTTCAATCTACCTTTGTCTTGGGTACTCACTCTCTGTCTCCCCCACAAACAGCCAGCAGCTCCTCCCACCAGCCTCTGGGAAGTTTAAATGGAATTGAACAGCCTTCTCTCAATGGGATACAACATCATTTACCTCAAGTCTACAATGAGGCCCTTTCAGCAGTTCCAAGAAGGTTTCACACTCATTTTCACCACTCAGGTAACAACCCTGAGGATACAGGTGACCTTCCAAGTGGCCTCAATGACTCTCTAAAAGAATGCAAATGACCAGCTGTCTGCAAGGAATATAAATCCTTCCGTTCAAAGCTAGTCAAAGCTAAAGAAGCTTCTTGGATGAGAAGCAAAATGTCTTCCCAAAAAAGGCAGTCCAATTGCCACTTGAAAAAAGCACCTTTGGAAGAACCATGACCTGGATAACTGAGAATCTCCATAGACTAAGATCTCTGTGGATTTTTAAAGATATTTTATATGTTGGGGATGAAAGAACAATGGAATGTTTGATTTTTTTTTTCTTTTAATAATACAGAGAAATGTAACAGTGAAA
This sequence comes from Notechis scutatus, assembly GCF_049901735.1. NCBI lineage: Eukaryota > Metazoa > Chordata > Lepidosauria > Squamata > Elapidae > Notechis > Notechis scutatus. The sequence goes on along the minus strand of NC_142012.1, from coordinate 68,546,541 downwards.
TGATCTCTTTTGCTTTGTTAACCACAGGCATTCCATCATTACTTAGTTTCATTTACCCTTTTCTAGTCTACATTCTCAGCATAGAGGAGAGAGTATGTGGAAAAGAAGACAAGACAAACAATACCTTTTGGGAGCTTAAAATAACATGTTCATAAATTAGAAATGATTTGTGACATCAGCAGGAAATGACTAGGAGTGTGTAGCGACCACCCAGTCGGCTTCCATGGCTGAATTGGAGCTTTAGAAATAGTCTGACTGATTCCAAGAGAACTATAGTCTGATGAGAGTATATTCTCAAATCTGGAATAAGATTTAAAAAAAACCAGATCTTATAATAGTCTAGCATGGCTAACCCACAAATTGATATATATTGGGGATAAGGAATTAAATTTTATAATAATAGTATAAAATTGAGCTTTATGAAAGATGGATTGTGCTAATTGTAATAGAATTAATGCTAAGATTTGCAAGATTCATACCTTTAAGTACTGTTGTTGCTTTTGGTGCTCCCAATTTAATAGACTGAAGACTTCTTCTTCTTCTTCTTCTTCTTCTTCTTCTTCTTCTTCTTCTTCTTCTTCTTCTTCTTCTTCTTCTTCTTCTTCTTCTTCTTCTTCTACTACTACTACTACTACTACTACTACTACTATCTTCTATCTTCTATCTTCTTCTATTCTTTCTTTTTTTCCAGCATAACTCTGGAATGCCTCGAGCAATTTCCTCTGGAAACAAATACTATGGCACCCCTAACACCCTGGGGTGGGGTGTGCCTTAAAATTGCTTCTGCCATGGTAACAGCTTCACAGAGCTCCCTCTTGTGGAGGAATAGAAGAATTGCACTGCAGACAGTACAACAGTGTGAGTCCCGACTACAGGCTTTTCCTATCTAGTACAGGATTGGGATAAATAAATACCTGGCCAATGCCGGGTTATCGGCTAGTTTATAATAATTTATAAATCTACTCACAATCCACACATTCATTTTGTGGAAATACCCTTGGTGAAGTTTAGACAGATATCCTGTGTATTAAATGGGCGGTGGTGAACGCCCTTCCTATATATGCTGCGAGAGAGCCCGGGATGGGTTGACTCCTTCCTATGATGTCATAACTGAGTCTGTATTAAGATATAAAAGCCAGCCCCTGAGAGAGACTCCAGCTTTGGCGAAGATACTTGACAGACTGAAAGGTGTCTCTGAAAGCCCAAATATTTACAGAAATATGTCTTACCGTCTCCGGATGAATCAAGGGAGGGGCTGGGCTCTTTTGCAGCATAGATAGAAAGGGCATTCACAGTAACTTCTACCAATGCCCATTCTCCTCCATGCTGCATTGAGAGCCCAGGATGGGACATACCAAAGCTTGCATGTCCACAGGTGGGTCCTCGTCTGGCTCATCACACTGACTGTGGAACCACTCATTGAAGCACCCGTCTGCCGAAGGCTGCAGTCGCCGAGGCAAAAGCATCCAGACGGTAGTGTCTGATGAAAGGAGATGGGGATGTCCACGTGGCCACATGACAAATCTCCAAGGATGCTTGGGTTGCCCAGGCAGCAGAAGTGGCCGCGCTTCTGGTAGAGTGCGCCGTCAGACCTCGGGGAACTGGAAGGGCCGCAGCTTTGTAGGCCTGCTCAATGCAAGACCTGACCCACCTGCTAATAGGAGAAGAGGCCTTGTGCCCCAAGTGAGAAGGGAAAAAGGAAACAAACATGGCTTCCAACTTCCTAAAGGAGGAAGTGCACTTAATGTATATTCTAAGAGCCCTTCTTATGTCTAGTGTGTGCCACTGCCGCTCTAAGTCATGGTGCGGGAGAGGACAGAAGTCAGGCAAAACAATGTCCTGGGACCTGTGAAACCAGGTGTTAATGTTCGGAATAAATGAGGGGTCCAGACGAAGAACAACCCTATCATCGTGAAAGGAACAAAGGTCCTGTCTGATGGAAAGAGCAGCAAGCTCGGAAACCCTCCTGGCAGAAGTGATGGCAACAAGGAACACTACCTTCAGAGTCAGGAAACAGAGAGACACTGTTCTAAGGGGTTCAAAGGGGGGCTTTGTAAGGGCATTAAAGACCAAATGAAGGTCCCAGGAAGGATACCTGTGAACCACCAGAGGGTGCATGTTGGAAGTCCCTTTCAAAAACCTCCTGACTGAAGTGTGACAGGATAAGGAAGGGAGCGAACCCCATGAAAGGACTGAAGAGAGGGCCAAAACCTGCCTGCGTAAGGTGTTGGGGGCCAAACATTTCTCCAGCCCATGCTGAAGGAAGCTAAGAACTTCTGCCAACTGGGCTGAAGCAGGAGAAAGACCCTCCTTGAGGCACCATCGGGAAAAAGCCTTCCAGGTGGCATCATAGATGTGCCTTGTAGAAGGATTGCGAGAAGCCAGGATAGTGAGGATGACCCCTTCTGGAAGATCAGCCTCCTCTAGCCGCTGCCGCTCAAGTGCCACACGGTGAGCTTGAACCACTGGGGCTCTGGGTGAAGCAGGGCCCCCAGTGAAGGGAGATTAGATAGGCAGGGATCCTCCAAGGAGAAGCCACCGATAGGTTGACCAGGTCCGCAAACCAGGGCCTCCTTGGCCAATAGGGTGCCAGGAGGAGCTCCGCATGTTCCTCCAACCTCTTCCAAATTACTGCTGGAATGATGGGAAGCGGGGGAAAGGCGTAGAGGAGACCCTTGGGCCATCTGCACCGAAGAGCATTGGTCCCCTCCGCTCCCTGGCAAGGAAACCTGGTGAAGAATCTGGTGACTTGGGCGTTTTGAGGAGTGGAGAAAAGATCCACCTCCGATGTTCCGAATCTGAGGGAAAGATCCCTGAATAGAGACGGAGGAATGGACCATTCTGCCTGGTTGACTAGGTTCCTGCTGAGCCAGTCGGCCTGGGAGTTTCCGACCCCGGAGATGTGGTCCGCCAAGATCAATAACAGGTGTTTCTCTGCCCATAACCCCAGCCATAGAACTTCTCTCATGAGGGCTTTGGACCTCGTCCCCCCTTGCCGGTTGACACGAGCCTTTGCGGCCATGTTGTCCATAAGGACTAGAACATGAGAGCTGGTCACTGATTGCCTGAAATGCTTGAGAGCCAGAAAAATAGCTCTGAGCTCTAGCCAATTTATGGGAAGGGTCATCTGGACCAAACGCCCTGAGCTATCTGGCCCTGCATATGGGAACTCCAGCCCAGGAGGCTGGCATCGGTGGTTATCACTAGCCTGTCTGGGTCCCTGAACAGGAGTCCCCTCCAGATAGATGGGAAATGCCACAAATTGAGAGATCTCCAGATTTGTGGCAGGAGTGGGACCTTGATGAATGAGTGGCTGGTTCCTGCTCGTTGGTAGGGAAGCAGGAACCATTGGAGGGCTCGGGAGTGGAGCCGAGCCCACAGGACGATGCCAATACAGGAAACCATCTTCCCCAGAAGTTTGGACAGCAGCGACAAGGGGACAATTTGATGTTGCTGCATCTGGCTGATGATCTCTGCAAGGCTCTTTCCACTAGCTGGGGACAGGAAAACCTGGCACGACATGGTATCGATGACTGCTCCCAAGTGTTGCAATTTGGTTGTAGGAGAGAGCTGGCTCTTTTTGGTGTTGATGGAAAATCCATGGCTCTGGAGACATGACAGGGTAATTTGCAGATCCCGATGGGCCGCAAGGATGGAAGAGGAAAGAATCAAAATGTCGTCCAAGTAGCATTGGATCTTCACTGGAATAGAATGCAGAGGTGCCACCAATGCTGCCAGAACCTTTGTGAAGACCCTTGGAGCCGATGAGAGGCCAAAGGGAAGTGCTCGATACTGGTAATGGGTATTCTGATAACAGAAACGGAGAAACTGGCGATGCTGAGGCCAAATTGGGATGTGGAGGTAAGCCTCAGTGAGATCAATGGAAGAGAGGAGGTCATCCTCCCGAACACTCTCTAAAATAGAATGCAGACTCTGCATTTTAAATTGCCTGTATTTTACAAATTGGTTGAGAAATTTTAGATCAAGGATGGCTCACCACCCCCCTGAGGCCTTGGGAACGATGAAAAGGCGAGAGTAAAGCCCACATCCCCGTTGAGACGGGGGAACAGGTTGAATAGCCCTGATTTCAAGAAGGTGCTGAATGGCCTGATTCATGAGGGCTTGCCTGGAAATGTCCCGAGACACAGGACAGATCAAAAAAAAATTGGGGGGTGGGGTTAAGAAGTCCAATTATAACCCTGACCTAATAGTGCTGAGCACCCAGGTGTCCGTTATTGACTCCTCCCATTTGGAGGCAAAGAAGGCTAGGCAACCTCTGATGGGTGAGGAGAACGAACGATAACTTAGAGCGACGGAAGAAACGACCCCCTACCCCCCTGAAAGGGCCGTTTACCAGCAGAAGGTTGTTGCCTGCCAGATGTTTCCGTCCGTTGGTCTTGGCGTTGGGAGTATGGCCTGTGAGAGTGGGGGAAGCGAGATGAGGTCTCCGCTTGGAAGGCAGGAGGGCAATAAGGAGCAGGGCAATAGTCAGTTTTCTTCCCAGAGGAAGAGAGAATTTTACGTTTATCTCTGGTTTCGATGAGATAAGGTTCCAGAGCATCGCCAAAAAGCTTATTGCCTGCGAAAGGAACTGAAGCCAGCTTCCATTTTCGGCGTGACTCCGCCTGCCAATTTCGGAGCCATAAAAGGCTTCTTGCTACTACAGAAGATGCCATGGCCTTGGATGCAAATTTGGCGGAATTGAGAGTGGCATCCACAGTGAATTCCGCTGCTGCAATAATCTTATTAAGGTCTTGGTGAGACCGAAAGTCAGAAGCAGGCAATCTATTCTGGAGTTGGCGCAGCCACCGTATGGATGCCCTGGTGAAGAAGGATGCTGCTGTTGAAGCCTGAACAGCCCAAGCAGCAGCCTGGTGATTGCGCTTGAGGGTCTGTTCGGAACGTTTATCATCCGGTTTCAGGATATCTTCTGGCTCCGTGGGAGTGCCAGAAGATGAGAAAGAGGCCAGAACCAGAATGTCAACAGAAGGCACTGCCAGGGCATTGTCCAGAGCTGCGCTGACATTGTAGAAACGCTTATCTAGAGAAGATGGGCGAGGACCTGCCGAAGGAGAAGCGCACTGTTCCTTGACCATGTCCAGGAACAAAATGGGAGAAGGCAAAATCTCTGCATGCACTACAGGCTTGGAGAAGAGTGAATCTCCTTGGCTAGAGGGATTTCCTTGTGGCTCGGGAGCCACTTCCTCTGGCGACAGCTTGGCAGTGACCAAGGCCTTGCTGAGTAATGGTCTGAAGAGAGTAGGTTTGAAGACCAATGTAGAGGATGTCTGCTCTGGGCAAAAATCCTCTTCCTCTGAAAGATTTTGGTCAAAAATCTCACCCTCTTCACACTCTGAATGAGAGGAGTAACTGTGTTCAGATGGTGAAGGCCTTCCTTCCTGATCAACCTCCTCCCATTCTGGTAGAGAAGAATGGACCCTGAGGTCCTGAGGCCTGTGTAAATCAGGGTGATGAGGCAAGGAACTTATAGATTGAGAAGGGAGGAGGGCCTGAACCCTTTCCAGAGGTTGAAGAATTTGCTTGAAGCTGTCAGCCAATCCCTGCCTAATGGCTGATGAGACTACATCTTGGATATCCCCTGGTCTATGCTCAAAGGTAGAGGCAGAAGGCTGAAGGCCCACTGCTGTGGGAGTGAAGATGGCTTCAGGCCTAGATTGAGGAGAGGTTCAAGGCCTGGAGGGATGGGGAGGAGCATAGGGCACAGAAGCCTTTTTGAAATAAGGCCCAGATCTGCTTAAATCCTGAGGATCTGACTGTTCAGCAAGAGCCTCAGGAGACCAGGATGGAGGATGGAAATGCTCATAGATAACTTTTCCTCCCCTGGGAGGGCTTGGTTGGGGCCCACGAGTATCACCTGAAACATGCTGTAGTTGCACTCCCTTCTGTTGAATAGTTCTGTTGAACTGCCTCTCTAGAGCTGCATGTCTGCGCTTCTCTGCCCTCAATTCAGCCTGAGTTGCCTTCTTAGGGGGTAGAGCCTTAGCTTTGATTTTAGCAGCCACCTCCCTCTGGACTGATTGGGTGCATTGCCTACATCTTTTCTGCTATTGGGCTTAAGAGACTGTTCCACTGGGGGAAGCTCTGCCTGAGCCTTATCTTGCTCCATTTGTAAAATAAAGGCTCTTGCATTGGAAAGAAGCTGTTTAGAAATTTTTCTATTAAGCCCCTTAAGGCAGTGATCCCCAATTTTGGCCCGCGGCCGGTACCAGCATCAGCTGGCCGCGCCCGGTCCGAAACTGGCGCCGCCATCTTGATGAAAGTGCTTCGGTGACCTCACGGAAGCATTTTTGTCAAAAAGATGGCGCAAGAAATGGCTTTCACCGGAAAGCTCACGGTAGCGCGCATCTTTTGATGAAAAGGCTACACGGACCGAAGCACTTTTAAACAGGCTCACGTGGTCCGCGACCGCAGTGACCCCTGCCTTAAGATAAATGACAAAATGGCCGCTCATGGTGGAAGGCTTGAATCAAGATGCTATACAGGAAAACAGGCTCCAAGATTGAAGAATCGCTCCTTAGGCTATACAGAGCCGACGAAGTCAGCAAGGGAAAAACACAGCAACCAGCTACACGATCAGCTGGCTGGAGCTCTTATCAGTTTGCCGATCGTGTTTACGATCCGTCCAAACTGCAGGCGTGAGGGAGATCTGCAGACGCTGCCCAGCTTGCCTGCACAGAGCTCTGTAAAGCTGCTCCCAACTTGCAGGAGAGAGAGAGAGAGAGAGAGCCCTGCTCTCCTGGAAGAGCAGCTGCCCAGATCCCTGGGAGCTGCTTGAAGAGAGGAAAAAGGTACTGAATATCCCTGGTGATTGCTATCTAACAGAATGCTTTCAGAGACACAGCAACTGACTGAAAGGAGCTGAGTCAAAAGCCGGGGTCTCTCCCGGGGGCTGGCTTTTATATCTTAGTACAGACTCAGCTATGACGTCATAGGAAGGAGTCAACCCATCCTGGGCTCTCGATGCAGCATGGAGGAGAAAAGGGAAGGCTTTTTCATAAAGAATACATTGCTCTTCTCTGAATATGCTGAAGTTGATTCTTAAGAGTTGAAACAGAATGATAAAGGGTTTACTAATTGGTGGTTTCTATAAAATAAAGTAGTTGCTATAACAAGTCAGCTAGGCAACATATGAGAAGCTTGGTAACAATGAAAAAACTGAGGAATGATTGGCAAAACTGAATCTCTATCAAACTATTTTTCCCAGTGTTATCACTTGGCTTAAGACAGCTTTATTATCATAAACAATTATGTTGTTATTAGGATTCCTGCAATTTAATTGTCAGCTGCTGGATCCAAATTTCAACTCCTTTTTCTCCCCACCACATTTTTTTTCTTCCACTTTTTGTAGCCACAGATCAGCTATTTGCAACACCTCTCAAAAATACCTTGATTACAGCACATATTCAGGAGCTCATCCACTTTAATCCTGGATAAATGAAAATCTATTTCAAAATCCACTATTCTGCCATTGCACTTCGGTTTCAACTAAATCTCATACCTAGAATTTATTAAACCAGTCTGTTTTTGTTGAATTTCTGAAGAAAAAATTAAGTTTATGCTGATGAAAATATTTGCCTTTACTTGCCAAGCATTGTATGCTAAGAAAGGGATAGAGAACTCTTTTTTTCTAATAAACAATTAATCGAGAATGGGAGAATATAGAAATACTGTTTCTGATTAGAGAAAAAAGACAATATCCAGGTTCAGAAACAATAAAAGTGTAATTCCTTTGCTATTTGTACATTTTAAATCAGTGTGTCTCAGCTGAATATTACACCTACGGAGATTAAACTTGAAAGAATACCAATATTTGAATAGGCTGAAACAAGAACTGCAATTGTTTATAAAACTTTCTTTTTCTTCCATTCAATTGTGTCTGATTCTTAGAGACTGCTGGACAAGTCCCTGCAGTTTTCTTGGCAAGGTGTTTCCATTAATGCTTTGCCATTGCCTTCTTCCTAGGGCTCAGAGTGACTGGCCCAAGGTCACTCAGCTGGCTTTGTGCCTAAGGTAGAACTAGAAGCTGCATTCCCCTAGTTTCTAGCTTGATTCCTTAACTATCATAACAAACTGACTCCCATTATAAAATTTACTTCAATATTATTAATATAAACTTGAGAGTTTTGAAACCTGCAAGAGTAATTGCAATGTCTTTAAATTTTGATAGGATATTGTTGAATTACAAATAGCAGGTTTTGTCTGTTATTAATAGAAATTGGTGTGTGTTTGATTATCAAACTCTTTTTTTGTCCAAAAACACGAAATTTCTTGGATCTATCAAAGACAGCCAGATCATTTAGATAAACTTATGTGGATATAAACAGATTTAAATCCAACATTTGTAATATATCTGATTTGAGGATTTTCAATCTTTTCCCACAATAGTGAAGGGATAAAGAAACTCTCTGCAATTGTAAGATTAAGGTCAGCATGAAGCCTTGCAGAAAAAAAAACAGAGAAATAGTATTAGGAGGGGAGAATAAGTGAAGGAAGAAAGTATTCTGGTTTCTGCTGAAGACTTTTGGGAAATAGCTACTCAAGTCCTGACTCACATTAGTGTCTATGATGAATAACCAAGCTGATGTTTTTCTACTCCACTACACCTCCAATAGCACTTTTTTTAAAAAAATTGCTGTAACTTGTGCTCCAAAGGAGTGAGTGGAATGACTTGGTGGAGCAGGTAGTCAAGATGATGAACCATCATTGAGTCAAAATCGCCAGAGTTTGGTGGAGCTGTTGTGCTAACAACTACATCGCTAACACTGTACGTTTTTGGACAAGTACAATAAACATCCAAGCAAACATCCTAATTTCAGATGTGTTTCTTAATAGTACTATACAGGATTTATAGTTACTTTAATGACAAGATGAGTACCAATATCTCACCTACATAACACTATTGTATGTATGTATGTATGTATGTATGTATGTATGTATGTATGTATGTTATTCAGCTTTGTTCGGGTGTTTTCCCACGTCACTATAGTTATGCTTTTAAAGTTGTAGCAACGTTTCGGCAGAATCTCATCTGCCATCATCAGGCTTCTCCTATAGTGTTCGTCTATTTTGTAGCTTTTTTTTGTCTTGATTGGCTGGCAACGTTGTGTTTGCTGTATTGGAGGCTTTTAGTGCGGCTTGGCTCCGAGTAAATGGACGGCTATCATTTATTAGGAAGCCAGGTTTCATCTGGGTGCCTGGTTGGGGTGTGTTTGAGCTGGAGGTATCAGGGGGGATCTGTTTGTGCCCAGATGTTTGCCTGGCTTGTGGTGTGGAGATTTTTTTGTTTGTGAGTGCAGGCTTTCAAATAATTGACAGTATGGTGGAATTTACTCAGAGCCAGCCAATCAAGACCAAAAAAAGCTACAAAACAGACAGAAGATATTAGAAACACCAATCAAGCAGAACACAGCAAACTCCAAGACCAATAAACACAGACCAAGACTCCCAACCAATCAGGCTGAAGAAAAAACCATTCAGGCACAGCAGTAGGCAAGTCCCAAATTTAAAACAGAAATGACTGTGAAAGTCTGACTCACAGACGAACACAATACAGAAGCCTGATGATGGCAGATGAGATTCTGCCACATTGCTACAACTTTTTATATATATATATATAAAATATATCACACAGCCCATTATACCAACATCAACTCCATCAACCAATCAAGAGGCAGCAGCGCAGCCAACCAGCCCAGCACAACAGCCCCCACCACCAGTATTTATAGAGAGACAGCAGCTCCAATCACACACTGCTTGCACTGGCACGAAGCCAAAAGCACCAGCCTGAGGATGGAGAGTGGGACCTCGCCGAAACATCACCAAGATACTCTTAATCTTACATGGGAAAAGACCCGAACACACCAAGACCTACATACATACATACATACATACATACATACATACATACATACAATTATATATATAAAACACTATAATATAACACCTATATAACTGGATAGAAGCATTCCTCTCAAACAGACAACAAATGGTCAAAATTGGGAGCGTCCTATCAAATTCTACCTGTCAACAGTGGTGTCCCCAAGGCAGTGTTCTAGGACCAACCCTCTTCATACTCTATATAAATGACCTCTGTGATCATATTAAGAGCAACTGTGTTCTCCTCACTGATGATGTAAAGCTATTCAACACCACTGACAATACTGCTACCCTTCAAAATGATCTCGACTATGTATCAGAATGGTCAATCAAATGGCAACTTCAAATCTCAACAAATAAATGCTCTGTCTTACATATTGGCAAAAAAAATCAGAAAATAAAATACAAGCTGAATAGTCAAGACCTTGTTGATGATCCAAGCTCTGTAAAGGACCTTGGAGTACTCATCTCTAATGATCTAAGTGCTAGAGCCCACTAACTACATAGCCAAAAAGGCAATAAGAGTTGTTAATCTAATCCTACGTAGCTTCTTCTCTGGTAATATCACACTACTAACCAGAGCATACAAAACATTTGCTAGACCTATACTTGAATACAGCTCATCAGTCTGGAACCCATATCATGTATCTGATATTAACACAATTGAGAAAGTCCAGAAATTTTTCACAAGAAGAGTTCTCCACTCCTCTACTCATTGCAGAATACCTTATGCCACTAGACTTGAAACTCTAGATCTAGAAAACCTAGAACTATGCCCCCTCCAGTCCAATCTAAATATAGTATATAAAATCATACATTGCAATGTCCTACCTGCAAATGAATACTTCAGCTTCAATCATAACAATACAGGAGCACACAATAGATAAAAAATCAAGGTTAACCAAACCAAACTTGACTGCAGAAAATACGACTTCAGCAATAGAATGGTCAATGCAACAGAATGGTCAATGGGATCGCCCCCACGGCCTGGCCCCTCAATGGTCCCCAATGCTCTGGAAACTGGATACTCCCTGCCCCGTTCTGCCTGCCTGCCTTCTTCGTTTTTTTGGACACGGCTGACTCTGTGAATTGAACCACGCGGGCGGGCGGGTGGGGTGAATGGGCGCTTTGGGCGCTGCGGTGACAGGAAAAGCCACCCCCGGCTTCTTTGAGCAGTTTCTTCCTGGGCTGGTGGAGCAGCGAGGAGGCGACTGAGAGGACGAGGTGGGAGGAAACGAAGCAGCTGAGCCAGAGGCAGGACAGGCTTGGTTGCTTCCTCCCTCCCTTCTTTCATTGTGTCCTTGATCGATCCCAGCGCTTCACCGAAGGCGAAGAGAACCGCCATTTTTAAAAAATTTTCTTTGCGGCCCGGTACAGAGTGTCCACGGACCGGTCTGGTCATGCCCGGTGGTTGAGGACCCCTGCTCTACCTGACTCTGTGGTTTCTTCCCCAAACCCCAAAAACTTTAACCTTAGACTGTCTACCATTGACTTCACCCCCTTTCTAAGAGGCCTGTAGGGGGCGTGCATAAGCGCACCAATCGTGCCTACCGTCCCTGTCCTATTGTTTCTTTTTATTTTTCTTATAAGTATCCATTTCATTTATTCATAACTATGTTTATACTTATACCTGTTATCTTGTAAGCGATTGACAAATCAAATCAATCAATCAATCAATAAATAAATAATATGCTCATTTTGTAACATGCCAGAGAGCTTCATTGAGAAAGGATGCTTTAAGTCAGAATGTGACTGGAATTAAAGAAGATTAATTGATCAGTTCCAGTTTTATTATTTCTATAAATAACTCAAGGAAGTGAACATGCCTAATATTCCTTCCTCTTATTTTTCCCCAAATACAACAACCTTTGAGATGAGTTGGGCTGAGTGAGAGTGACTGTCCCAAAGTACCCAGCTGGCTAAGACAGGACTTTAAATAAAAATTTAAAAGATATGTTCCTGGGAAAAGGAAAAATACAACACAAAATTGATTAAGTGTACTGCTTTACTTGAGGAAACAATTTGTATCTGACCAGTCAATTGTTTAAAACTAGTCATCTTCGTCTCCTTAATAGATTTGCATTAAGATCAAGTTGTATATTTTCTCATGAAACCAGACCCAGGAGAACAGTCCAATCCTAGGAGATTTGGTAGGGTGCTGTCCACTATGAGCAGTCATAGTGGGCCTGAGAAGTCCCTGAAAGATACTCTAAAGGTGCCAGTTCTGACGACAGGAATGCTGTTCCCTGATTGTCTCAGAGATGAATATGGCGGAAGTCCAACTGTCTTTTTGAGATTTTTGGCACCGATCTCTTTAGTGTATTCCAAGAGACAATGGTCATTGAATATCCCGTGTCCACCTCCATGCAGCAAGGGGACCCCTCAATCAGGACGGTGACATGGATCTTCTTGCAAGAGGAGATGCTGGCTTGACACATGGAATGTATCTTTGGAAAGTTTTGTTTCAGCTTTTTAATGTAAACTCTATCCATCCTCTGTCCATAATCCATACAGAGAACAAATTAGAATTATATATTCATTGCAACATAGCTACTACTAAAAAAAATTGTTTAACATAGGTCTGAGTTGGCCTATAATAATGTAGGTGTCACCATTTCACACTATCTACCATTATCATGCTGCTTTTTGCCAAATGTTTCCTAGTCCTCCAGTTAAGAAGTCCCTCATCTTCTTGTGGAACATCAATCTACCCAGAACCTTCTTAAGGATTGACTGGATCATAGCACCTCTCACTGTCAAATATCATGCCTAACTTTCTACCAGTTTTTCCCTCCCATCGGATATCTTAAGAAGCTGGATATTCATTTATTGAACTACTATTATAATAACAGATTTTCGTCCAGTAGCTCCCAGCCATGGTGAAAATGTTTTTCATCATTTTCTCATAACCTTGGAATACTTCTGTTATCTCTTGTGCACGTCTGCTTCACTGTTGTCATCCTCACCCATATTGGCCAAGCAGTGGGGAGAATGAAATAATAAGATCGGATATGTTTTGGACTCTAAGGACAGGAGTCACAGAACAAAATATCTGATTCATTTAAAAGGGACACAAATGTTGAACCTACATGGGGATTCAAAACAAAACAAAACAAAACAGAAGAAGGCAGTTTAAGGCCAGAATTTGGTGATGGCAATCAGCAGTTCCCAATCTATGATGAAAATATATTCCAGTTATTTTCCAAGACATTTGAAAAATTATAACTGAAAATATATATATTGTTTCAGTAGCAGTTCTCATATTTTAAATACTTTTTCTCATACCATTAATAGTTTCCAGTTAGTGTAAACTGATGAAAAGGAACTTATAAAAGAACTAAAATTATCTGGTGTTTTTTTTTTAATTGCCAAGTTCTGCCTGCCTAAATACCACATTGGGCTATGAATAGCTTTCATTTTATTGGTAATAGTAGAATCTGCATCTCCAAACTCCAGATAATTTTTACTGCTGGGTTAAAGAAACCCTGCCAACACTAAATATTTGTGGAGATTCAGCTCATAAGGCTAAAATAGTTTCCTTTCTAGAGCAGAGCTGGAAAAGGTGCATTAGAAACATTAAACCTTTCAGCAATTTATGCAAAGCTCGAAATGTATCTTGAAGACCCAAAATGATAATTCAAGTGACATTCATGCATTTTTGTTAGCTGGAGAGAACAGATCATACAGTGTATAACAGAAGCTGGAAAGGTAAAAACAACTTGACTAAAATGAAACATCACTGTGAAGGAATGCAGAAAACATTAACTTCAAACATGTGGGATTAATAAAAATGAGAATAAGATAGATGTTCTCTGTGTTAGGTCAGGTCCATATGGATTTAATTTAGGGGACTGTGCACACTTTTTCAGTGTTTTAGATACATGCTGTCCAGACGTACTGGTTTTGGTTTTGGTTTTTATTCTTAGTTTATCATTCAAGAAAGGGAGCTAAGAAGCATATAAATTCAGCAATTCTCATTGCTGAATCTCCCAGAATAAATATGGATGTGTCTTAATAATCCTCTGACAGCAAGTCTTCACATCTCAGATCATTTTTTTAAACTTTGATCACTGCATTTGCAGAGATGACTCTTGTGAGGGAAATTTTTGAGGGTTGCATAGAGACATGTCTTAAAACCAAATCTATATACCTTTTCGGATTAGAAATAGGCATATTTAATACCTGATCTACTAAATAACTACTGGTCCAATAGCCATCATCTGTCTCCAAAATGATTGTGGCTGCCTTGCGATTGTCACTATCTTTCTTTGTGAACATTGATACCAGGCCGATTTAGTGGCAGATTGTCCAATATAAGTTTAAATTGTTCACATAAATATAGTTTTTGAAGAGGTAACAACTATATTTTTCTTAGATTGTGTTAAGCTCTGGTCGGAGAACGGAGGTGAGGCCATAGTGATTTCTAACAGCTCTTTATTCAATACTGTTTGTGAGGCAGCTGAACTCCCTGGCTGAGGGAGTTTCTCCTTTTATAGAAACTGATCAGTCAAACAACCAGTGAGACAAGAGTATTTTCCCGCTCCAACAGAGGACAGAATGAGAACTTCAACTGACAACTTCCCACTAAGATGGAGCATTATGGTGATCAAAATAACAATTTAACATATGTAGTCTTTTAAGTAGGCAGGGCGGAGATGTATCCGTCCCAACCTATGAGGTTCCATCTCAAGATCAGTACCTCCGGAGCTTTGACTAGGTGGAATGGCTGACACTGCTTCAAGTATAGCTTGCAGCAGCAGCAAGGGCTCGGTCAGTGGTGCTTCCAACAGAAGAGGAATCAAGTCAGCAGGCATCTGACTCACCACAGTCCCTTGTTGGTACTGTTGTTCATGGTGGCTGAGCTGATATGTCCTTAGCCGGGGTTGTCTCTGGTGGAGTCCATTCTGGTTGGCAGCAGACTGAGGTCTGAGACAGCCATGCAGTTGGTCGATGTGGCAGTGCCACAACCTGCCATCTTCAAGAGCCACCCTGTAGGAACACAGCCTGGTAATGTCCACTACCTGGCAGGAATCCAGTAAAAGCTCCCCCCCCCGCATACTTGTGGACGTAGACAAGGTCTCCCAGTGAGAATGATTCATTAGGAGTTCAGCTGGACCCCTGTTGGTGTGACGTGCTGGACCAGGAGGTACTCGGCTATCCATGTTTGCCAGTCCCCTGGCCCATCCTTGCCAGTGCTTCTTTTGCTGATCAGACCATCCACTCAGCCTGCCCCTGGCTAGCAGGATGGAATAGTGCAATCAGGGTATGACGAATGCTGTGACCTGCCAGAAACAGCTCAAACTGGCTTGATGTGAGCTGTGGCCCGTTGTTCAAAATGAGAATGTCTGGCAGTCTCTGGGTAGCAACAGCCTTTTAAAGGCCTTGATCATGACATCCCAGGTGGTTGATGTCACGAGTACCAAGCCATTTTGAGTAGGCATCCACAACCACCATAAAAGTCTATCCATGGAAGGGCCCCACAAAATCAATATGCACCCTTGACCAAGGTGTCTTGGGTGCTTCCCACTTGCTTACTGGAGCAGATGGGGCGGGGGGGCTGGCATTGACTCTTGGCAAGGCTGACAAGATGTGACCCAATCAGCGATGGCCTTGTCTAAGTTGGGCCACCAGACATAACTGTGGGTGAGTGCCTTCATCCATACAATGCCTGGGCGGCCTACATGAAGAGCTTCCAAAACTGGCCACCGCAGCCTCTGGGGTACCACCATACAACTCCCCCAGAATAGGCAGCCTCATTGAGTAGACAGCTCATGTTGCCAGGTGTGGAAGGGAAGGAATTCTGTGCTGACTAGTCCCTTCGGCCATCCCTTCCACACCCAGTTGAGCACTTGGGGGATGACATGGTCCTTGGTGGAGTGTGCAGTGATCTCCAATGATGTAATGGGACTGGATGGCAGGTCTTCAACTAATAAAACAGATGATGCTGGAGCCAGATCCTCAACAACAGTCAGGAATGGGCATCATCTGAGGGCGTCAGCGTGGCTAAGTATCTTACTTGGCCAATGCAGGAGGAGGTAGCTTGTATGCAGCTATGAACACAGTCCAGCGCAGCATGCGAGGTGAAAAACCTGCGGCATTTGGCGGTCCCCAGTGAGCAGGTCCAGTAGCAGCTTGTGATTGGTCACAAGGTTGAATGGTTTGCCACAGAGGTATTCATGGAAGCGTTTGACTCCTGGAACTGCAGTCAAAGCTTCCTTGACCAGTTGGCTGTAGTTTTGTTCAGCCGATGACAATGTCCATGAGAAGAAAGCGATCGGGACTTCTCTTCTATCCAGGAATCGGTGGCTTAAAATAGTGCCGACGCCGAATGGAGAGGTGTTGCAGGTGAGAACCAAGGGAAGATTCTTGTTGTATTGCACCAGGACTCTGTTTGAAGATAATAGCTCCTTGACAGCAGAGCAGGCAGCAGCTTCTTTTCGGCTCCAGGACCAAGACATCTTGTCGAGCAAGCAATGGAGAGGCTCAGCTACAGACACTTTGTGTGGCAAGAAGACACTGTAGACATTCAGGACTCCCAAAAATGTTTGGAGTTAGGTCTTGTCTTGGGTGTGGTAGCTTCCTGGATGGCTTGGACTTTTGTCTGTGTAGGGTGTAACCCAGAGGCATCGATAAGGTAGCCGAGGAACTTTATCTGTGGAACTGGAAATGCTGGAAATGGATGAGTATTGTTCACAGATGGTTGAGGAGTTCAGCATTGTTGGCCGCTGATACTAAGACGTCATTGAAATAGGGGAGGACACCTGGGATGCCTTGCAAGAGATGCTCCATCAGGATCTGGAAAAGTCCCAGTGCCAGGCTCACCCCAAATTGCAGCCAGTGACATCTGATAGCTCCTCGATGTGTTACAACCATCTGAGCCTCAGCTGTGGTGTCATCAACTGGTAGCTCTTGGTAGACTTGGGCAAGGTCCAGTTTAGCAAAGACCTTACACTCACCCAGAGAGTGCAGCAGATGTTTGACTACGGGCAGTGGGTATGCATTTTGCTGTAGCGCTTTATTTAATGTGCATTTATAGTCTGTGCAAATGTGGACAGAACCCTCCGGCTTCACAGGGTCACAATTAGAGTCTCCCATTTTGCGTGGTCGACAGGTTCCAGGATTCCTTGGCTGATGAGCTTGTTGAGTTGCCCATCAAACTTTGAGTGCAAGGCAAATGGTACTCTTCGTGGCTTCATTTGTATTGGAACAACCTGGGGGTCAAGGCTGAATGTGATGGGTATGCCTGTATACCTGCCCACATATCCATCAAAGATATCTGCAAAATCAGAGATTAAGGCCTTGATATCAGAGTCACTGATGGAGTTGATGCCAGTGATTTCCAGACCCAGGGAGGAGAACCAGTCCAGTCCTAGGACACTTGGTAGGGAGCTGTCCACTATGAGCAGTTGCAGTGGGCCCGAGAAGTCCCTGAAAGATACTCTAAAGGTGCCAGTTCCAATGACAGGAATGCTATTCCCCTGGTAGTCTTGGAGATGAGTATGGTGGAAGTCCAACTGTCTTTTTGAGTCATTGGCTTCGAGGAAGCAGTCGAAGCAAGCAAGGTAGGAGTCCCATGTCTCAGCGACTGGATTGTATGAAGCAAAAGGCAGTGGTGCAGTCATTTTCCAAGAGACCGGTGTGAGCTCCAGTCAATCTGGGTTCAGGTGTCTATGGTCAACGAAGTGGCAGCAACTGAGGATCAGCTCCGGTGATTAAGCTCTGAATGTGTCAGCTCGCAGTGATCAAGCTCTTTGCAGCCTCAGTTTCCATTCGATCCCACCTTCATTGCCACTGTTAAATTCTGGATGAAGAATGGAGGTGAGGCCATAGTGATTTCTCACAGCTCTTTATTCAATACTGCCTTTGAGGCAACTGAATTTCCTGGCTGACACAAACAACCAATCAGGAGAGAGTATTTCCCCGCTCCAACAGAGGATCAGAATGAGAACCAACTGACAACTATACACAATATACAATATAGTTACAATACAGATTGGACTTAACATGATAAATACAATTTAATCAGCAATATAAGTAGAAGGCTTTAGCTACTGTTTATGCTCCATAACTTCTTTTCTCCAATATTATGCACTAATAATGTTATAAAGGTCCAGGAGCACATGCATAGTGCCCTCTCCTGGCTCTCGCCTATAATATCCACATCTTATTAATTTTTCAAAATAAATTGTTTTCAGAATAATAAGTTAAGTGTCTCCTGCTCAAAAAACACTTTAAAGTCATACTTTACACTTTTTTAAAAAAAGAGAGAGAAAAGAAAAAGAAAGACAGTAATATTATTTAAGACACCTTTTCTTAATTAATTGTCTAATTAAATATTAAATATATTAGATATATTTGAGACTTTATTTTCTGATATAATTTTCATAATCTGTGTGACACAATTTATGGTTCAAAATGTTTTGAGCATTTTTAATATCTGAAAATATTGTTTAAATGTCTAAAGATTCAAATAAATTTGGAATGTTGCCTTTTAGTATCCACATTCATTCATTATTTTTGATACACATTTTTAAATCATCATTGGATATACATTCTGGATACACATTTGGAAGTGTACATGTTTAAAAATGCTGCTCAATTATTTTAATCCTGCAATATTTCAATGTTTGTTTCTAAGCATAACCGTATTTTAGACTCCTGCAGCTAATATTCTGGCTGATGCATGATGTCTTTTCTTTCCATGCAGCTACCTTATTCAAATTTCCCATTTCTTTTGTGTCAAGAGATGCTTATGCCATTTTTACAAAGTTCCTTGGATGCAAATTTCACTTTGTTTAATTACTAGAATTTAATGATATAGGAAAATGACTTCTGTATGTGGTACTTGGAAATGCTTTGTATGTAGTACTTGGAAATGAACCCTATTAATTTAAACATAAGCACTTAAAAGGATTGTGTCTTTGCTCACTTTGCAACTTCTTAAAATAGAAAAATGGCAATAAGATGCTGTATGCCTGTTCTGTTTTGATCTTATCCAATTCTGAATAGTTGCCACTGTCTCTGCAATGAAAACTTCTTGGAAGTTGTTGCAGAACAATCGAGCAATTGGATTCCTTACAAAAATAACTGCAACTTCTGAAAACCTGACACAGAAGGGTATAAATGGTATAAATCAATGCACAGTAAAATGGAAAAGGGAATCACTGAAATAATTGTACTTGCAGAACTTTTGATTATAACCAAGAATCTCTTAAATACAATCTGTCTGGCTCTCTCCTCTCAGGCAAATGGTTATGGTTAGCAAATGCAAAATGAGTAATTACAGAGAAACAGGCTGAACTGGACATTAAAACTAGTCTATATATTTGCAGTTTTCCATACCAATTTTATTAAAAGTATCATTTTCTTTCTGTTACCTTTTTCATCACCAAAAGAGGTGGGCAAGATACCCATGTTTTTTTTTAATTGGGGGTAAATGGGGTCCTTATGGGAAGTAAATATGTTGATAGATATATATACATATTTGAGATACTGGGTGATTGTAATTTAACCTTTCTTCTGTGAACCTGTGCTTCATTTTTTCTCCTGGCTCACCAGGCGACCTTCCTATTTTCAGTGCCAGAAGTGTTAACTTCTTTCCTATCACACACTGTTTTCTTTCTGCCAAGCGTTAATCTCTCTTTCTTTAGCTTGATGTCCTCCAGAAGTATTGGATTGCCAGCTGGTTAGGGATTATGGATATTATAGTCCAATACAAAATATCAGATTGAGAACTGCTACTATAGGCAGTGTATATGTGTTTAAGTGTAAGTGATAAGCTGCGAACCACAGATCCTTAGGGCAGTGATGTCAAATTGGAAATGTGGGAGTTACTGTCTTCTCCTGATATGGGGAGACCAACATAAAATAACAAAAGAGGAATAAAAATCTGTATATACCCATACAACTATTTTCTTAGCTTGAGATATCAGATTTTGCCTCTAAGGAAATTATAACATAACCAAATTTAACAAACATTGGTACCAAGTTGTTGGATGTTTTCCAGTCCACATCCCTGTAGATTGCTATGTGAAAACCAAATGAATGGTTAAAAAGATCTTTAGATCAGGATGTGGGATGTGCATTTGGATAACACTGTAGTTACAATATTTTTGGCTATTAATTTGGGGGGGGGGGGGAATAGTGTAAAGCATTCTAAAGGCTAAACAGATAAAACAAGCTCTCTAAATTATAGGGCAAGAATATGGGTCAAAATGTTAGGGTTTTGGTAAAGGAAACAGGAGTTATTTGACTTCTTAAAATATAAATTGTGGTTGGTCGAACCACAGCATGTATTTTGTAATCCAAGTAATCCAAATTTACTTTGTGAGTTACTTGAGAAAAATAATGGATATAGGGTGTAAGCATGGTTAATCTAGCCAATTAATTGAAAGAGAATTGGAAGAATTTGGGTAAAAGTCTCAAAGAATTGACTCAGGCATGCCAATGATTGGTCAGAGCAAAAACAAGATATTATTCCTAATCAATGAAAAATAATTCCAAGTTGTAAGTTTATGATTAGTATAAAGTATAAAGGATTGTTTACCCAAAACAAGAGAATTGTTAATTTGATAACCATGGATTCTGTTGTCAGAAACATGTTAATGCTTAACGATCAAGTTACGTTTTTTTCCATATTGACCCTAGGTTGACCAGTTCAAAATGTTTTTTCATGATAATTGATTAGTTGTTCGTTAATGTATGTTTATTTTAAATTTAGATATGCTATGCAAAATTCTAATTTCTTGGGGAAGTTCCTCTTAGCGAACTGTATGGTCCCAGCTGTACCAAATAATGTAACCTTATCACAAGACTGTGTCCATAATAGCAAACAGGTATAAGGTATAGTAAGACATGTGATAATACTTGGGAATACTTCTGAGCTCTTTCACATAACCATCTTCCACTAGATAATGGTAGAACTCTGTGCTTTACCAAATTTAACAGGAATTACTAATGCTATATTTGACTGGCCAGTGCTATTTTCAAGCAGTTTCCACAATCCCAGATCTGCTACAATTAGCTTCTTTGCAGTTCATTGTTTATTTCTGATTCTGTCTTTCTAGGAACATACAGTAACCCTTTACTATTTTATACTCCATGATCTAATCTTCCTTCCCTCCCTTCCTTCCTTACCGAGCTAAAGTTTTGAATGTCCTCTTTTGCTTTTTAATTCCAAATTTCCCATTTCCAAGTTTTGATATCTGTATCAATTCAATTTTCCTCCCAGTAGGCCTTTGTTATATGTTTAAATGGGACTGAGTAACTTGTTATATTAAGTCATTTCTTTCTAAACTCGGATTATGTACTTTTCAATAGTGTACTTATTGGTAGGTTTCTTTAATTGCTACTGATATTTGAGATATTGGGAAAAAATAACCAATTCTGGTTCATAATTTAAAATATAACTGATGAAAAACCTTTTCTTTCTTAAAGATGTATGGATATTTTCTTTTGTCTCAGACAATCTATGTGAAGATCAAACAAGCTTTCACAAACCCTATGGTTTCTTATGTATTGTAAGTTTAGCGTTGCTAAACTTCAAACCTGATTGAGAATGGGGCTTTGACCAACATTTCCAATTGATTCTTAAGATGAAATAAAATTTAAGATTAAATCTTATGTTTTATAAAGACTGACAGGAAAAAAAACTTCTTAAGATTGTTAGACATGTAATGCTTTGCTAATTACACCCCAAATCATTATAGATAATTGTTGTCTAAAATGTCTTAGTTTATCCTCTTTATTCACATTTCATCTAGTTAGAGGAAAGCCTCGCCTGTCATTTGGAAGTTTGTGTTGGCTCATCAATAACATTTTTGATGTTACTGCATTCCCTTGAATCCATAATACAGTTCCTGAACAGTGGCATACAATAAAAGAGCTTAAAAATGTTGATGAAAGAAATGGCACCAGAGGAATCTCTTGTTATTCTTGGCTTAGAGACTTATACCCTCAACAATAGCTTGTTTTCTTCCTCTTTAAGTTGTCAGTTATTCAGGACTGGAATTTCCATTATACAGTATTTCAAATATGTGAATAATCAGCTATTTCTGGCAGGTAGGAAACATTACTAAAAGTTTAGAGTGAATTGACACTTTTAAGTGAAAAGAAAACAACTGCTTCTGAAGTGCCATTTTAATAAAAACCTGGATTTTCTGATTGTGCAATCAGCACATTTTAAAATGCTAGCTTTGAATCCAGTCATAAGTATAGGAGTGACAGATTTTCTGGGCGTACCTATTTAAAACTCTAAACATAAATACTTTGTACTAAAGAACGGATGTCTTTCATTTCTGGACAGTGGCAACAACAACAACAGGTTATTTTAGTTACTAAGTATAGGAAAGTGAAAATAGCCTAGACATTATTCATTATTTATATATATTCAATTCAGTATATAGTTACCAGAAGTATTATAAATATGTTATAGATCATTATTAATGACTCCACTTCAAATAATCCTTCCTTCCTTCCTTCCTTCCTTCCTTCCTTCCTTCCTTCCTTCCTTCCTTCCTTCCTTCCTTCCTTCCCAAATGAAAAATAAAAAAATTCACTTTCCAAACCAATATCAATGATTTTTACTACATTTTTTTCCTTAAGCACTTATCTAATATACAAATTTATATAATTTCCTTGCAAATGTGCATATATTTACTAGATATAAAATGTGAACATTTTTATGCATGCATTTAGATTATAAAGAAACAGAATAAAAATCGTTTGACAGTAAAAACAAGTTTTACCCATTTTAGTTTAATGTTAACAATAGCTCTTTACATATTTAAATTTCTTTACTAACAGAGCATAGAATGTCAGTGAAATATGGATGTATAAAATATTACCAGTGATATATATTACCAATAATATAGAAATCTCATATTATTCAGTCTTTCTTTTAAATTTGTCAATTTTAAATATTTATCTAAGCAAGTATAAATTGAATTCAACATATTTCTAACTTCTGTTTATACTCAGAGAATATAACAAAGGAAGACATATAACATATAGATATATAACCAAAAAAAAGCATATTGGCCTCAGGAAAAAAGTCATAATAAGAACTACTATTTTTAGATAAATTAAAGGGAAAAAATGATATATAATATTTTAAATCTGCTCACTAGCAAGATGCAGAGGTGGTATTCAGTAGGTTCTGACTAGTTCTAGAGAACCGGTAGCAGAAATTTTGGGTAGTTTGGAGAACCGGCAAATACCACCTCTGACTGGAGATTTTACAGTATCCTTCCCCTGCCACGCCCACCAAGCCACGCCCACAGGACAGGTAGTAAAAAAAATTGAATCCTACCACTGGCAAGATAGTAAACAATTGTATGCAAAGTACTTTGAGTGTAAACAAAAATGGTTTGGAGAGAACAATGTAAAGGTAATCTGGCAGATATTGGTGTGCCAGATTCATACATTTGATGATGATTTTTCCCAGAGAGAAAGAGGGAGGGCGACAATAAACTGTGCCATTCTACTCTAATAGCCAATATCTCCAGATGTTGCCAGCTAGAAGAATGTCCTCTACTTGCTTTTCATGGATTTGTTTGAGTAGCAATTATCTATGGATGGTAAGAAATATAATTATGGTGTTCTTAATCAAAATAAGAGATCTTTGGCATTCTATGCACTTTAATCATTCTTCAAAATAAACCTCTAACATCTAGAAGTAGCCATCCTGAATCATCTTCTGCCTTTGTAATGTTAGTTATACTGATATTCTAGGAAAATTCCAGGAGAAGATAAATTCCAAGGAATGACAGACCTTTGACAATCCAGATTCATATTGGAGTATGTATGTCAGTGGTGGCTAACCTTTTTGGGCTCCTGTGCCAAAAATTGTGTACGCACTTGCAAGCACCCAGAAGGCAATGCAGCCCCCTTTCCGAAGCCCTGTACATGCGTGCACAATCTCCCCCACCACTGCCCCCTTACCTTCACTGTGACTCTCAGTTGATTTTCAGCCCGTTTGAGGCCTTTTTCGGCCTCCCAGATGCTTGATGAAAGCTTCTGCAGCTTTTGCAGGCTGAAAAATAGGCCCGTTTCATCACTTCCGGTATTTCCGGAAATACAGAAAGTGATGAAATGGGCCTATTTTTCAGCCTGCAAAGGCTTTCCTCAAGCCTCTGGGAGGCCGAAAATCAGGTAAGAGGTGCACACATGTGCAGTGAGGTAAGTTTGCCTGTGGCTTGCGTGCCGGCACATGATAATGATCCTGCAAAATATGCTAGGGCATGGAACTTTGGATAAATATACACAAAAGGACTTTGAATCAGTTCCTGTCAAAAAGATGTTCTCACAGCTGGAGAATTAAGAGAGTGGATTTCATCTGTTCCGTCTCTGCATATTCCTGTAATATTAGGACTCTGACTAAAAGGGGAAGTGACAAATTCCTTTTCCTATGAAGATTGAGGCAGAGTGGATGGATTTATTACAGTTAACTAGTAACCTCTTATATTTGGACTTTGATTGGAAGACAGAATTATTATGAAGACTGAATCTATTATATTTAATTAATGCCATGCCCTGTCAATTGTTTAAGAAACAAACGTGTATTTGATCCAGGACAAACTATAATTTTTGGGATAACTTGAAATAGATAAAGATGCCATGGTAAACCTACGAGTTGATTACGAGTTGGTAGGGTAATATGTTGATTTTTTTTTAATGCACCTTTTAAAATATTTTTTAATATTTTGATTTTTCTGTATTTTTTTGTTTTTCTCTTGGTTTTTTTTTGTGATTTTTTTTTTGGAGTTTGGTATTTTGTATTTTAATTTTGTCTTGAATAAAATAAATATATATGTTAAAAAGATACAAGTATTCGTTATTGCACAGAGTTTTTTTTACGGCATGGCAAAGTTTGATAAATTCTTCTTGGGGCAACATAGTTTTCATATTAAAGAAAGAAAAAAACCTGTTAAAGAAAGAAAAGAAAGAAAAAAACCAAATTCTGTTGACTGGGCTCAGAATTTTTGTTTTGAACAATCTGCACAATACAGATTAAAGTGACATGATGGACTGACTCTTTTCAGGCAACCATTGCCATCATTAGGGTAGAGGTCACTATTTGTCTCACTACCTATGTGTCTCTTCCCAACCAAGGTAGGATGCCTATATCCATGGTAGTTAATATATAAGTCATTAGTTCCTAAACAGATGATGTCTAATCTTATTTCTGGCCAAATTCTTCTTGCCAATTTCCTCCATTTCGAGAGGATTATAACGCCTGGGGAGAGACAATTCTCTCTTTCCCCAACCACTACCCAGCCATTTGACCATGATCAAAATATTCTCTATTTTACCAATTCAAATAATTTCTGAATATTATTTATTTATTTATTTAATATAATTGCATTTAAAAATATATTCATACATTTGTTAATATTAATATTTAATTAAATTCTCCTTTTGCCTTCAGTCAAATATAACAAAACATGAGTACTATTAGCTGCAGAGTTCAAATGAACTAAGGACCAAGTCTATATAGGTGCTTTGGGGGTGGCCATGGTTAGATGTATTTTTGTGCATTTTATCCAGAGGATCAAGTACTATCTCCTCTGGATATAGGAGATCTAGCCACTAGTATAGATGATCACATCCAAATTAGATTAACATAGTTTGTTACTCATGTATACTGCCTTTGAAAAGTTTTTGGAAATTTTAATTAGCACAAAATGCCAAAAGGTATTTTCTATGAACTTGCAGATGCATACTCCTAAAGAATGAGTGAAAGATTTATTGAACTTTATGTCATCTTACTCCCTATTTGCCGACTTGTGGGAATGTTGGACTACACTCAGTTATGATGATTAAAACAATTAATTCCTGTGCCTCACATTGCATTGGGCAGTAGTCCAGCTTCTAGCATGATGAAGACTAGACATAAAAGTATGCTTGAAACTAAATTAATAAATATGTGCTAATTTATATTTAAATATTTTATTCAATATATGTTACTATCTAATACAATCATTTCTTCTCATTTGCAGATGGACCTTTATGGGATTATTGAAACCAAGGCCAATAGCCAAAACTACTATTAATTAGTCAACACTCACTAACTTCAACAATTCATAAGTAAGGGGATATATCACTTTTTAAAAAGGAAATTTTAATGTTTTTTTAAACATTTTTTTCTATCTTAGTTTACTGACATATTTAAGACACTTTTGCTCAAAAGTTCATTACTTTTGCATAGTTTTCTTCTACAAAATTAAAATGAAGTCTGCTATTTACATTGTAATTCAAGACCCCCCAATAAGATGCTATTCCTTTTCAATCTGTGTGTAAAAATTTTTCTCAGGGTACTCTCATGTAGCTTAGCAACAGGTAGAATCATTCCTTCCTAAAGTAATGTTACAGGCCAAAATAATGACTGGTAAACAATGAAACCAAACTGGTTTTTTTGGCGTGCCTTTCATGTTAACAAAGGAAAGCAATGCAATTTGCTTGACATGGTTTTTTTATCCTGTCTAACTGAATTGCTGATAAGCATATATATGCTGTTTGAGCAGGAATTATATTTGCTCCTGGTATTCTAATAATTATTGACTTCAAAGTAGCCAAGAGGTATATTGAGCTGCAAAGGCATGTCAAGAACTGTAGAATTCTGTGAAAAGCAAAATATATTATCTCAACATCTTTATGCTTGAATGCTCAATTTTACTCAGCTAAGATTATGTACATATGGTCACATATATGAGCATTGTTCCATGAGGCTCTCAGTTTAGACTTCATGCTTTCCCACATGTCACTTTTTCCTTCCTGATGTCATTCTCTTATGCTTAATTCCAACACAAATTTAAAATGTGTTATTTATTGACCAGCATCTGGTCCTGACATATGAAGAACTTTGTTTCCTCAAGGATTGTATTTCCAGCAAGGATATGAATGAAGTTTATAATTTATTATGTAGCTTCTAATTCCTATTAAAATTATATGAAATTATTATTATTACTATGAAATTATATGAGTTTGATGAACTCTTCATGTGTGAAAAGCAGTGTGTAAAACCTTTAGTGGATAGAAGAACTCAGCAGCTATGTCACCATTTGGTAAGGATTCTGGCCTATGGAACAACTGCCCTTGGAACATAAGGAGCATGTGATATTGAACATTATTCTTTATTATATTATTATATATTTTGAAAATAAATTAAAAGAAACTCAACTAGTGTCAGTTTTTTACGGGTTCCTATGAAAGTTTGATCCCATAGATTAGTGACAATTGCATGATATGGTCCAGTAATGGAAATAATAGAAAACCCAGGAATTAAATTTAAACAAAAATGTGCAATTCTCCCTCGAGCCGCTCGGAGCATCCAGAGACTGGGATGTGCTTCTGAGTCCTCTTCTTGCAGGCTGAGCTTTAGATGAGGAAACGCTCCGCCCCCCTCACGTGGCATCGCGCAGCGTCTCCCCAGTCTTTTGCTCAGCCTCGAAGAGTCAGGCTGTGTTTCAGAGAGCTCCTTGGCTGATACTCAGAATTCTTTCCAATTCCAACCCTTTCGTCTTTATAAGGTTTGCTTTTCCTTCCTCCTCCTGCGCAAAGGGTCTGGACTTAAGGGAAAATTTTCCCCGTCCCTGGGGCGAAGCTGCGGGCTCGCAGCGCTATTAGCGCGACCCCCCACCCTTATCAGATCGCGTCGCTGCCTCCGCGTTGCCTCGTGGCACGCGTTTTCTTATCGCTGGATTCCCCCCCACCCCAAACGCCGACCGGGAGGGTCATCGCCCCTATGGCCCTAGGCGCGCTGAGCTGACCAGCCAAGCCCTCCCTTTCCGTCCCGAAGGCGTCCCGACAGTTCAGCTTGCGGCCGCCATTTTGGCTCCGCATTGTGGTCGGGCGCCATTTTCAACTTCTATATAATTTATAGCTGCGGTGAATTGGAGCTCCAGGCCTTGGGTCAAAGCTTAGCTGCCCATTTTGATCTGCCTGGCTCGCTCTTTTTATTGCTTGTTGGCCTCCCGCAGCCCTTTTCGGGGCGAAGTTGCAGCCCCCCCCCCTCCGGTTTTCTTTTTCTTGTCTGGAGGCCTGCTGCCAGAGGCCCTCTCTTCAACCCTAGGCCTCAGGCGTTTATTTGACGGATCCGGCCTGTACTGAGATATACCTAGTTCTCCCTGTTACGGTTACTGTTTATTAAAAAAAAATATTTATCTATATATATATATATATATTTAATACAAATACAAAAGGAATAAAAAAAAATTTTTTTGTACATCAATATTTCTCGTAGATATATAAATATATACGGAAAACCTGTATATACATCTGGTATAAAAAATAAAAATAAATAAAAGGAAAAGAGGAATTACAAATTAGAGTATATATATTTCTGTACATACTATATTACTTAGATACCTTACTGTTATCTCTGTACATAGCAAATTCCAAAAGGGGGAGAGGGCCAGCTTCATCCTCACCCGGCCTCATCCAGGCCTGATCTGGGCGAGCCAACCGCCTTTGCTAGTATTTATTATCTAACATGGCAGACGACAATCCCTCTAAACGTCCTTCTTTGAAGGCTAAGGCAAAGTCCCACTACTTGCGCAGGCAGGACAAGGAACCTAAGGGCTCTAGACAGGACAAGGAACATTCCAAGGCCTCCCAACGTGACACCTTAAGGCGCCACAAAGCGTTGGAAAAAGAGTTTGACCGGCGTTCAAGGGAGTCCCGCTCGGAGCCATCAATACTTCCTCCTCCAACCCCCTCTACCTCTACTCAACCTCTCCCCCCAGACCCTTCTTCCCTACCTAGGCGCAGTTCGCTTCAGGGTCTTCCGACCCCCGGACCTCTGATTAGACGGACCCCCGAAGCCACCTTTACTCCCACAGCTGCTGGTCTGCGCCAGGATGAACCCTCTACCTCCGAGGTTCCACCTCACATCAGGGCTTGGATGGAATCAGCCATCCGCCAGGGCATTGCAGAGGGACTACAACACATGACCAGATCAGGCTTCTCTCCACGAGTCTCCGAGCACGACTCTTTATCAATCAGATCCCTTCCACAACCGGTCCCCCCAGTTGATCAGGTACTCTCTCAGAGGGACAGCCCTCCTCCGATTGGGGCCCAGGTGGAGGAGGAAGGGGACTTTGGGGATTTCAGGGAAGAGGAAGAGGACTCCCGGATGGGATCCTCCCGCTACAGTGAACCCCTCTTAGAGGCTGACATCATGGAGGGGGAGATGTCGGAGGACGAGGGCCCTTCCCCCGACCAACCCACTTTTGGGGGGCTGTTCAAGCCGCATATGTTCAAGTCCCTCCTCCTTAAGGCCAAGAATGTCTCTGGCCTTCTTCCCCAGTCCCCTGCAGACCTCCCCCCTGTCCCAGAGGGCCCGGAAGACTCCATTTTCACCCAACCAGTGGTGGAAGCTGAGGTCATCCCATCCCCTCCCATCTTCGTAGATCTGGTAGTGAAACAACTTACCTCCACAGGGACCCCTCCTACACCCTCTAGCCAAGACAAGAGATTCTTTAATCTCGATTCGGCACTGTCTAACCTTCTGAACACTCCGGAGGTTGATGACCCCATTGTGGGTCTGGCTTCCTCCTCTACCCCTAGTGAGGCCCTAGAGGCCTTAAAACCTGAGGACAGGCGGGCGGAGCTGGCGCTGCGCAGGGCCCACCTATCTGACGCCTGGGCTTCTTTCTTCACAAGGTCCTCTATCCGCTGGCTACGTCAGCTCAAGGAACACGTCCCCGCTTCCAATCTGAGAGCTCACCAGGACATAGCGAAGTTAGTGGCTGCAGCCGAGTTCTCGGCTGACGCCACTTACCAGTCGGTAAAATTCTCTTCCAGGGCCATCACGTCGCACGTCACGGCTTGCCGCCTGCTATGGCTCAAACACTGGCAGGCGGACGTAAAGAATAAGGTCAAGCTGGCCACTGCTCCCATTACGGGAGATAAACTGTTTGGCCCGGCTTTGGAACCCCTGCTGGTAGAGGGCCGCAGTAAGAGAAAGTATCTGCCCTCCCTTTTTCGAAGATCGGAGACCAGGGGCTCTCAGCCCTTTCGGAGGAGCTTCCCCCGCCCCTTCTACCAACCCCACTTCCCACCCAGATACCCCAGACCCCCTTCCTTCCGATCCCAGGATCGCACGGACCCGGGCGACAGAACCAGACGCGGTGGCGGCTATAAGAGACCCTTTCGGGGATCGGGAGGAAGGCCCTACCGCAGAAGGTAGAGCCTCTTCCTCCCTCCCCATTGGCGGCCGCCTCAGCCACTTCGCCGCCCAATGGGACATATCCACATCCGATGCATGGGTTAGGGACACAATCAGGTTTGGTCTCGCCCTGGAGTTCAGGTCCACCCCCCCGATTGTTTCATCCCATCCCCCACCTCAAGGGATCCCACCAAACGTGCACTAATGGATGCAGCCATCCATCATCTGCTTGACATCCAGGCCATTCAACCTGTCCCTCCGGCTCAGAGAGGAAAGGGATTTTACTCCCATCTCTTTGTGGTGCCCAAACACTCTGGGGGCTGGAGAGCCATCCTAGACTTGAAACGGCTCAACCGTCACCTTATCCAGCGCAAATTCAAAATGCACACCTTGCAATCAATTCTCTTAGGCACCAGGCGGGGAGACTGGTTATCTTCCATAGATCTTTCGGAGGCATACCTCCATATTCCAATCAGGCCCTCTCACCACAAATTCCTCAGGTTCTGTTATAATAGCCTTCACTATCAATACGTGGCCCTACCCTTTGGACTGGCCTCGGCCCCCAGGACCTTCACCAAGGTCCTGGCGGCCCTGGCGGCTCATCTCAGGAGCGTTCCCGTCCGCCTCCACTGCTACTTGGACGATATCCTTATTCTATCCCCGTCCAAGTCCCAGGCAGTCAGGGATACCAGAGTCACCCTCTCCGCCTTACGGGCACACGGGTTTCTAGTCAATTGGCAAAAGAGCCAACTTACCCCTTCCACCCGACTCAACCACTTGGGTGCCATAATTGATTCGGTTTCACAAAGAGTTTTCCTCTCTCCGGAGAGGTTCCTTAGCATTCAAGCCCTGGTCAAACAGATTAGGCGTTCAAGGAGGGTGGCCTTGCTGGACCTCTCTAAATTGTTGGGCAAAATGGTGTCATGCATCTCTATTATTCCCTGGGCCCGTTTACACAGCAGATCCCTCCAGTGGTTCCTGCTCCCGTTCCAAAGATCCGGAAGAAGCAACTCGAAGACCAGAGTCAAGGTCCCTCCAAGGGTCCTCACGTCTCTTCTCTGGTGGACCAATCCCGCCATCAACAGGGGCCACCTCTTCGCGGAACCTCAACGACTCACCGTCACTACGGACGCAAGCCTATCCGGTTGGGGCGCTCATCTCAACTCGCTCTCGGCACAGGGCAAATGGTCGCCGACCGAGCAAAGATGCAGCATCAACTGGCTAGAGCTTCACGCCGTCCATCTGGCCCTGCGCAGCTTCCCTCAGGTCCGCAGACATCATGTTCTCGTTCTCACGGACAACGTCACGGCCAAGGCCCATATCAACAGGCAAGGGGGCACCCAGTCCATCCAGCTAATGAGGGAAGCCGAGCGCCTTTGCCGCTGGGCAGAATCCAACCTTCTATCACTAAAAGCCGAACACATCTCCGGAATAGACAATACTCAGGCGGACTGGCTGAGCAGGGCCACGGTGGACCAAGCAGAATGGCGTCTCCATCCATCCCTATTCGAGGAAGCGTCCAGAATCTTCGGCCTACCAGTGGTGGATCTCTTCGCTTCCCCGTCCAACACACAGCTTCCATGGTTTTTCTCCCGGTATCCGTCTCACGGGTCGGAGAATCACAATGCTCTGCGCTGCCCATGGCCCCCAGGGCTCCTATATGCCTTCCCTCCGCTCCCGTTAGTTGCCAGAGTCATACAGAAACTCATTCAGGAGAGGGCAGACCTTCTCCTGGTGGCTCCCTATTGGCCCAGGCGACCGTGGTTTGCGGACCTCCGCAATTTATCGGTAGCACCCCCATGGCGGATCCCCCCAGACAGGGTCTCCCTCTCTCAGGGGCCCCTTCTGCATCCGGAGCCTCAATGGCTCGTTAGCCGTCTGGAGGTTGAGCGGATCCGTCTGACTAGTGAGAAACTCTCAAGTCAAGTCATCGACACTATTTTGGCCGCCAGGCGACCCTCCACTACACGAATTTATGATGCCACTTGGAAGGGGTTCTGCAAGTGGTGTAGCGGGTCCCAGGTTGATCCCCTCTCTCCCTCTGTGGCACAGATCCTGGAATTTCTTCAGGAAGGCCTTCGCAAGGGGCTTGCACCTAACACCCTGAGACGGCAAGTTTCTGCCCTCTCAACCGTGGTCTCCTGTGATAACTACGGTTCCCTTTCTCATCATCCCCGGGTTAGATCTTTCCTTAGGGGCGCCACCAACCTGTGCCCTCCCACTGTTCACAGGTTCCCCACATGGGACCTCAACAAGGTCCTCGTTTCTCTTACACGTCCCCCGTTTGAGCCTTTGAGGGATTCATCCCTTCAGTTTCTCACCTTTAAGGTAGTTTTTCTAGTAGCTATTACTTCTGCTCGTCGAGTTTCGGAATTAGCAGCTCTGTCAGTCAGGAGCGATCTATGCATGTTCCACGCAGACCGGGTGGTCCTTCGTCCCGACCCCACCTTCCTACCCAAAGTTAACTCTCCCTTCCATAGGTCACAGGAACTGGTTCTACCAAATTTTTGCCCTAGGCCCTCCAGGGACAGGGAGGTCCTCTGGCACACCCTAGATGTTAGAAGGGCCTTGCGTATATATATTAAGCGCACTCAATCCCTGCGAAGGTCGGAATCCCTCTTCCTATCCTTTCAACCCAGGACACTGGGGCTCAAGGTTTCTCCTTCCACCATCAGTCACTGGATCAGGGCTACTATTGCCAGGTGCTACCTTTCCCATTCTCTGCCCGCACCTGGTGGAATAACCGCCCATTCCACCAGAAGTGCAGCCACCTCGGCGGCCTGGGCCACGCAAGCCCCCATCGCTGACATTTGTCGGGCAGCCACCTGGGCCTCTCCGTCCCCGTTTATCAGACATTACAAAATAGATACGTACGCCTCAGCGGAGGCCTCTTTTGGCCGACGGGTCTTACAGAGGGTCATCAGTGATCCGGAGGGGCCTTCGGGCCAGACGGAGTCCCACCCGTAGGACAGCCAAGCTTTGGTATGTCCCAGTCTCTGAATGCTCCAAGCAGCTCGAGGGAGAATGGGCGTTGGTTCTTACCTGATACGCCCCTTCTCGGCGAGCCGCGAGGAGCATCCAGCCCCACCCTAGTTTCTCCATCTGGTGGGGACTCTTGTTTCAGCCAAGGAGCCAATAGTCGATTAGAAAGAATTAATAACCTCTCTTCTCGTTATCGCAAAAAACTGGGGAGATGCTGCGCGATGCCACGTGAGGGGGGCGGAGCGTTTCCTCATCTAAAGCTCAGCCTGCAAGAAGAGGACTCAGAAGCACATCCCAGTCTCTGGATGCTCCTCGCGGCTCGCCGAGAAGGGGTGTATCAGGTAAGAACCAACGCCCACTTTCTGAATGAATGTAATCCAAGAAAAATAATTACTGTTTTTGTTGCCTTAAATGGATGAGTGGAAACAATATGAGAGTGTAGAAAAAGTAATTAAGACATTCAGAGTTCCAAGAATGAATGAGAATGGTGGCTATTGGGTGGCTCATTTTGAATATGTGGTTTAAGCATAAGTCAATCTATATGCATACTTCAAAAAGGAATTAATATAAATCTAAAAATGGAGTAATTGAATTTATGATGAAAATTCTACAAAATAAATAATAATGGGATGAAAAATTCTAAATATGGTACAATCTATTATTTGTTATGGAAAAAATAGATTTATGGAAGAAAATGACCATGGAATAATTTTTTAAAAAATGAAAAAAAATTAGAGCAAAATGAGAATAACTACAGAAATAGGAAGTACAACTATTGTAAGAAAAAGTATTAGAACTAATTTTCTATCCAAATAAATGGCAAGTAGACATAAGGAAAGAGGGTATAAAAGCTGTTATAAAACAGGTTGTAGACTATGTTGCTTGTATATAAATCAAGGACTTAAGGAGAAAGCTTGAAAACATCAGTAGTCTAATAAGAGAGTAGACATACTTTGTGGTCAGTAAGTGGAAAAAGTAAGTGAAAATGTTCAGCTTCCACCCCATAGGTCATTTTTTTCTTACCAGCATACATAGCTCTGTAATTTCTTTATGAGTCAGTGAGATTGTATAGTTTTTCTTCTGAAAGTAGAATGTGCCCTAAATAATGCATTTCATGTGGTAGATGTCTTCATGAGAAATCATATGTTTCTGAACCAAAGTATATGTTTTCTGTCTATAGAAACCAGATAAAAGTGATATGAAATTGAAATATGTTCTCATTCTACAATATTTTACATCCCATTTATGATTATACTACTCAAGTTGAAATTCATTAAAAATCTTTAGGAACAAATGTGTGGCATTCAGGAATTCAAGCTCTTTTTATCTGAACTTTTATCTGAACCCCATGCCAGGACAAAGAAAAGAAGAAAATGAATTGTTCTTTCCTGTTATTTTCTTAATTATTTCCATTGCCTCCTATGTAACTCTAGGAATAGAATGATCAGAAGACCATATGTTTATTGTTAACAATGGATTAATATAGAAAAGCCAAAATCAGGATAGCTTTAAGTGAAAATAATTTGTAAAAGCTAATTTTGGCTGCTAAAAATTTACATTTCAGAGAGGCATACCAAAAAAGCCCAATACGCACAAGAACACATTGGCAAAAAAATCAATTTTCTTTGGAAGGTCACTGGAAGTCAAAATATATATTATAATATTTTAGTTTTTACACACATATACATATTAGGTGTTAAGTATCACCAAGATTCAAAATTTTAAAAAAGTTGGCTCATATTTGTTTTGAAAACACAAACCAATAGATATTATTTTGGCTTTTGCCAGTGGATTTCAGATTCCACCCCACATCCCCCCATGGATAGATGTAGCTATGATTTGTATCTACTTCAGTCTAGCCACTCTGTATATCTGCATGAGCGGTAACTCATGGAAGCATATGCCTTTTAGCACAATTTTTTAGTCAGAAACTTGTGTAACTCTTTTTTTGGCACCATAAATTAACATAATCCTATGTTTTCAGCTATCGTGAATCCATTTATATAAAAATCTAGTATCTAGGTGCTGAAGTCTAAAGTTACACCATTGTTCTTTAATTCCCTATACACCTGAGGAAAGAAGCCAGTTAGCCCTGAAATAAGCTGTTATGATTTTGATAATAATCCTAAAATTGAAAACAAGTGAATACCATATCATTCTAGTTTCTCTTTTACCATTGAAAGGAAAATTCTGTTTGAATATCTAAGAATGAAATATAATTATTGCACAGAATTAATTTTGGTTCAAAAGTTTTACTACTACAATTTGGGCTACAGTGTACATAACTTTCATTAAAAGTCGTAAGTCACTGACTAAGCGGCTTATAGTTGGATTATTCCTTGATTCGATCTTTACAAGCATGGAGCTAAACATTTTCAACACAACTAAGAAACTTTAATTCAAAATACAATACAGAAACATTAATCCAAGAAAGTTATAAATTGATTGTAGTTTTACATAGAATCTGCTTGGAATTGCTGAAGAAGACCCGCTCACATCTGACTGCATAACATACTGTAAACCATGCTTTGATGCTTTCATGGTCCAAAAAAATGACTCCAGTACGAGTTCTCATTAATTTTACATGAATCCACCTGAAATCCATCTACTCATAGATAACATTTGTTTTCAAGGTCTAACAATTATGAATTTGATTATTTCCTGAATCACTTGATGTAAAAATAGAAATACAAGGCATGGATGTTCATATTTTGGATGAAGTTATTTGAAGGTACAATATTGGTTAATTGACTCATGATCAATGGTCTGTGAAGATAGAAATATTGCTTTATTTTAATGGGAGTTTCAGATAAAAACAAAAAATTTTAAAAGTTTATACTTTGGATCCCTTTTTCACACTTTTTTTTGCTTCAAGTTAAAATTGTCAGATTTGTGCTTCTTATGGTCTCTTTTATGCAGATTGATATAATCTCTATTGTGATACCGATTTCAGGTACATATATGGTAAAAAAAATTCCAGCAAATCCATGAAGATGGGATGTTCTTTGGATACACAATTTATTTATTTATAGATTTCCCATCTTTTGTACAGAAGTTCATGGTAGTTTGCAAACTGGCCCATCATTTTTTCCCCGACAATGAGTTTGTGAGTCAATCTGGTATTAGAGAAGAATTGGACTAACATCACCCACTTTCTGTGGGTGAGGTTGGACTAGATCTTGGGTCTTGTATCTAAGATATGGTTATTTACAGGGGTGGGATTCTACCAGTTTGGACCAGTTCTATAGAACCGGTTGTAACGATTCTGTGCAGTTCGGAGAACCGGCAAATCGCATCACTGGCTGGCTCCTCCCCTCCCCACCCATCCCACCCAGGAGGCTTCCCTGAGGCCCAGTCAGGGGTGGTATTCAGGGGGTTGAGGGAGGGAGAAGTGGCCTGAGAGCAGAGCTGAATCTTCCTTAGGATTGAAGCTTCTATTTTTCAGTGCAGACTCAGGCAGCAGATTGCAGAAAGGTAGATCTCTGAGTGAAGCTGTGATTCTGCAAGCAGCTCAATCTGCCTGCCTGCTTTGCCTGATTTTGGATAAAAGTTGCTCCTTTTTTTTTCAAATAAAAAATTCAATCTTTACATATATATTTACAATATTTACATACAAGCCACGCCCAGCCAGTCACATGACCACCAAGCCACACCCATAAATTAGGCTATGCCCACAGAACCAGTTGTTAAGAAATTTGAATCCCACCCCTGGTTGTGTATCTTAACCTATACCCATGGTGGCTAACCTTTTCAACATCAAGTGCTAAAATGGGAGTGCACACATGCTGAAAATCAGAAGAGCAGCTCCTCGATGAATGCACGTGGGAGCACTGGAAGCTTAGCTCCCTGGTGCGTGCATGTGCGCCGGCCACCTGGTCTTCTGATTTCTAACACATATGCACACACGTGAAGGCCAGCAGATGTTCTGGGGAGCTGCTTTTTTTGTTTCCGGCACTCATGCACGTGCGAAGACCAGCTGGCTGGTGTACGCATGGGCTCTGGAGAGCTGCTCTTCCGGTTTCCGATGCTCCCGTGTGCACAAAGACCAGCTGGCTGGAGTGCTTGTTTGCGCCAGAACCCGGAAGAGGAATGGGGGACTGCTGGCGTGCCCAGAGATATGGCACTGCGTGCCACTTTTGGCACCGGTGGCATGGACCTATAATTTACCGGCTCTTTTTTTAATACAGTGGTGATATCAGGAAAAGATCAGATCCATGACTATGATGATCGGTATGATTCTGTGGAGAGTGATCTCATGTAAAAACAATTAAGAAGGAGGAGGTAGTTTATGGAGCCAACTTCTTCGTTCTTCCAATCAAATTCAAGAAAGCTCAATACATTCTCTGGTAATATTACACTACTAACCAGAGCATACAAAACATTTGCTAGACCAATACTTGAATACAGCTCATCAGTCTGGAACCTGCATTACGTATCTGATATTCACACAGTTGAGAAAGTCCAGAAATATTTCACAAGAAGAGTTCTCCACTCCTCTACTCGTTGTAGAGTACCTTATGCCACCAGACTCGAAATTCTAGACCTAGAAAACCTAGAACTACGCCGCCTTCGGTCCGATCTAAGTATAGTGTATAAAATCATACATTGCAATGTCCTACCTGTCAATGAATACTTCAGCTTCAACCATAACAACACAAGAGCAAACAATAGATACAAACTCAAGGTTAATCGCAACAAACTTGATTGCAGGAAATACGACTTCAGCAACAGAGTGGTCAATGTTTGGAATACTCTACGTGACTCTGTGGTTTCTTCCCCAAACCCCAAAAACCTTAGACTGTCTACTATTGACTTCACCCCTTTCCTAAGAGGTCTGTAGGGGGTGTGCATAAGCGCACCAACGTGCCCACCGTCCCTGTCCTATTGTTTCTTTTGTTTTCTTATATGCATCCATGTATTCATAACTATATTTTTACTTATACCTAGTATCTTGTAAGCAATTGACAGACCAAATAAAATAAATAAATAAACATTTAATGCACTGAATGCACTTAGTTTAAACCCATCTTTCAATCAGAACAGAGAAAGAATCCCAGGAGGCAAGTAAGTGCCGATTCCGATCCAAATATAGGCAGTACTTGATTTACAAAGGTTCATTTAGTGACTGTTCAAAGTTACAACTGGAAACAAATGATGTGTGACTGTTTTTCACTTACAACGGTTGCTGCACCTTCCTCATGGTCACATGATCAAAATTCGGACATTTGGCAACCGGCTCCTATTTATAACCATTAGAGGTTTGTGATCACCTTTTGCAACCTTCACTCAAGCAAAATCGGTGGGGAAGCCAGATTCACTTCACTAGTTTAACAACTGCGGCAATTCACTTTACAACCATGGCAGGAAAGGTTGTAAAACGAGGCAAAGGTTCATTTAATGAACGTCTCATTTAGCAACAGAAATTTTGGGCTCCATTGTGGTCATTAGCCGAGGACTACTTGTATCTCCTCTGCCATCTTCATATCATGCAGTAAATGGAGACAAACGTCTTAATTTTCTTGTAAGACTTTATGTTAGCGAAAAGTCCTTGGGGACAGCCAGGTTTTTTTTTTAATTAGACAATTGCTTACAAGATAATAGGTGTTAAGTAAAAACATAGTTATGAATACATGGATACATATAAGAAAAATAAATATAAAATATAAAATAAACAATAGGACAGGGATGGTAGGCACATTGGTGTGCTTATGCACACCCCCTATAGACCTCTTGGGAAAGGGGTGAGGTCAATAGTAGACAGTCTAAGGTTAAAGTTTTTTGGGAAGAAACCACAGTCAGGTAGATTATTCCAGACGTTGATCACTCTGTTGCTGAAGTCGTATTTCCTGCAATCAAGTTTGGTGTGGTGAACCTTGAGTTTGTATCTATTGTTTGATCTTGTGTTGTTATGGTTGAAGCTTGAAGTATTCATTGACAGGTAGGACATTGCAAGGTATGATTTTATATTTTACAATTAACCATTGTAGGAACTAAATCGTTCTAGGAGAAGTTCAGTACTGGTATAATATTCCAGGTTGTTTTTTTTTTAATGGATTCGGGATTAAAAACCCCAACGACCGGAAAAAGGCGCGTAGAAACGAAGGGAGTAAAAGCCCCTCAGACCCGTCGTCGACGCCAAACGGCTTTGAAAGGCAGCAAAGTGACCGGGCAGAAAAGGAGCCAAGGGCAGAAACGCCACAGCGCCGCCACGGCACATGCGCAACAGGCTCGCCCAGGCTCCCTCACAGCCTCTCCAAGGAAAGGGTGCGCATGCTCAGTCGCAAAATGGACGCTTGTTTGATGCGGGGATCGGGTTCCTAATTGGGCGGCAGCTCTCCGGGGAGGGGGGGGTTGCTCCGTTTGCCTTCCCGGACGGGCGGGTTGAATTTGCCTTCGGCCATGGGCTGCCGCGGACTCTTCAGCCACCTCAGGCTCTGATCCCGGGAGAGGCAGGGGGAGCCTGAGCCACCCCGGCGTCTCTTTTCCGGCTAGCGGGTAAGTTCTTGTC
Source organism: Notechis scutatus (assembly GCF_049901735.1). Classification (NCBI taxonomy): domain Eukaryota; kingdom Metazoa; phylum Chordata; class Lepidosauria; order Squamata; family Elapidae; genus Notechis; species Notechis scutatus. The sequence goes on along the minus strand of NC_142012.1, from coordinate 68,506,987 downwards.
CCGGGGCTCGAAGGGCCGTTAGGAAGGGGAGGCTTCGGGCACACAGGCAGGCGGCGGGACTTGGGGAGCGGCCGTCAGGTCCCGGGATGGTGCAGCATCCCGCTCTGCAGAGGTGGGCGACCGGCATCTCCCTGCTCTGTCGGGTACCTCTTCCACCTTCCGGCGGGGTGGCCGCCCTTCCTGGCTGAGAAGCGGGCTTGGGGACAGCGGAATCCCCGGGCGCTGCTGCTGCTGCTGCTGCGGGCGAGACGCGAAGGGGGCAGAGGAGAAGGAAACTGCGGGGTGGGGGTGGGGGAGGCAGGCCGCTATCCAAGGTTTCTTCTATTTTTTTATTTTATTTTTCTTATATGTATCCATGTATTCATAACTATGATTTTACTTAAACCTATTATCTTGTAAGCAATTGACAAACCAAATTTTATATATATGTATGTATGTATGTACGTATCTGTATCTGTGTCTGTATCTGTATCTATCTATCTATCTATCTATCTATCTATCTATCTATCTATCTATCTATCCATCCATCCATCCATCCATCCATCCATCCATCCATCCATCCATCCATCTATGGTATTCAGCTTTGTTCGGGTATTTTCCCACGTCATTATAGTTGTGCTTTTAAAGTTGTAGCAACGTTTCGGCAGAATCTCATCTGCCATCATCAGGCTTCTGTATTGTGTTCGTCTGTATAATCAGATATTTATACAGTTGTTTCAGTTTTTGTAAAACTGTAAAAGTCTGACTCACAGACTGCCGGCTGATGCTTGTGACGAGCGAAGCCTGGCTTCCTGATCCGGCAGATGAGCTTCATCCCGCTGCCCGAGGCTGCAGCCTTGCTCTTCCCAACTCTGCCCTGCCGCTGCAGCCCGGGAAGGCTTCGTGGTGGTGGGGGTGCATACGCCGGTCGCTTATACAAAGCTGAATATTATACATGTATATTATATTATATTAACTTATAATATATATATATATATATTATATATATATATATATATATGTGTGTGTGTGTGTGTGTGTGTGTATGTATGTATGTGTATGTATATGTATATGTGTGGATCTTTTGGTTATTCGGGTTTTCTCCCGTGTAAAATTGGAAGTATGTTGGTGATGTTTCGACGAAATCTCATTTGTCATCTTCAGGCTTGTGTCTTTGGCTTTGTGCTTCTCGGAGTAATGTGAGCTTGCAGCTGCTTCTTCCTTTTAACTGCTAGTGGTGTGACAGGACATGAGACTGACTTTAGGACATGAGGTTGGCCACAGGACATGAGATTGACTTTAAAAATACCAGAACTATCGCCAAAACCGAACACTTCAACAACAGAATAATCAGAGAAGCCATTGGGATAGAAAAACGCCCACACAGCATGAATAAACAAGATGATACCTCCCGCCTACCAGCCATTTGGAAACCCGCCCTCATGAACAAACGAGTACCTAACATGAAGAATGACACCAGACCCACACCCACTAGGGCCACACAAGATGCTACCACCACACTTCCACGTGGAAAGCAGACTAACACCCACACAGAAGATGAGACACGACCATGGACCAGAAGCCGTACCGCAGCTGCATCACTACCTGCTTCAAACCCCTCCAACCCATACATGAAGTGAATGGACGCCCACCATGAAGATGTGGCACGACCACGAACACGAAGCCAAACAACAGGATCACAGTTCACCAGCTCAAATCCCCCAGCAACTAAGACTAACCTGAGCACAACCAAGCCCCCACCTGAACAGAACACACCCCCAGCCAATCAGAACACAGCCAACCCCCAACCAATCAGAACACAGCCAACCCCCCAACCAATCTGAACATAGCCAAACCCCCAACCAATGAGAACACACACACACCCAATCAGCACACAGCCAAGCCCCCACCCAATCAAGTCACATCCCCACTAGCAGTTAAAAGGAAGAAGCAGCTACAAGCTCACATTACTCCGAGAAGCACAAAGCCGAAGACACAAGCCTGAAGATGATGAATGAGACTTCATCGAAACGTCGCCTAGATACTTCCAATTTTACGTGGGAGAAAACCCGAATAACCAAAGATCCACACACCTGCGAAAACCTCAGAAAACAAATATGTGTGAGTGTGTGTGTGTGTGTGTGTGTGTGTATGGTATTCAGCTTTGTTTGGGTATTTTCCCACGTCATTGTAGTTGTGCTTTTAAAGTTGTAGCAACGTTTCGGCAGAATCTCATCTGCCATCATCAGGCTTCTGTATAGTGCTACAACTTTAAAAGCACAACTCTAATGACGTGGGAAAATACCCGAACAAAGCGGAATACCATATGTATATGTATGTATGTAAGTATGTATGTGTATATATGTGTGTGTGTGTGTGTGTATGTATGTATGTATGTATGTGTATATATGGTATTCAGCTTTGTTCGGGTATTTTCCCACGTCATTATAGTTGTGCTTTTAAAGTTGTAGTGACGTTTCAGCAGAATCTCATCTGCCATCCTCAGGCTTATGTATTGGGGTTCTTTTTAATCTTGTGTGTCAGGCTAAATGGCTGCTAAGCCTGACACACAAGGTTTAAAAGAACCCAATACACAAGCCTGAGGATGGCAGATGAGATTCTGCTGAAACGTCGCTATAACAAAAGCACAAATATTAAGATGTGGGAAAATACCCGAAGAAACCTAAATACCATATATACATACATATACATATACATGTACATGTACATATACATATACATATACATATACATATACATATATATACATACATACATATACATATACATATACATGTATATTCATAGATTTTCATGGGTATGCAGGTCTTGGCATGTTCGGGTCTTTTCCCATGTAAGATTGAGAGCATCTTGGCAACGTTTCGACGAGGTCCCACTTGCCATCTTCAGGCTGGTGCTTTCAGCTTCATGCTTGTGCGAGCACCGGCCTGAAGATGGCGAGTGGGACCTCATCGAAACGTTGCCAAGATGCTCTCAATCTTACATGGAAAAAGACCCGAACACGCCAAGACCTGCATATATTTTATATATATATGTATGTGCATATGTATATGTGCATATATATATATATGTATGTATATTCATATGTATATGAGATTCTGCCGAAATGTTGCTACAACTTTAAAAGCACAACTATAATGACGTGGGAAAATACCCGAACAAAGCTGAATACCATACATGTAAGTACCCGCGAAAACTTAAGAATATATGTGTGTGTGTGTGTGTGTGTGTGTGTGTGAATGAAAAGATGTAGGGCGCAAGTGCGACAAGGCTCTGAAAAGTCAGGCTCCACAGCTCAGTTCCGATTTGGAGGGAGACAAAATGATGTTTTAGAGGCCTTGTTGGTTTAACAAGAGCCGGAGGAGGCAAGTGATAAACCTTAGGTATCGTTGCTTGCTGGAAGGGGAAGAAGAGTGACATCTGTTGCTAAGGTGACACAGGCAATCACTAAAGTGTGTTTTGTTGGAAATGTGCCCTCCCATCAAAGGTGCCATTTCTGCACTTTGAAATGTGTTCTACAAACCTCCTATATGAAGATCCTATAAAGTAAGTGTGTGTGTGTGACCTTAGTAATATGTGATAACTTCAGAAAAGGCCACAAAGGTTTCACGCTAGTGAATGCAGGAGAAGATGTTATGGAGACCTTGTCATTGGAGACGTGGGGGGGGGGGGGTGTACCATCACCATTTCTACCAATGCTGCAGCACTGGAGCATGTCCTTGATCAAAGCTGGATGTGCTTGTGGAAGGTACCGAGAGCCCATGCCTCATAATCTGACTGCAGTCCCCATCACTGTGAACAGAAGAAAATGCTTCTTTTGTTGGAAGAAAGACAATTCTGTTGCTAGAGATCTAAATTTTGTTGAATTCTGTTGAATGGATATAAATAGCCAACCTCTGCATTCAGAGTAAGAAGTCAAAAGAAGGATGGAGAAAGAAATCTACGCAGCACATATTATAATGCTCAGTCACTTGCTCTAGAGAGCTAAGGCTGGTTGAAGATCATAAATGCAGAGGGGTTTTTTTCAGTCAGTGCAGCAAACAGTATTTGTATTAAGTGTAATCAATCATGCTGCTCCTTGTTTGTTGATAAAGAATATTCAATAAGTCCCATGCAAAGAGCATGTAATAATAAAACAGCTTCAATGAATACCTGCCATTATTTCTATTTGAAATTAGAATGTTAAACAGAAGATTATTGATAATTGTAAGTAAATTAATTGTAAAAAGAATGCTGAACATTCCAGTGGGAATGAATATAGCGTATATTTTGTATATATACCGTACGAAAATGTTTTGTTAATATTAATTGAACTACTAGGAGAATAAAATTCTAAACAGGGCCAAAAACTAATTTGTTGTATCTTATATGTAGCATAATATGAAAATACATATAAAAAACTCCATGACTGATTACAGTATTTCTATTTAGGAATTTCTGCAGGTGGATTTTCATGCCTATAGTTTTTTTTGGGAAGATTTGTTGTAAAATTCTTTTAGAAGATTGGTTTCTAAAGTAACTCAAGGTTTTATTAATAAAGGATGACCATATGTTGCAAAGTTTATAGTGACAGTTAAAATATAGTCACCCTAATCTAAAACAACTTAAATGAGCTTTAAAATATATGCCTATTTTTAATTTATTTATTAGGTGCCTTTGACTCAGTTTTCTATTCCTGGCAATTCCCTGGCCTAATCCTCATAGTTTTCATTGTGCTGTCCAGACAGTTTAGAGTTAATGGGATTTGGGATAGTTAGTTAGGATTTGAGAGCTGTCCCCTTAAGGGAATGCATCATGGTAAATGTAGTTAAGGTATCCTGGGAAATGTAGTCTGTGTCATGTGGTCACATCTGTAATCCTGATTGGTCACTAAATTGACCCTTGTTGGGTTGGGGGAGGCTCCCTCACTCTTGCCTGAAGCCATTACCATGCAGCTGCTTCAATCATCATCATCATCATGGGGATGAGAGTTTATTATCTTCCTACACCACAATTCAGATATGCAAAGGATTGGACATTAAGAAGAACCTTGTCATAAATGTGAGTTGACAGGATGCCTGATGAACCAATAAAAAAGACTTTGTATGGATGCTTTGTGGAGTTGATCTGTCTGCTTTATGCCATCCAAATATTAATAAGCAGAACATTCATGGTAAGATGTTTTAGAGGTGGTTTGCAGTTGGAGTGACTGATCCAAAGTTATGTAAATGATTTTGTGCTCAGGCAGGACTAGAACTCTCAGTCTGCCAATTCCTAGTCAGATGTTTTAACAACTATACCAAACTAGCTGTCATATATGCCTGCTTTATCTTTCCTTAAATCATATAAGAGCCAAATTAATAAGCTCTAGTACAGTAATGGCTAACCTTTTCAGCTTGGTGTGTCGAAAATCGGGAAAATGTGTAGCCTTCCTCGGGTCGTGTGTCACTTCAAGAAATATCAATAATTTGGTTTTTGACGGACTGGGCTGGGGTGATCACACAGGGCTGTGAAACTCGTCTCCCTGGTCTCAGGGCTGCAGGTGCAGGATGTGGGGATCGGAAGGCCACCTTACAGGGCTGTGAACCTCATGGATCTCCTTTCCTCCTGTAGCGTTCCTGAGGTAATGAAACTGACAAACCTCAGTTTATGGCGGTTAAAACTGGTTCTCTGCTGCAAAGATCTTGCGGCAGCGGTGACACCACGCCTCCATGCAACAAGCAGGGAGCAGGGATTGGAGCAGAGCACAGGCAGCCTCTAAATGTGCAGGTTTTCCCCACATCAACAGGCGTGTCAGTCAAAATGCCTCAGCGTGTCACGAGTGACATGCGTGTCATAGGTTAGCCATCACTGCTCTAGTAGCTGATCGTTAGAGAATAATTATTTCCTATCATATTTACTAATGTTTATTTCCTGTGTGAAGTATATCCCAGTTCTTCATTGAACCTCATCAAATTGTGTTTCTGTTCTTTCTCATCTAACACAGGTCAACGTTTATCCTGAGCTTCAAGTCCCCACCATGAAGTTTTTCTTGGCAATTCTTGTGGTTGCTTTTTTCTCCTTATATGTTGAGGAAGTCTGTTCCAAAGAGAAATCTTCAAAGAAAGGAAAAGGGAAAAAGAAGCAATACCTCTGTCCTTCGTATGTTCACTACATTTTTATATGATTTCTGAAATACTGTATAGTTGCACATTAAGAAATGCCTATAATTAAATGTAAAACAAGATAATTCACAGAAGCTGTATCCATTTAACTGTATCCATTTAACTCAGTATTATGATTGACATGTCCCGAAACAACTTTTTAGTGATTTAAACAAGAGACTTTCTCACTGTAGAATTTGAACCTGGAACTTTGTAAATTAAAACCATGTGTTCTGCCATGAAGCAGTGATTAAATAAGACTTCATATTTTTGATAATAAGACCCAAAATTATGATCAGAACCTTAAAGCAATTTTTTAAATGTATGAGTTTTGAAAAGCATATTAATCATTATACAATAATATTCCTCTTACAGTAAGTCCTTATGCAGGTAGCTTGATTTTGCATGAACAGATAAATTATTCTGTTATGTTGACCAGGAGTAGATAAAGCCAGAATGTGACTTTTTAGCCAAATTGACATGAGAGAAATTAATTCTTACTCGTATGTTGAAGGTATAGAAGGCATAACCAACCTTAGTATAAATTGTCACAGATGAATTGTTAGTTTTATTGACATTAGCAGCTAGCATCTGTGCAATTATCTCGCAAGTAATTTTGAGCTTGCAAAATTATTTCCTCTGATTTTTTGTTTCTTAATTCATAAATATATAGTACAGGCAGTCCTTGACTTAGAACAGTTCATTTAGTGACCATTCAAAGTTACAAAGGCTCTGGGAAAAATGATTTATGATTATTTTTTACACTTACAATGGCTGCTGCAGCATCCCCATTGTCACATGATCAAAATTCAAATGCTTGGTAGCTGACTCATATTTATGATGGTTTTGCATATTATCACCTTTTGCAACCTTCTGACAACCAAAGTCAATGGGGAAGCCAGATTCACTTAACAATTATGGTACTAACTTAACTGCAGAAATTCACTTAATAACTGTGGCAAGAGAAGTTGTAAAATGCGGCAAAACTCACATAATTGTCTTATTTAGTAACAGAAATTTTGGGCTCAATTGTCATAAGTCAAGGACTAGCTATATTGTGCAATGACTAGTAATTGATCTCAGTGACCTCTAAGTTAACAAGACCTGCTATTCTAAAAAAACCAAAAAACTGCTATTAAATTAAGTTTCATTATTTTGGTAGGTCCATGTGATATTAGGAAAGCATGGTATTAATTCTGCTTTGAGGTTTAGACAATACAATTTTATTTTGTGCAGTTAGGGTTCTTTTGTTTTTCCAAGAGTAAATTTTGAAAAGTTTAAAAAGCATAGAAAAATGATACATTAAGTTTGAATTTAGCCTTATTCAATAAAGAAATTATCTTATTGGACAGTTTAAATTCAGATTATAATCTTAGTAAAATATATCCAGAGTGATTATATCCTCCAAACATTTGCTGTTGTGTTTTATTATTTTATTTTATTATTGTACTTTTGTACAATAATATCCAACATAAACCTATTTTTGTAAAATACGAAACATCCCAAACTGTTTTATGAAATATAAAATATACATGGTTATCAATTTCTGAATCCTTATGTAATCTAAATGATATTTACTCAACTTTAATTTGCTTCAGTTATCTATCTATCTATCTAATCAATAACAGTTAGACTTATATACCGCTTCACAGTGCTTTACAGCCCTCTCTAAGCAGTTTTAAGAATCAGCATATTGCCCCCAACAATCTGGGTCCTCATTTTACTGACTTTTGGGAGGATGAAAGGCTGAGAACCTTGAGCCGCTCAGGATTGAACTCCTGGCTGTGGGCTGAGTTAGCCTGCACTACTGCACTACTGTTGTGCCACCACAACTGTTCATATTCATATATATCTGATCTTATTTTATATAATTTAATATTTATCACTTTCATGAACGCTTATAATTTTCTCTAGAAGTCCTTTCATTTTACTTCCAGATAATCTCTAGACAAGCTGCAATAACTTGGTCCATATGAACACATTATTGGAAATGAGTTTTGTTACAATTAATGCATAGACAAATGTGAATTGATTAGAGAAAGCAAATTTATAATGCATACAAGTAGAAATTATGAATTATGACTTTTATGAATTAAAACTTTCAAAGTTATGTATCACTTTTTTCAAATTGTTCAGAATTTTTCTAGAAGTGTGATTTTACTTAAATGTTGGGGGAAATAGAAATGTCTTACTTCTACTTCCTATTTTATTTACATGAGTTGCCTGTAAAACTATTATAGCTTTATTGTCTGGTAAAGAGGTAATGAAACGGTAGATACTGTATCAAAAATTTAATTTAATTTAAATAATTTATATACTTAGCAATAAATATTTACATGCATATACTTTTCCTTCTAGCACATTTAAAAAAACTTTATAATCAACTTGCCTTAAGTTCAGCACACCTGATCTAGAGAAAAATATACAGAAGACAGTGAAGCTAGCTAAGTGAATAGACAGCGAAAACAACTATGAAGATGGAAAAATATATGTGTAGGAGAAAGATTCTTGAGACAAAACAAAAAAAGAGGTAGATAAAAGCAAAAGTAACAGCCATTTGTTCTCTCCAGGAAGACCATAGATAACTCAAGGCCTGGGGGCCAGATCCAGCCCGCAGCGTGGTTAGATCTGGCCTGCAGGGCCATCCTGGTAACAGCAAAGGACTAGACTGCAGTGCCTCTTCCAGTGAAAACGGAGCTTATGAAGGCTAAGGGCGGTCCTCTGGAGCTCTATTTTCGCTGGCAAAGGGTTGCAGGAGGCTGTCACAGCCAAAAATGGAGTTTGGGAGCCCATTTTCGCTGGCAGAGTGCTCAAGCCACCAAAGGTGCCCCCAACATGAGTGACATCAAGCTGGCCACGCCCACCCTGGCCACACCCACCCTGGCACTGCAAGATCAAAAACAACCCTGATGTGGCCTTCAATGAAATCAAGTTTGACATCCCTGTCCTAGATTATAGCTTCTCTTGTTTTGAAAATATATAGAGCAATACCACTGAGACTTATATACCGCTTTACAGTGCTTTACAGCCCTCTCTACACAGTTTACAGAGTCAGCCTATTGCCCCCAACAATTTGGGTCCTCATTTTACCCACCTTGGAAGGATGGAAGGCTGAGTTATAACCTTGAGCCTGGTGAGATTCAAACTGCCAAATTGCAGGCAGCAGAAGTAGCCTGTAGTATTGCACTCTAAGCACTGCACCACCGTGGCTCATATAGTCAGAAGTCCCTATGGTTCAGTAGAAAGGAGAAATTTCCTCCCAGTCATCATTCAATAAACTACAATTTCTTAAGATTGGAGAAATTAGATAAGACTCAGATGAGCAGAAATTAACACTGAGATAGACCAACAATAAAGAAGCAAACAATTTCCTAATCAAGGAACTACCAACTTAAGACAAACAGGCTAACAGTACATTACAACTCAATCAAGGAACCACCAAGGCCATTCCCACCAGCACTGACTATTTTATATACTAGGGCAAGGTACTAGTATATAAAATTCACTTCTTACTAGCACTGATGATGTGACCTAGTTTGATAATAGAATGTCTGCAAGAAGCTCAGTCAACCAAGCTCAGAGAGCACCAAGGACCCGTCACACTAGAAAGACTGCTAAAAAGAGGTGGAGGCTGTAAAATCTACTATTGCCATCAGTGCCACTGAAATCAGCAGCGTTTTGAAGTTTTTTATTTAAAGTGTTTGGTTTCCAATCAGATTTACTTCACATACTGTCTATCTAATTTCTTCTGTATGAAAAATGCCGTATATTTATATATGATGAATATAGCTAACTATTTTTAAGGATTAAGAGTTATATATATATACTTTTCTGTTTCAAAAATAGGAGCATTATTATCATATCTTTTGTTTAGTTTCAATGATACAATTATTGAATGATTGAACAACTTTTTAATGTCTGTTTAGATCTTAATCAATTTGTTTCTCAGTTGTACACTATATTGATTATTAAAAGAAATATTAAACAAAACCCCAAAAAGTCATTTTTGTTGTTCAGATTTTATTTTCAAAGTGATATTTTAACACTAATTCATTAAACATGTGATCTCTTTGTGTTCCTTATAGTAAAAATGATGTTACAAATCAATACTTAATTATATTGCTTTTATCTGATATAAGGATTCATAATAAACTAACTTTTTGAGTTAATGCTGAAATGTCAACAGATGCTGTTGGTATTCAGCTTTTGATAAACGTGGCTGAGTCAAATTTCAGTGTTTTATTCCAATATTTTAATTTGACCTTAGCTTAATATTATAGATAAATTAATTTAGACGTACGACTAAATTCTCATCTTCTTACGTTTTGAAGCTGCAATTCTGATGTACCAGCCAAACAATATCAAGTTGGATAAGGAAAAATTGTAGTACTATTTTTTTTCCCTAGAAATGCAAGTTATGAAAGTGAAGATAATGTGAAGGTATTAATATGGTAGATTAATCGATATTTTATGTGACTAATTTTTCAATTATGAATTGAAATTATGAAGTAATTAATCAGAAATAAGAATGTAGCATTCCTATTAATTTGACTTGAGCAGAAATTATTCTGGTCTCTTTTTCTCTTCTAATAGTCTTTTAATTTATCTCCTGCTAATTTGTGAAACAAAATGCTTACTGGAATATCACAAAGCAAAATAGGCAGAAAGTAAAGGACAATGGAAAATACTAGAAGAATTTTTATGGGTTTTCTTGTGTGTAACATCATTAGAATTTGTAGTGGAACAAAACTGTTGTTCTCATGTCATTCCTAATCTATGTTTGCTTTTAGTCCTGGGGTAAATTGTGGAGAAAGGACTGTAGTGTATACCAATAACAACGGACAAGTAAATTTGTATTTGTGTCTGTAGTAGCACAAACATTTTTAATATTAAATCTGCAGATAGGAGAAAAGGACATTGAGCAGATTTATTACTGTACATACATTTTTCATCAGTATTATGCAACAGTATATAATCCTAACTTGTCTCAACTATTAAGAAAGAGATCTGAACCACTGTCTTAGCTTTTGGAAGGGCCTCCAAGCAATAACTAGTTGCTACTGGTGTGGAACATATTTATGTTAAAGTAAAGGTGGTCCAGTTTTCTGCAAGACATTTCGACTGCTGTAATAAATCATTTATCATTCACATAGAACAAATCAAGTCCTTAAATATTACCTACTGTATCCTCTTTCATTCATTTTCCATATGGAAACAACAAATTGTCAAAGCTTCATCTCATGCATAGAAGTTTTCCAGATCTGTTGACAGATCTGTTAGCCATAAAGAGAGTAATCTGAATGGCACTTACACTATTTAGACTTACAGTACTCTTGCTTTTGCTTTATGGAATCCAGTTCAGCCTTTATGAAATATAAACGTATTATGATTCTAGAAGTAATTCTATATTGAATCATTCTCCATGCTCCTGAATATCCTTAAGACTTCCCTGAGTATTGAACTAAATTCTCCGTCTATCACTATTTGCATGTGAATTTGCCATCTGAGATACTGGTTAAAATTAAACTTTGGGTGGGTGGGTGGATTCAGTATGTTTTCCTTATCATATAGAGGAATTCAACACTTCCTTCGGGACAGTCATAGTAAATTATTTTTCTCTGAATGGTCTATCCATAAAGCATTAAAAGTAATTGATTTGGAGCAGGCATTTCAGAAGCAAAGCAATGTATTCTAGTGTTGATTTGTAAATTCAGAGACCTGCCTCCCAATTATAATTTAGGGATTATTTTTGTTTCAGCTCTTGAGATTCAGTGCCATACCATTTATGCTTGTAGAAAGTGATTTAATAATATGCTCTATTTAGATTGCCACTGCAGATGCTACAGTACACACTTTATTAATTGCTCATATGCTGTTGCATTGCCCATTACCTTAGCATTGGCGATCAGTTCAGTTATAGCTTCTTTTTGCCAAACATATGAGCTGGCCTGAATCTGACAGAATCTTACTAGCACTTTTTATTAGCAGATACCGTCTCTGAAATTTCTAAGGAAGTTGCTTAATTTTGTTCTGTTCCAATTGCAATTGGATGTCAATGGGTATGACCTTGTTTTAGCCTGGAGCACCTTACTGGACTACTTATTGCCTATTGTTCATTTGTATATTCTTATAAATACATTTGATTTGATTTTAACCAGTTCAATCCATCACATGTATTCATTTTCATAGCCTGCTTTATTAACCATCAAAACATACATTTTGTTTAATCCTTTAATATTGTCTTTGACCATAAATGTATCAATAAATAAAAACTGCAGGAAGCGTTCTGCTATTTACTCATAAACATAGATTGTAGTATCAGTGGTTTAATTAGAGAAAGTATGCGACAGAGAGAGCTGATTAAAGGGTAGGGAACCTTTTCTTGGCATCTCATTTTTTTATGACAATAGCAGTTTACCTTAGAAAACATATTGTACATTTTGTTAAAACAGTATCCTATCCCTATACCCTGAATATTGATCAAGAAATCTAGATTTATCAAAGGAAACACATGTCTGACTTTATGATTTCTTACTGTAATAATGCTCCCTATATCTCCCTCAATCACCAGCTCGTGGCTAAATTTACTACGGTCTTCAACTTACAATCACAATTGAGCCCAAAATTTCCATGGCTCAACAAAACAGTAGTTACGTGAGTTTTACCCCATTTTACAACCTTTCTTGAAACAGTTGTTAAGTGAATCACTGAAGATATTAAGTTAGTAACATGGTTGTTAGGTGAATCTGGCTTCCCCATGGCCTAGTGCAGGGGTGTCCAACCTTGGCAACTTTAAGACTTGTGGACTTCAACTCCCAGAGCTGGCTGAGGAACTCTGGGAGTTGAAGTCCACAAGTCTTAAAGTTGCCAAGGTTGGACACCCCTGGCCTAGTGCCTTAACACTACACCAGACTAGCTCCACAGCTGATCTAATACATCTTAATAAGCAGAGGTGTTGAAATAAATCCCCACATAAATGATCCCAACGCTTCCCCAGATTTCACTTCCATTTTCTGCTTCCTAGGACGAAAGATTGAAATTCTATCCTTAAAGTCAATAATAAAGTTAAAATATATATGCCAAAAGATAAAATATAGAAACCTAGTTTACTGATAGGTAATTGTAATTTATGCCCTAACATTTTCATAGGGCATTATTCAACTTGCTATAAATTTGTTTAAAATAATGGGATGGAATAAAAAAGTTGTACATTAATTTCATATCGTTCAGTTTTACTGTAATATTGAGAAATGACTTTTTCCATCGAATATATCGAAAGCATGTACAAGTCTTCCACAAAAAAAGCAGTTTTACATCTTTTAAAATTTGGCCCAACTATACTAGTCTAAAGACAACAAACCTTGGATTCCACATTTTACAAAGGAGCTGCCATGAGATATATTAATATCTTCTAATATTAAATTATTTAAGATTAAATAGTTTCTAATTAATATAAGTAATAATAAAGAAAAAATACACGTAAACACAAATGACAATGTGGTATCTTAGTTCCCTCCTAAGTGAAAGAAATCAAGATGAATAAATTATAACAATGATTAATCAAGTAAATAGAGATTAAAAATCTATGTTCCCAATTTGTCAGTCATCATGTATTGTGCAGAACAGCTCAATTCTCCTTATCATTAAAAACTGTTGAGGATGATAAGAGAAAGGATGACAATACTTAATATTCCATGAAGCAGTTGAGGGAAAGAATGAATATTCCATGAAGCAGTTGGGGGAAAGAAGAAAAGAGTTCTGCTGCTAAACCTGTTGAAATATACTGACACCCAACAAAGTGAAATGTGAAAGAAACAACGAGGGGGAAAGGAGAGAAAAGGAAGAACATATAGTTGTGATACAAGTAAAAAAGCAAGCGGAGCAAGCATAGGATTTATGTCTTTTAATTGTTCCTTATAAGCCAAGGTGATATAGATAAAACAGGCTAGCTTATTTAGAAATGGGAGATAAAGTTTAACTGCTGAAGACAAGTGAGCAACGAACAAAATAATATAACATGTTTAATCCTCCTTCAAAAAGGAATTCAGCAGGAATATAAGAAGCTAAGACATTTGTCTTCTTCCCCATAATATAAAATCAAAAGTATTTTGATTATGCCAGAACAAAGGCATACAGAATTCTAATAAAATATTTATGCAATATTTCTATGTTATTCAATTTCCTGAGTGTAGTGTGAGAAAGATAGGATATGTTATTTTTCCCATCTAGTCACATAAATGAATTGAGCTTTATTTTGTATATATTTCATTTTGTACAGGTGATCTTAGAAATCTCTCAATAAATGGCTGAGCCATTGATTATTTTCATTGATTATGAAAACAAGAAACTGGAATATAGTGGTCCTTAACTGTTAGTCTTTGTCAAAACCAGTTCTTTAACATTATGGCTTCCAAGGAAGGAAGGAAAGAGAAAGAGAGAGAGAGAGAGAAAGAAGGAAGGAAGGAAGGAAGGAAGGAAAGAGAGAGAGAGAGAGAGAGAGAGAAAGAAAGAAAAAAGAAAGAAAGAAAGAAAGAAAGAAAGAAAGAAAGAAAGAAAGAAAGAAAGAAAGAAAGAAGAAAGGAAAGAAAGAAAGAAAATCCTGATTTTTTTTTGCTTTTTCTTCATGTACATTAGCTGAACAAAAGAGAATCAAGAACATTATTTTATCCTGAATGGATCAGTTAACACTTTACTGTACACTTATGTTATGGACTCAGATGCTTCATTTCCTTCATGCGTAGATTTCCAGAAACCAAGTTATGCTATTCTTTTGTAATAAAAGAAACAAAAGATAATGTCGAACCTCAATGATTTAGGTTTGTTTTGTATTATTGTACACAGTTTCATGTATCCTACTTTATGCATTATAATTTCATGTTTCATTTACTATTGTACTATACTTTTATGTAGCATGCTTCAAATTCATATAGTTATCAGTACATTTACAAATGTACTACATGTACATGGTAGTATATTTCTATAAAAAAGATCTTTTTGAGTCTTTTGCTTCATTGAAAAAATATTGATAGTTGCTTATAGTCATGGTGGTCCAGTAGTTAGAATGCAGTATTTCAGATTAACTCTGCATTCCCTTGCCAGGAGCTGATCCTGACTGGTTTAAGGTTGACTCAGCCTTCCGTCCTTCCAAGGTCAGTAAAATGAAGACCCAGATTGTTGGGGGCAATGTGCCGACTCTGTAAACTGCTTAGAGAGGGCTCTAAAGCATTATGAAATGGTATATAATTCTAAGTACTTTACTATTGCTATTGTTATAAAAGATGGAGAGAAAAAAATAAGTGAAGCTTTTTTTTTGGTTTTTAACAGACAGCAATCAGCTGAAGACCTTGCAAGAGTACCTGCTAATTCTACAAGTAACATCTTAAATAGACTTCTTGTTAGTTATGATCCCAGGATAAGACCAAATTTCAAAGGTTGGGTAATGTATAACAATTATTTTAATTTGATTGATTTGCTATTCTAAATGTTTGCAGCAGCATAATTTACATTTTAATTATTTCTGAAAATTAACTGTTCATTGGTAGGTGAGAATTGATTAGATTCCAAACTACAATAAACAGAAAATAATAACAGGAAAAAAAACACAGAAAAAAATAAACCAGATGTCAGATTATGTATTTTAAATATAATTCAGAAAATTGAATTTTTTTAAAACAAATTAATTTAGCCATCAATCATTGTAAATTAATATAACATATACAAAAATATATCTGAATTGTAAGCTGAGCTAACCATTATTAGTCATCATCTAATATTGGGTCATATTATGTAACTAATAAATTGTTTATAATTGTATGGCCTTTTCTGAAATTTTATTCATAAACTAGAACTGGGGGTATATTCATTAAAAAATAGAATTAGCATTAATTTTTTACTTGCTCTGTGTTTTTAAATCTTTTATTTGAGAGTCAAAAATAAAAATGAAAGGTGAAAGAGAGAAAATAGAATAAAAATTCTTATGCATATATTTTAGGAATTCCAGTGGATGTAGCAGTGAATATTTTCATTAACAGTTTTGGATCAATACAAGAGACAACTATGGTGAGATTGAAGTTATTTATTTATTTATTTATTTATTTAGATAATCAATGTTTTCTTCATTAAACATAGTAGTACTTGCTGGGCAACAATGTTAGAAGAAAAAAGTATCAGAATAATTAAAATTAATGCAGTTAGAAATAGTCAACACTCAAAATAGTGTGGCGGATAAAAGTTTAGAGTCAAATGACTTATTAGCATTTTTAAAAGTTTGGATCAACATTAGTCAGGAACAAATGTTAAGGAAAGTAGGGAATGATCCCTCACCTTTGAATCCTCTATATTCATCATATCTGTATAAGAGGTTAAAATTTTCTTTTCTTCTAAGTGTTATTTAATTTTTTTAAAATTTCCTCTAAGGCTAACATAGCTTTATGGATTTATCTATAGCTATACTGAGAGGGGTCTGGGACCTTCAGGCTGCCACCCTTGGCCACACTGCCTCCAGTCTCCTACCTCAGCCCATTTACAGCCAACTTTCCTCCTCTACTGGCCCTCTCCCAGCTGTTCTCCCTGGCGTGTGCCCCTTGCCCTTTGGCCCGACCCATTTGCCGAGACACTGTTTGTCCTGGGCATTTCACTCTACGGGAACAAATAGCCGCCAGCCAATCGGGTGGCAGGAAGAAGCCATGGTGCTATGAGGGCAGCATGCAGTTGCTGATAGGTGATCACGGGGGGCTATAGGGTATGGAGAAAATGGCAGGTGAATGGCAGTAGTGTGCAGCTTTTGGTATGGGAGGGCACAATAGGCAAATAACAGTGCATGGGAAGGCACAACAGGAGAATGGTGGTACATGGGGGACGGGGGTGCATGGCTTCTGGCATGGGAGCCATGTGGCTTTTCTCATGGGCGTATGTGATTCTGGCATGGGAGGGGGGGGCATGGTAGGCCACTTACCCTTTGGTGTCAATCAGGCAGGATCGGGTGCGGGGTGGTGTGGGGCAGCAGGCCGGAATCCAGGAGCAGAGGCAGTGGAGGGGAGGGTAAAAAAAAACCCTATCAGCAATTGCAAGGTGCTTCCGCAGCACTATGGCTTCTGCCTGCCACCCGATTGGCTGGTGACTATTTGTCCTATGGAGCAAAAAATAGAATAGAATAAAATTATTTTATTGGCCAAGTGCGATTGGCCTCTCATGACTGTGGGGGATGCTGCAATAGTCATAAGTGTGAAAAATGGTCCTAAGTCACTTTTTTCAGTGCCATTGTAACTTTGAATGGTCACTCCACACAAGCAAAGTACCAGCAAAGGAAGGGAAAAAGACTCCAGAGAAGTTCCAGAGACAGGAAGTCTAGTCCTGCCAAGAATGTAATAAGGGTTAACGGAGAGGCAGTTTCTGTAAACAACACCAGAATGTTTCCTTCCTGCCTTCCTTACAGGATTAGGCCAGTAATTTCCTCTAACAACTGGTTCTCCGAACTGCTTAGAATGTTAACAACCGGTTCTAGCGAATAGGTACGAACCGGTGGAATCCCACCCCTGGGAAAGGGGCAGAGAGCCAGAGGCCCATTGGCCAGGGAGAATGGCTGGGGCAGGGCCAGCAGAGGAGGAAAGAAAGAGAGGCTGAGGCTTGAGGCAAAGGAGGCACAACCAAGGGTCTGTGCCTAAATGTCCCATTCTGACTGAGAGACTGTGATAGATGTCTTTCTATCTGGTGCTTTTAAGGTACCAGCTAACTCATCCTCACAACAGTTAACTTAGTCTCTATCAACATTCATTTGATCGGTAGTTTCTATGTCATTAGAACAGAGTCATGAGAACTCTGTTATTTAAACAAAGGCTTTTAAATTTTAATCACTAGTTGAATTTTCACCAAAATGCTTTTATGTTTTAATTCTTTTAATTTTCTCATTTAATGGATCTTCTAATACCAATACCAAATTATCTATAAAAGCTCCCAACTTACAGGTCTCTGTTTAAATTTATATACTCTTTATCCTTTCATCTTGCCTCATATCTCTATTCAAAATTTCAAGGAACAAAAGGAACAAACTAGTATCTCACAGGGTTGTGTTAAATCTCTGTTAACAATAATGTATGGTTTCTGTGAGGTACAAATCAATTTTACCCATTTTATAAATTGTCTTTAAAGTGAATATCTTCCAAAACTTTGAACAAAAAAAGGCCAATTTAAATTATCAATGGCTTTCTTCTCATCTAAAAATCAGAATAGAATAGAGCTGGAAGGGACCTTGGAAATCTTCTAGTCCAGACCCCTGCTCAAACAGGAGAGAACTTATACTATTTCACATAAGTGGTTGACTAGTCTCTTCTTAAAAACCTCCAGTGATGGAGTGCCCACAATTACTGAAGGCAAATTGGTTAATTGTCCTCACTGTTCGGAAGTTTCTCCATAATTCCAGGTTACTTGTCTCCTTGATTAGGTCCCACCCATTGTTTCTTGTCCTGGCCTCTAATGCTTTGTAGAATAATTTGACCCCCTCTTCTTTGTGGCAGCCCCTCAAATACAGGAATACTGCTATCACGTCCCCACCAAATCCTGCAACCAATATGTTTTAGTCTCCAGGCCTTTGATCATCTTAGTTGTTCTTCTCTAAACCTTTTCCAAGGTCTCAACATCTTTTTTGTCGTATGGTGACCAAAATTGGTTGCAGTATTCCAGATGTGGTCTTACTAGGGTTTTATAAAGTGGTACTAATACTTCACATGATCTTGATTCTGTGCCTCTGTTTATACAACCCAGGATTTTTATTAGCTTTTTTTGGCTGCTGCTGCATACTTGCTGACTCATGTTTAAGTGATCGTCCAGTAAGACTCCAAGATCCCTTTCACAGTTACTGTTTCTGAGCCAGGTTTTACCTAATCTGTAGTTTGGCTTTCATCTGGCTTGATTGTGCTTACTATACATTCACGGTATTATGGAACTTTCCCAGCACTTGCTTTTCTCCACATTAAAATTCATTTTGTTGGATAGGGCCCATTGTTCAAGTCTGTCAAGATCTTTTTGGATCCTGAGCTTGTCTTCTGGGGTGTTGGCTATTTCTGCTAGCTTAGTGTCATCTGCAAATTTGATGAGTTCCCCTTCAATCCCTCATCTAAGTCATTTATGAAATTATTGAAGAGTACTGGGCCTGAGATAGAGCCTTGTGGTACCCCACTACTTACTTCTATACCTTACTACCAATACTTTGGCCACCTAATGAGAAGGAAGGACTCACTGGAGAAGAGCCTAATGCTGGGAAAGAGTGAGGGCAATAGAAGAAGAAGGGGACGACAGAAAATGAGGTGGCTGGATGGAGTCACTGGAACAGTAGGCGTGAGCTTAAATGGACTCCAGAAGATGGTAGAGGACAGGAAGGCCTTGAGGAATGTTGTCCATGGGGTCGCGATAGGTCAGACATGACTTCAAGGTTAATATCAAAAACCATTAAGGACTACTTGTTGAATACTGTTTGTCAGCCAGCTACAAATCCATCTGGTGGTGAGGTTCCTATCCCACATTTTTCTAGCTTACCAAGAAGTAGGTTGAGGTTTACTTTGTTGAATGCCTTACTAAAATCTAAGTTGGTTTGGCACGATCTGTTTTTAACAAACTCATGCTGGCTACTAGTTAAAACTTTATTTGCTTCTAATTGTTCACAGATCTGTTTCTTGATTATCTTTTCCAGGATCTTTCCAGGTATTGATGTTAGAATGATTGGTCTGTAGTTTCCTGGGTCTGTTGTTTTTCCTTTCTTGAAGATGGGAACCACATCAGCCCTTTTACAGTCCTCGGGTAGTTCTCCAGTGCTCCAGGATCTTTGAAAGATATGGCACAATGGTTTTGAGATAACATCTGCCAGGTCCTTCAAAACTCTGGGGTATAATTTGTCAGATCTTGGTGATTTATATTTGTCAAGGTCAGATAGGTGTTCTCTTATCATTTTCTTGCTTATTTTAATTTTTATTTCTAGTTTGTCTTTTACAGTAGTTTTGTTGGTACGTTTGGCTATACTTTCTTTTTGCGTGAAGAATGATGCAAAGTTAAGCAGCTCTGCTTTCTCCCTAGTGCCTGTTACTTCCTTGCCATCTTCTCTCTTTAGTGGACCTACTGTTTCCTTGATATTTTTTTTCTTGTTATTTATATCTTGGAAGAAACTTTTTAAAATTATCTTTGACTTTCGTTGCAAATCTTTGTTCATTCTGAGACTTCGCTTTCCTAATTTCATCTTTTAATGTTCTGGCTATCTGCTGATAATCAGCCTTAGTTATGTGTCCCTCTTTCCCTTTTTGTACTTGTCAGAGAGATCTTTGTGCTGGTTTCTTCTTGAATTCCTTGTTCTTCTTTTTCAGTGGTATTGTGCTGGACTGAGCTTTTATTATCTCAGTTTTCAGAGTTTCCCACACTTCTTGAGTTAGTGCAATATTAGAACAGTATAACGGATATCTACTTTGTGTGTTAATGATACAGTATAGAGACAGGAACAGTATAACAGATATTTATATGTTAAATGACATTCATATTTTATCCTAACCTTGCCCATTTATTTGTTTGGGCCTCTAATAAGATTTCCAATTGATTCCCTGCAAGCTATGCTTAAAATTAAAACATGGCTTTAGAAATGCATTAACTAAAATTTTCTTGCAAGCACTGGGGCAGTGTAAGGCTGAGTCTAAAAGAGTGATGGGGCATAAAATTTAGCTATACAGATTGTTTGAATGAATTACTGAATGAATGAATAAAATAGACATATTATTTATTATTATTTCATATTATTTATTAAATTTGCTTGCCACCTATCTCACCATGAGGTGAATCCATATATAGATTATGAAAATGGTTTCTTGATTTAAGCTTTGCAAGTTTTCTAACATTTCTGTCAACTGAGTATACTATCCGCTTTAGATGTTAAGATATTGATTAAATAAATGTAACAAATATGCTTAATATATTTCAAACAGGATTACAGAGTTAACATCTTCTTAAGACAGAAATGGAATGATCCTCGACTTAAGTTGCCCACTGATTGGAAAGGATCTGATTCACTAACAGTGGATCCTACCATGTTTAAATGTTTGTGGAAGCCTGATCTGTTCTTTGCAAATGAAAAGAATGCTAACTTCCATGATGTCACTCAAGAAAATATTCTTCTATTTATATTCCGTGATGGAGATGTCCTAGTCAGCATGAGGTACTTTATATATTCTACTGATTATGAATAGTAGTAAGGAAACTCCATAACTGTAGATTTTTTTTGTTTTAAATAATTATATCATATGTAAACAAGGTGCTATACAATCAGAAAATTGGACTGCTTTATTGGAACTCAAGTTAGAGTACTAGTTCAAAAAGTGAGCTCTCTATTCAAAAAATAGAGTGATTATTCAAAAAGCTGAATAATCATCATGCCTCTTGCAAGCCACAAAATCAAAATGAAATGCAATATAATCGCTAGTTTAAGTGCATGAACATTTAATGTATGTACATGGTGTGACTGCTTCTTATTTCCTAGATAAGTATTTTTCTGTTATGTATTTATATATTTAATAAAACAGATCAAAGAATGAGAAAAAAAATGCAAAAAAAGAAAAGGAGTGCAAGTGTACTATTAAATATGACTTCTTGTGCTTATATACAGTATATGTTTTTAAATTACAAAATTTGTCTTCCTAACTTGTAGCCCATTTGAATTGCTTTCAAATTTCACTTTATATTTCCAGATTATCTGTTACTCTCTCATGCCCATTGGATTTAACTTTGTTTCCTATGGATACACAGCGTTGCAAAATGCAGTTGGAGAGCTGTATGTAAATTACATTTTACATATTTTACACAGGGGTGGGATTCACATTTCTTAACAATCAGTTCTATGGGCATGGCTTAATTTGTGGGTGTGACTAGCTGAGCGTGGCTTGGTGGTAATGTGACTGTGTGGGCACAACCAACTCAATGTCATTCACGTGAAGGGGTGCCTCGCCTGGCCCCTCTCCTCCCAGCCATTCGTCAACTTTATAGTTCTGTAAAAATGTTGTTCACCATTTTTTGACTTTATTATCTACGTACTATAGATGTACTTTCATGGACCACTGAAAGGAGGAAATGGCTCACATGCTTTGCCCAAGAGTGTGATAGACAACAGGCTTTTAAGGGGCTGCCAGAAAGAAAGGTGGGGGGAATGTATTTTCCAAAGCACCAGAAGGCAAACAAGAAGCAATGGATGGAAACTAAACAAAGAGAGAAACAACCTAAATAAGGAGAAAGAAACTTCCTGACAGTGAGAACAATTAACCAGTGGAACTACCTGTCTCCAGAAGTTCTGGGTGCTCAATCACTGGAAGTTTTTAAGAAAAGATTGAAGAACCGTTTCTCTGAAATAGTCTAGGGTTCCCCCCAAGGTCCCTTCTAAGTGTTATTCTGTTATTCTGACACCTTTCCCAGGACCTCTACTCACAATTTGGCTTCCTCGGTTTTCCTGCCTGAGCAGGGGGTTGGACTAGAAGACCTCCATAGTCCCTTTCAACTCTGTTAAACACGCCTGTATTTATGCTCTGGACTATTGACATGTAAACCCTGAAAAATACCTGGGCAAAAGAAAGGCAGTAAAATCACTCTAGGTGTAGGGATAGTGCAAAATATTAATATATGATAAATAATGGTACAATTAAAAATAATAGCACAGAGTTTTCTCTCTTTGCCCCCCCTTTCTTCCTATTTCTTTTTCTTTTTTTTCTTTCTTTTTTCTTTTTTTCTTTCTTTTTTTCTTTCTCTTTCTCTCCCTCCCTCCCTTCCTTCCTTCTTTCTCTTTCTCTCCCTTTCTTTCTTCATTTCTTTCTCCCTCTTCCTTCCTTCCTTTCTTTCTCTCTCCCTTCTTTCCTTTCTTTCTGTCTTTCTTTGTTTCTCTCCCTTCCTCTTTCTTTCTTGCTCTTCTCTTTCTTCTCTCTTTCTCTTTCCCTCTCTCATTCCCTCTTTTTCCCTCTCTTTTCTCTCTTTCCCTCTCTCTCTCTCTCTCTCTCTCTCTCTCTCCCCCCCGTATCTCTCTCTTTCTCTGTGTGTGTCTCTCTCTCTGCCCCTCTCCCTGTCTCCCCTTTCTCTGTCTCTGTCTCTCTCACACACAGAGAGAGGGTGAGATAGTGGAAGATAGGGAGGGGGAACGTTCTCTTTCTCCCCCTGGTGCTGCTGGATCTGACCAGGGGAACGCCTGGGTGTGCTGTGCTGCCGCCGCCTCCGAGCTGCCCAAGGAAATTTCCCACCACCGGCGCATTTGCAGGATGCATTGCCACCTCTCTCTCTCCCCCACCCCTTAGCCCCCAGTCATGAGAGGAGAAAAAGAAAAGAGCAGACATGCACATAGATTGCTTTCCTCCCATTGAATACTGATAGGGATATTTCAGTAATAATAATTTCGCCTCCCTTTGTAAAACAGCCACACAATTTATGAACTTCTCCCTGCTCTGTTTACCCCACCAATTCGACCTCCCAACTCTCTCCTTACAAAAAAGTGACCGATCCATTCATTCAGAGGAAAGGCTCTTTTCAAGGTGCGGAGAGGGAATAGAGGGAATCATTCCTGTTGGGCGCGGCCAAAGCCTGAAGATCCAAGAGGGACCCGGACTTCCCGCAGAGTCTCTGGCTGCCCCTCGCTCGCTCCCTCCAGCCTCCTCCGCCTCTGCTTGGAGCCTCCCCGCAACTCCGACGCCCAGCCCGGCGCTTCTTCCCTCCTTGCCCGGCTCGGCAGTTTTGCCGTCTCTGCCGCGTTGCCGTCGCCCAGCTCTACACCTCCCTTTGGGGCCTTGTGTTCCTCTCCCTCCACCAACTTTCAGCTCTTCCTTCGTTTCTGGGCAGCAACCCATCCAAGGCAAGCCTGGGACTCTCGGGGCGCCAGGAGCCTCGCTCCTCAAACGAGCAGCTTCGGAGACAGCGGCAGCAGAGCACACCGGGGCATTCCCCCAGTCAGATACAGCAGCACAAGGGGGAGAAAGAGAATGTTCCCTCTCCCTATCTTCCACCCCTCTCTGTGTTGTGTGTGTGTGTTTGTGTGTGTGTGTGTGTGTTGCGGTGGGCAACCCTCCTCCTCCTCCTCCTCTCATGACTGGTGCACATGTGTGGGGAAACACTCCTCAAACAAGCAGCCACTCGCCCCGCGCCCGGTTTTCCTTTGCTTTGACACTCATTTGAGGAGCATTTCCCCACAACCGCCAGTCATGAGAGGAGGAGGAGGAAGAGAAAGGTCGCCTGAAGGAACACTTCCACTGCATGGGTGCACACAAACACACACACATACAGAGGGGGAGAGAGAGAGGTGGCTGTGCGTCCTGGAAACGCGCCTGTGGTAGGGAATTTCCTTGCTTCGGAGGCAGCGGCAGCAGAGCGCATCGGGACATTCCCCTGGCCAGAACCATCAGCACCAGGGGGAGAAAGAGAACGTTCCCTGCTCTCCTGGCCAGTGCTGCCATGGCCTTGCAGTGGAGGGGGGTGGCAGCTAGCTAGCTTGGTCATGGTGAAACTAGCCAGGCAGGCCCAGGGACGGGGGGAGGGACAGCGCAGCGGCCTCGGCTGGCCCAGGAGTCGACTTGACCAGGACTTGCTTATAGGCTCATTCACCCAGGGAGATCAGGGCCACGGTGGAAAGCAGGCAGCAAAGGCGGGCCAGGGCAGGTTAGCAGTGGTGGGTGAGATGAGGAATAATGGGGCAGGAAGGGGCGGGGCCAGCCAGGGGCCCAATGTACCAGTTCTCCGAACTGCGCAGACTCATAACAACCGGTTCTATAGAGCCAGTCCGAACCAGTAGAATCCCACCCCTGATTTTAAATCTTTCTATCATCTAACTCTTATGCCTAACACTTGAATATTCACGTTCAATACAATGATAGACCTTCGGATCTTCCAATGGTTCATTCATCACTCCTGTAATTGACTTGACTCCACCTTGGTACCTCTTCTCTTTCCTCCCATTTTTCCCAGAATTATAGAACTCTCTACAGAGTAAACCTTTGTGCAATAGGTCTGAAATATGATAACTTCTGCCTGAAGGAGAATTCTGGGTTGATTCATTTGATCATACCTATAATTCCTTGGCTAGCATGTATTCTCAGGAGTACACGAAAGTATCAAATTCTGTTTCTATCCTGCTTCTTTAAAGCCCAACCTTTACTTTCAAAATGTGTCACATAATTGCCTGCACAATTATGATCTTAGATCGAGGCACATCTTGGCATTTGAAGGCTTTCATGGCTACTATATCAAATACTAGTTTGTAGCATATTCCTTAACTTAATTCAATGTTAACAGCACAATGACATTCCCATTTCAAGCAATTCTGAAGCTTGATTTGATCAACACAATCAAATACTTTTCTATAATCAATGAAAACATACTCACTTCCCTTTGGTATTCTTTATATGTCACACTATATATGTATACTGTATTAGCAGTAGTGTTTCATATTCCTTTGCCTTGATCCTAAGCATTATTTGTCAGTGTGTTAAATTAAGAATATTGTGCAATAATTTGCCCAGTATGTTCTTTGGTATTACTATGTGCAGTAGATTAACCTTTACCATTAAGTTGTCCGCTATGACAATCTCCATATTTGGTTAGAGCCTTGACTGATTCTTCTGTGCTTTCCATATTTATGGACAGACAATTCTTGACCTATAAGCATTCATTCAGGGACTGAAGTTATAGTGATGCTGGATTAATGGTAGTTACATTTGGTTCTTTCAGGACCTCCAAGGTCATGTGATTGCAATCTGTGCGCTTGACAAATGATTCTCCTTTACAATGCTGTAGTAGTGCCTATGGTCATGCGATCATCATTTTCAACCTACCTTGCTGGCTTCTCCAGAAAGGCAATGGGAAAGCCAGCAGAGAAGGTCAAAAGTTGCTGGTGTAAGTTTCTTCCACCCTTTGTCCCATCCATACAACTTTACTTAGTCCCTATGTTTGCACTCACACATGTCAGGCATTCACATACCCCTGCACACTCTTCCCTACCTGCATCCTAGTGGACTTTCCCTATAGCGTGCTATGTTCTTGCATGCATCACAACTTTATGCACCTTCCCCAACCTGTGTCATGCTCTCCTCACCTTCCCATATTCTTGCCACATCTTCACAACCAAACATCCTCACAGAATTTCTGTTGCTAAATAATATACAGTAGTTGTAAAACATGACCACATCATTTAGCAACAGCAATCCCTATTGCCATTATTAACCAATTCCTACAATCCATGAAGCAACTTTCTGTTGGTTTCCCACAACCAAGTCAGTGAGTAAAGCTGTCAGTGAGTAAAGCTAAGCAGTCATTAGAATAGAATTGAATTGAATTGAATTGAATTGAATTGAATTGAATTGAATTGAATTGAATTCTTTATTGGCCAAGTGCGATTGGACACACAAGGAATTTGTCTTGGTGCAAATTCTCTCAGTGTACATAAAAGAAAAGATACATTCGTCAAGAGTCAAGAATCATAAGGTACAACACTTGATGATAGTCTTAGGGTACAATAAGCAATCAAATCATACTAGGAAACAGTCAATATAAATCATAAGGATACAAGCGACAAAGTTACAGTCATACAGTCACAAGTGAGAGGAGTGATGAGAAGATTAACAGTAAGAGTAGTGCAGACTTTGTAATAGTTGGACAGTGTTGAGGGAATTATTTGTTTAGCAGAGTGATGGCTTTTGGGAAAAAACTGTTCTTGTGTCTAGTTGTTCTGGTGTGCAGTGCTCTATAGCATTGTTTTGAGGATAGGAGTTGAAACAGTTTATGTCAGGGATGTGAGGGGTCTGTAAATATTTTCACAGACCTCTTTTTGACTTGTGCAGTATAAAGGTCCTCAATTGAAGGCAGGTTGGTAGTAATTGTTTCTGCAGTCCTAATTATCTTCTGAAGTCTGGGTCTGTCCTGTTGGGTTGCAGACCCAAACCAGACAGTGATAGAGGTGCAGATGACAGACTCAATCATTCCTCTGTAGAACTGGATCAGCAGCTCCTTGGGCAGTTTGAGCTTTCTGAGTTGGTACAGAAAGAACATTCTTTGTTGTGCTTTTTTGATGACGTTTTTGATGTTAGGCATCCTGTTTAGGTCATGTGATATAGTAGAACCTAGAAATTTGAAGGTGTCTACTGTTGGTACTGTGTTGTCTAGTACTGTAAGAGGTGGTAGTATGGGAGGGTTTCTCCTAAAGTCTACCATCATTTGTATGGTTTTGAGTGTGTTCAGGTCCAGATTGTTCCAGTTATACCACAAGGCAGGTTGTACAACCTCCTGTCTGTATGCAGATTCGTTGTTGTCTTGAATGCAACCAATCAATGTTGTGTCATTAGGATTGGGAGATGTTCAGTATATAATTTTTTTTTATGTCTCTATGTGTATGTCTCTAAGAGCAGTGGCCTTCAAACTGTCTGGCACCAGGGTTTCAGAAGAAAAAATGTCTTCCACAAACCAGGGGGTGAAGGGGATGGTTTCGTATGCAACCTAGATCTTGTGTATGTGGAGATGAAGCTTCACTTTCTCTCTTGCTGCTTGCCCAGCCTGGTTCCTAACAGGCTTTGGACCAGTACTGGTCTGCGATCTGGGGTTTTGGGAGCCCTGCTATCCATATCTTTGTACATATACAAAATATGTATCCATTTATATGTGCTTGTTAACCAAATTAAAAAAAAATCTTCTACTAGTATAAATTCTAGTCAATTTTAGCCGAATATCCCAATTACTGCCATGAACTCTTCCTATTAAAATTTGATGTTTGTGTCTGTGTGTGCATGTCTTTAAATAGGCATACACAAATAATTAGTAAGCTGCCCTTCTGTATAGATAGATCTGGGTGTAAATCTACATTAAATTCTGTGTTTGATTTATGTTTGATTTATCTTTGAACAAAAAAACCTTCCTATAATAGCAGTAATGTAAATTGTACACAGGGCATGAATTTTTATAGACACTATTATTTCTTTAGAATATACATGTTCCTTTTAACCACTGAAACATTGAATACACTTAAATAAAACAAGTGCCTGGAAATAGCTAAATAAAAAGAAAATGCAGCAGCTAAGTAAAGTGTTTCTAATTGACAATATAACTTAAGGAAGATGCAAATTCAGTATCAAAGACTATCATAATTAGATATTTCCTTAGTGGAAGTATCTGAGTTTGCCAACTCCACATATTTTTTAGTCATTTGTCCCAGACTCAAGTTTATCAAAACCATAACTGAAGAGTCATTTGCTACTTCTGGTTTTCAATCATCACTTCTTTTCCTTCTTTCTCGAATTTACATCAGTCAAAGTGTTTAATATCAGTAGAAAATCTTAACTTGGGGAGAGTGGGTGGGCAGCCATAATGCTAGCTTATCCAAGACACAAATGCAATTATGTTTTAATGAGCATGGGGTCTGATTGGCATGATGCTGGCAGGGAAACATGTAAGAAAAAAAAAACTATTTAAGAAAGGAAAGTTGAGAAACACTTTTAAAATGAGAAATGTATTACTTTGGCATGTGGACCAAAAACTTATACTGCTTCAGATAATCTTCTCTCAGGTTCTTTAATACTCAGAACTTTCCAGAAGTGTATATGGAAACAATGAAAATCAGTAAAAATGCGCTTCAGTACTAATGAGATATGATCATTATAAAAAAAACACACTCTGTAATAAATTAACCTGCCAGATTCTTAGACATGGTAAAAGAAAACCATGCTTGTTTATAATTATTGCATTTATTACTTTTTAACCACATTAACATCTTTTTTTTTTTCTGTCCAAAACATGCAGTTGGTTACACTACTGATGATTTACGATTTATCTGGCAATCTGGTGATCCTGTTCAACTGGAGACAATTGCTTTACCCCAGTTTGATATTAAAAAAGAAGATATTGAATATGGCAACTGTACCAAATACTACAAAGGGACCGGTATATATTTTAATAAATTTATCTGTACAATCATTACATTAAATGATGATTTATTCATTTATCTTAACATGAAAGGAATAGGTTATTAAGTGCATAAACTGATTTTGTCTATTGTTGCTTTTGCAGTCATGCTTGATTCAGGAAATCTGATTTGTAATATTTGTTTTAAATTAAAAAAATGTTAGTTATAGATAATGCTTTGTTGTGTTCTGTACTAATAGGTCTTGATAGTTAATACCATTCCAGATTCATGACACATATAAATTACCATCCTCGTCAATATGGAGAGATAGGTTTGTAATAGAAATGTGCTGATTCACAGTCACAACAATATGTCATCAATTCATTAATCATAATAATTCAGTTAATGGCTTCAGCCTCTAGGGAAGAGCAGCAAAATGAAGAAATGATTAAATTGTTAATATTTAATGGAAAAATATTTTTGCCTACAAAGATTTATAAGAACACATAATGGAAGTAAAATCAATTCTTTGTAAACATAAAAATTATATGTTTTATTTATCTTATAATTTTTTTGGGGGGAAATGATTGATAGCACATGAATGTATAAAATTATTGTTTGCTAAGATCTTTTAGCTAACTCAACTCACTTTGTTTAATTGTAAATTTAACGATATATTTTAGCTTAATTAAATTATAAAGCAAATTTAATGCTGCAAAGCCAGAGATGCAGAGCATATACTGATAATTTAAAATATATAAAATATTTTTGAGTCTAATTTAATTCCTTGTAATAGAATGGATATGTCCATTTAGTTTTATTGGCAACAGTGCATTATTAATAATAATTAACTATTATGGTTAGACAAATGAAAACAAGGGCAGTGGCATCTATAACTACTGAACCACTACTAGTGCAAAGCAGGAAGCAGGAGCCGGTTAGGAAGACTTAGAGCACACATGGGAAAGAAGATCTGGAATCTCTAGACTTCTACTTTACAGCAGGGGTGTCTAACCTTGGTAACGTTAAGCCTGGAGGACTTCAACTCCCAGAATTCCCCAGCCAGCAAAGCTGGCTGGGGAATTCTGGGAGTTGAAGTCCTCCAGGCTTAACGTTACCAAGGTTGGACACCCCTGCTTTACAGCCTCAACAATTTAGTACAAGATACTCAACAACTTCATGTGAAATAGGAGTTAATTTTTTCCGGCAATTGAATTCATCATAACAGTAGTGTAGTTGTTTTTTCCTTATGTCAGACATGCTCCAATCTGATCCCTTGTGAAAGAAAAGCCTTTTGACTCCCATTTGGTTAAAGCAAAGGGTTCTTTTCCCAACGATGTTAGTTGCAATAAAGTCAAGCCAGTTGCTAGATGCAAAAATAGATGGAGGTTTGCCCCCAGACCATCTCTGCTTCTGTGACCAGTCTGCTTCCAGCCAACCAGTGATCACCAAGATGTTTTGTGAACTCTCAATATATTTGCAGGTAATCCACATATTTCTCAGGGTGCCTAGCCATGGGACGCTGGTTCAAACAGGATCTGGATTCTCCAGTCCTTATCACGTCTCATTCCCCCCCCCTCCCTATTTCATATCATGTACATACAAAGCTTTATTGCCCTCTCATCCTTCCCCGTTTCATCCTTGCTTCCTTCTTCCCCCTTTCATCCTCCCCCCTTCTTCTTTGAATGGCAACATGCCTTTGAGGCCCCAAGCCAAGCCAGGCAGAACTGACATTCTTCTCCTCTTGACAGAGAAGTCAGTCTTGCAAAAGGAAAAAAGAGAAGGGAAGGGCAGCTTGTCAAACAGCAGCTCGGTGTCCCTCCTTCCCACATCGGAAGCAACCAGTGGATCATCAGCATGGGCTGTGCTCACATGATGCCAGTTATGGGGCCTCTTTCTTTTCAGGGGCGCATCTTCCATCATCCAGAGCTTGGCTGGTGTTTGGATCGAGCCAGGTCGATTTCCACTTCCTCTGCTAGAACGTAACAGCCATGGAGGGCAGAGGAGCCTCTGGAAATGCAGGCGCTGTAGATCTCATCACTTACCCAAATTCGGAAATATCTGATCAGGATGTCTTTTGCATCCTGTCTACCTTGCTGGCACTACTACTGACGCTGGTGCAGGCTGGGCCGTGGGGCCAAGTGCTGGGATGGTTGCAGAGGCAGAGGTCGTTTCCCCCTTGCTTGCCAGGGCTGGAGTTGGCTGGTCAATGGGATGTGCCACCCCTGGCTATGACTTCTCAAGCTTTGAGACTACCCAAAGGCCTCCTCAGGAACTTTATGGCTTGCTGCAACATCCAGTCCTTTGGTTGACGCTTGCGCTGGCTGCCACGGCCCCCATGGGTGAAATGTGACTTTCATGAGTTTCTCTTCCCATGCTTCTTTTTTTCCCAACTCCAAGGAACCATCAGGGTCTTGGTGGGTCTTCCTCTCCCAGCCCTCCAGATAGAGCTAGCTCTCCAGGATGAGGTTTTGAGGATGCTTCCCTCTAGGCCTTAATCTCTTCCTAGCTGCTCCCTTGAGTTGACATTGTTTGCACAGTTCCTGTGATAGAGGCAGTTTCCTCTCCGTGTTGACCACAATTGCAGAGCTGACTTAATGTCAGACCTGCCCCCAATCCAATCCCTTGGGAAAGAAAAGCTTTTGGCTCCATTTGGTTAAAGCAAACGGTTCTTTTACTAAGAATGTTGGTTGCGGTAAAGTCAAGCCAGTTCTGAAATCTACTGCACTTGCTAGATGCAAAAATAGATGTAGGTTTGTCTCCACCCCATCCTTCCCACCATGACCCGTCTGTTTGCAGCCAACCAGAGCTTGCCAAGATTCTGGGGAACTGTGAGATGTTCAGGGGTAATTCGCATATTTCTCAGGGTGCCTGTCCATGAGATGTTGGTACAAACAGGGTCCGGCTGCCCTGGTCTTTGTCATCTTTCATTCCCCCATCGCTATTTCCTATCATACGTCCTTCCCCCTTTCATCCTTCCCCCCTTTTCCCCCTTCCCCCCCTTTAATCCAGTTCACTTCTTTTGATGGTAGGATGCCTGTTGAAGCCCCAAGCCGAGCCAAGGAAGCGCTAACACCTTACCATATCTCTGTCTTCCACAACTAGCTACCATTTTGTATATTTGTTATTTCAGACAATTATTGGAGTGAATAATGGGAAGACACACACGTGCACAATAAATATCTACTACATAAGGGTCATCTACTGCGATTATTTGTAGTGGGTTGAGGAAAAACCCTAATTATATATTTTGTATTGGCAATTTTTTTTCAGAAAACATATTTTAAGAAATAATGGCTCAGCTGTGGCACTACTGGTTCTCCTGTTTGTTTTTATTGTTGTTAGAGTCAAAATATTTCACTCATTCATGCCTTGCTACCATCGTTCTTTCTCCTCTTTTAATTTTACTGCTATAGTAATATAAGTGTTCTTTTTTTTTGTCCCTGGAAAATTTACTAGCTGGCAAGTGCAAAACATATTTGCTGTGCACTCATTTCTGTCAGCCAATTACACATCAACCTTTTACTTTAGAACAAAAGCATCAACTGGCATATCAAAAGAGTACATCCAATGACTTTCTGTTGCTCTTACTTGCAGTATAATCCCAAAATGGAGCCTGATATAACTGAGGTCTCACTGTTATTCATACTTTCAGTTAAATGCAAGTTAGCTGGAGTTTGAGCTGCCAGTACGTCTTTTTCCAAAAAATAAGCTTAATTAGGATAGGCTCGGAATTGGTTAAAGCTTCAGGTAAATTAAAATAAAAAAGTTAAAGTGGCATGCATCAGTAAACCCAAGTGATTTAACTTGCTAAAGTATCTAGAGCTTTGTGTTGTTTTCTCCAAAGGCTATTACACATGTGTAGAAGTGATCTTCACTCTGAGAAGACAAGTTGGCTTTTACATGATGGGTGTCTATGCTCCTACACTACTCATTGTTGTGCTTTCATGGCTATCATTCTGGATCAATCCTGATGCAAGTGCTGCAAGAGTGCCATTGGGTAATCTATGTTTCTGATATTGTTAGCATTACTTAATGTCACATATCCATTTGCAGTTGCCTCAGTAGCAAGACATATCATGGATATGAAAGCAACTGTGTTCTCATAGCATGTTCTTCACTGTCATTCCAATCTTCTCTTTTTCAGTTCCATATTTGTTGCCTCCACTTTTTAAAAGACAAGAACTCTAGCCTTTAAAGCAATTTGTTCCTGTATCTACTCATTATATCACCAGGGACGTATTTGAGTGCAACAGTGAGTAGAAAACTGAAAGGGATATAAATTTTGTCTGGGAGTGGAATAGTGGATTATTAACACCCAAAGTACCAGAAAAATGGTTGTTTTTACAAGATATGATTCTATATAATTATGGGCTTTCAAAATGCTATAATGTTAAATATTGAGTAGAATGATATACAAATAGAATGTTTCATAAAACTCACAGAGAACTTTTCCTCATGTTTATTTTCTCTAATTATGTGTAGAAAACAGACTTAATCCTAGCTAAAAGTGATCTTGGAAACAGCAAGTTGTCTTTTGAGTTCTTGTCATGGCTTTAAATCACTGGCAGCTATCTTATAATAGGGCTGACAATGGTACTTAATATAAAATGTAGATAGAACCTACAATTATTTTAGTTTCTCATGGCAGCTATAAACCTTCCTATAGCAATGTAAGATAAATGGCCCTCCAAAAGAAAAAAAAAATAGACAATTGATATTCTGCTGAAAACAGATTTCAACATTTCTTGATCAATCTGTAAAGTCTTAGAACAGTATTCAAGAGAAATAAGTTTTAGTGGGCTTAGTTTTCATAAATGAAAATGAGAACTAATCCTATTTTTACATTTGCAGTCTGCTAATCCTATTTTTACTCTTTGCTATGTTCAATTTATCAAATTCTTCTTTCAGAAAGAAAATAAAATCCAGTTTGATCATAGCATGTCTTGGCTATTTCTGATACTTCTATATTTTGATTTCAAAGCAAAGTTGCTAGTGCTTCAAGTATTTAGGAGATCAGGTAGACAGACAGACAAAGAGACAGACAGACATATAATAGATAGATGGTAAGTCAAAAGTTAGATCTCATTTGAAATTATGTGATCTGATTCTTTCCATCATTGTGAGATTGAATTTTTCACTGTCAATTGAAGATAAATGGAAACCAGCTGCATTCTCTTCAGATATGTTGGAGAAACGCTAGCTAGTATGTCCCAAAAAATGATGCTGCTGGAACAGGGAAGTCTACCATAGTATGCAGATTTTCAAAACACAATATTATTAGCCCTTAACTGTGAAAGAGAGGCATTTTTAAATAAAATATATAATTTCAAAGATAATAATCTATTTAAACAAACTCTTTAGATTTTTCCATGATGTGCAAAATCAGTAGTCCAAACTTAATTGCTACATTCCCTTCAGGCAAACCTGTACGCCTGTCTGACACTTGAGTTTCCAAGTCACTCCATATTTTATGATATCCTAGAATTCTATTTGATTGACAGCTTGCAAATTTATGTTAAGAAAAAGTTACATCCGCAAAACAATATATATCATGATAGAGTTGCTAGTAACCAAGAGAAACCATTTCCAGCTGTTAGTGCTATATTATGTACTCAAAATGATTATGTCTCAATTTATTTAATCAGTTCCATAACTCACCCTATACATTCATATTCATCTCTGCAACACATGTGGTTCATCAACAACTTCTATTTCCTTTGAGGAAATAGCATCATTTAGAAAGTGGAGCAAAAATGTTTTAAGGTTAGCAAAGTGGAAAATGGTTAGCAGTGCAACAACCTTGTAATTACATAGCATATTGCTGGATTTTTATTTCTCTTAGGCATTTTTTCAGTGCTCAACTTGGCGTCAGAATGTACCACCCTTGCTGCTGAACTCCCCAAAGTGTC
This sequence comes from Notechis scutatus, assembly GCF_049901735.1. NCBI lineage: Eukaryota > Metazoa > Chordata > Lepidosauria > Squamata > Elapidae > Notechis > Notechis scutatus. The sequence continues at coordinate 68,472,074 of NC_142012.1, read as the reverse complement.
TTATGTGAAGGCCTTGGATGTATGGCTGATTGCATGCCTCCTTTTCGGATTTGCTTCACTGGTTGAGTATGCAGTGGTCCAAGTCATGCTGAACAATCCAAAGCGCATTGAAGCTGAGAAAGCGAAGATCGCTAAGGCAGAGCAAGCAGAGGGGAAAGGTGGAAATGCAGCTAAAAAGAACACGGTGAATGGCACGGGCACCCCAGTGCACATCAGTACTCTACAGGTAGGGGCCTTTCTTGGTATCAGTGGTGGGATTCAAAATTTTTTTACCACCGGTTCCGTGGGCGTGACTAGGGGGCGTGGCTAAGGGACATGACCATGTGACTTTTTTTTTTTTGCTTTTTGCAGCAACCCCCCCCCCTGGGTTTTGGGGGCCTTCTGGGCCTCAGGCAAACCTCCTGGAGGAGGGGCATTTTTGGTCGCAGAAGGCTTCCCTAGGGCTCAGGAAAGCAGAAAAACTGAGCCCACGTTTAATATCTTTACAAACGTCCCAAGGTGGTGAACATATACAACTTATTTTCCCCACGGCAACAACAACCCCGTGAGGTGGGTTGGGCTGAGAGGGAGACTGGTCCAAAGTCATCCAACTGGCTTTCTATTAGTAAATTAAACTATACACTATATTATACGCTAATTATTAGGAAAACCATGTAAAATTAGATGCAGTACTAAGAAAATATTTAGGTATAAAAATTGCAATTGCTTAGTTGTGGCTGACAATCAGGAAAATATGTAGTTTAGATAGCATTCAATTTTTTAGGAAAATAACCTGTTCCATGCATAGCTGGAAATTTTTTTTACTTATCTAACACCCTCTAGTGATGCTTTATGGGATCATCAGCATTCATAATATATTATATTTCTCCTGCAAAATACAGTATATATGTAAGGTACTTTTCTGAATTGAACAGATAGATCCATATTTAATGGTGCGTATTAATTTAAAAATATAAATATACTTTACTTCTGAAATACAGACAGTTGTCTTTGTTACAATTTTTCCATTGCCTGGATTTTTGTAGTTCAAACAGAGTTTTCCTAATGTATAAAAAGTATGAGGTTTCTGCATGTACTGTAAGTGTCCATATGATCAAGTTATTTCCCTTTGACGAAATACATCATTTGAAACCAAAGCTTGAAATTATTCCCATTTCTCAGGTCAGCTGAATCTGTGTTTCCATTCTCACCTTATTAGATAAGAAATGTATTTTTATCAGAAAGCAAACTCTTATTTTTTCTTGTCTGTCAACAATGGCTAAATAGAATTGAATCTGCATTTTTCTGGCTAAATCAGCATTATGTTCTTTGTGAGATCTTTGTTATTAATACCTTTCTTGATATCCCTCTTATAGCTAACTATTAGAACTACCCTTCAAGAACTACCCTATTATTTTGAAATAGGATGCAATTCATATTTTTATCATAGTGATACCCAGATATTTTACATTCTTCTCAATCTTAAAAAAATGTTTTTTTCAATCCATTTTGTTTGATCTTTTATTTTCATAGTTTTTCTAACTTCTTGAAACCTGCTAATGCATCAAATTTTCCCCCCACAATCTTTTCATCTTATCTTATGTTTCTCTTCAGTATTTCAAGAGCCAAAATAAACAAAAGAGGAGACAGTCAGCATTCTTTCTTGTTTTGGTTTTGTACTTCACAGTTTTGCTGGATCTCCATTATCAATTATTTGTGTTTTCTATAAAATGCCAATTGATCTTACCCATTTTATAACATTCTCTCCATAATTCAGATCTTCCAAAATCTTGAACAGGAAAGTCCAGTTCAAGTTGTCAAAGGCATTCTTTAACAACTATGAAAATCAATGTGACTGGTTTTTCATATACTATATTTCAAAATGTCCAACATTTAAATGATACTTCTAACATTGTCCTTTAACTATTTTTAGGTAAAAGCTCACAATGATCCTCATGAATAACTTGCAAAATTATTTTCATTCTATCAGCTACAACCATGATGAACAATTTGTAATCATTATTTAATAATAATATTGGCCTCGAGGCAAATGAAATATGAAAAATAAATAAATAGATAAACAAATAAGTTTCTTGTAAAGTCAAATCTTGTTCCTCTTTGTATTAATGCTATATTGGGCTCTTTCCAACTCTCTGGAAACTTTCCTCCCTATAGGATAGAGTGCATAGTATTTTGTAAAGGTTATAAAAGTTCATCCTCAAACCAATTATAATAAGATTATCCATCTGGTCCAGGCATATTTTCTGGTTTAACCTGTTCCCAAAAAGTTGTTGTAGGTCACTTGTAATCTTTTTCTGTTCTTCTGTAATACTTGTAAATTTTGTTTCTTGAAATACCAATCTGTTTTCTCTAAAGGGATGTCACTTCCTTTACATAAGTTAGAATAATATCAATAAAATGATGTTTGTATTGACCAGTAATACAGTATTTTTTCTTGTAAATATCAATTTTTTTCTTTTTTTTTCTTTTTGTAATCCATCTGCTAGCTACTTCCCTGAATTATTTGCAAACTCAAAATATTTTTGCTTTATATAATTTATTATGGATTTAATTTTATCCTGTCTGTGTCTCTGAGGAATAGTATTTTAAAGAATGGTGCCCACTGTGGAGAAGTGCTCTAGCTAGACTATTCCCAATAGAAGGACAGTATCTAATGTTCCTTCTTTGATTCTTTTTTTTTTTAACATACTGAGTTTCCATTTTTACTGAGCTCCTCATCATGAATTCAAGATTTACTTTCAGGGTAGCTAGTGCTAGTAATGCTTTTTCCATTTATTACAATGATATAATATAAATAAACTATCAGAAATACTATCCTCCTATACTAAATTCTAATTTAGTCTTTTTTCATGAAATTAGATATTGGAGATAGATTTGGAAGTGATAAATAAAAGACTGAATGAGATAATGGAGGATAAAAGGTGATGATGGGATATAATGAAATGTATGGTAAGGGATGAAATGAATTTTTTTCTAATGGGTTTCAATTCTCACAGTATAAAGAAAGACCTGAGTTTCTTGTAACACTACATATATTAACTAGGTCATTAATGCAAAAGATCTGTGTCACATGTAACTATTGCTGTGTAAATTTCACCATTTATAAGTAACTCAGTCTCTCACATTTCCTTTCACTATTTATCCTTTGTCTGCTCTCTGATAACTCTGTGTCTGTGTTTCTCTGTGTATATAATACTTTTTATTACATAAACAATAAATGCATCAGTAAAACAATACATGCATCAGTTGAAGTGGATTGTTGTCTATGAAAATTTAGGCAATATTAAAATGTCTGTTCTGGCTGCTTTTTATTAATCTGTATTACCACTAATTTGGTTTGTGTGGTGTTACTATAGTACTGCATACAAACAAATGAGATAGATTTTCCAAGATTCAAGACTCATTTGAAGAGCAGGTGGACATTTTGATTAGGCAATCCTCTGTATAACTCTATTTCATGTGCCATTTATAACCATTTCTAGAACAAGAGTACTCATTCACAATCACTCAGGCATTGCTCATCTCTCCATTGGGCTTTTGCAACTCATTCTACATGGCACCATTCTTGATAATTGCCCCAAAGTTACAGAAGGTCTAGAATGTAGCAGTTCAAGTAGTTTTCTCATTTTGCCTGAGAAACACCAATATTGATTACCAGTTGATGTCTGTGTTCAATTCAAGATGATAGTTGTCATGTTTAAAATCTTATACGGGTCAAGAACTGGTTATCTACAGGATCATATTCAAGCCACATTCTTCAGGTGGTGCCCCAGACAACAAGGCATATGCTATTCTTTCTTGGGGTAGTGTTCCACATGAGCACTGGCATTCAGGAAAGTTGCCATGACCTAGTTCCTCCAGAAAGCCTTTGAAGATTAAGAATATAGTAGTTTCCCTTCCCTAAGTACAGTAAGTGATTGTTGATCTTGGATTTATGGGTTATTTATTGTTTTTTCTTCCTTTTAATGCTCTCTATTTTATTCTATATTATTGGAAGCTGATCAGAACCTCATTTGGGAAGGGGAGAACTTTGCCACATATAAATTGGAAAACAAATATATCTTGAAGAGCTGTGGCAGAGCAGTGGTTAGAATGCAGTATTGCAGGCCACTGCTTACTGCCAGGAATTTGATTCTCAAGGTTGACTTAGGTCTCCATCCTTCCAAGGTTGGTGAAATGAGGTCCCAGATGGTTGGGAGCAATATGCTAACTCTGTAAACCACTTAGAGAAGGCAATAAAGCACTATTGAGTATGTACATAGAGTATGTACATACTCTTTCTCTCTACATTAAAGTTATGTTTACTTTGTTTATATAGATCCACTCAGATGGATCTACACAATATATAAACAGAATTTCTAATTAGGTTGTACTTCTAAATGATATTTTTGTAAGAGTTGAACAAGATCTTTATATGTTACAGAGGTGTGATAACTGGGGATTGCTATTTTAACAATGCATTAACTGGTATACATCTTTTTCACTTATAAAATTAATAAGATGCAACGCCTTGCTTCATTGAATATGATTTACAGATATTTCTTTGCTGAAAATGATGCAGGGAATGTTATTCCTCGCTGTGTTTTTAACCCTAAACATGGCATACTCACATCTAGCCAAAGAATGAATAAAAATATAAAGGTCTGACTACTTGTACTCTTTATGATGGAGGTTGAGAGCAAAAAGGGTAACAAAAGGTTCTCAAGATAAGCTATGATTAGAAAGCTACAGGGAAGAACAGGGAAAAAGATAGTGAAAGTAGCATAATTGCAAAAAAAGGAAAAAGAAAAAAAGATTCGTTTTCAAAAGGCCTAAAAGAGCTCGTTTAATTTAAAAGATTGATTAATCCCGCAGCATAACGAATGGAAAGGAGATGTGAGGAAAATAGTCACGGCTACAAAAGTGAAGTATAAAAAAGATGTTTGGTAATATGATGTAGTATGAAAGGCTATGATGAGGAGAAGTACATATATAATACTGATTGTTGCAAAGAATTAAGAATTACTAAAAATGTGTGTTGTGTAAATAAAAGGCACAATGTTCAAAACAGATATTTGATGATCTGCATACACTCAGAACTCCTGAAAATAAGAAAGTAAGTGTATTTTCCATTTTTGATTTAGAAAAAGTAATCATGGAGTAGTTGATTGATTGTTGAATGCAGCAAGAGTAGTATATAATGGAAATAAAGTTTGTGTGGACAGAAATATTTAGCAATTGTTTTAACATTGATCTGAGTGTGCAAGTAGGATGTGTGATGTTTCCTTGGTTATTTAATATCTTTATATATAATTGTATAAGGGATACTTGCAGTGATAGAAGAGAGAGCATGTTGGTTTGAGACATGAGTGGACATGTAATCTTGTATGCAGGTTATTCTGTGCTATTGACTGAGAACTGAGATGATTTGCAATAAATGTTAAATAGATTGTATACCACAACAAGGAGTATTAACAGATGGTGAGATTCAAATAATTTAACAATCAGTTCTCTGTCCTAATGACTGGGTGGGAATGTGACTGGGTAGGCATGGCCAACTTGATTGGTTTCACCCTTAGGAAATTTCTCCTTAGTCCAACTCACAATAAAATAGCATAATAAAATAGCACTGTTCCAATATTTAGAATAGAATAGAATAACAGAGTTGGAAAGGACCTTGGAGGTCTTTAATCCAACCTCCTGCTTAGGCAGGAAACCCTACACCACTTCAGACAAATGGTTATCCAATCTCTTCTTAAAAACTTCCAGTGTTGGAGCATTTACAACTTCTGGAGGCAAGTTGTTCCACTGATTAATTGTTCTGACAGGAAATTTGAGGTGGTCCTACAAAAACGAGGGAGTCAGTCTATTTTCCAAAGCACCAAAAGGCACAACAAGAAACAATGGATGGAAACTAACCAAGGAGAGAAGCAACCTAAGACTAAGGAGAAATTTCCTAAGGGTGTGACCAATCACCCAAGGGTGTGACCAATCACCCAAGCTTGTCTTCAGAAGTTGTGGGTGCTTCATCATTAGAGGTTTTCAAAAAGAGTGAGGGAAGTACACCCCAAAAGGACAGTGCCAGAAACCACTAAAACAATGCAGAAAACTTAAAACAGCCATTCCTCTAAAAAAAAGTCAAGCCCAAAGCAAATGCAACAGCTGAGAGAGAAACTAGGAGCAGGCTAATTGAAAGCCTGGGCATGCTGCCAAAGGCCATTAAACCTTCCAACTCTGTTATTCTATGTTCTCTATGTTCTAAATTGGGTGCTTCATAGCAGAAGCAATACAGCTGGTTGGACCATACATGCATTAAATTCACAGCCTGTATGATCAAGCTGCATCATTGTCCCTTCCTGTATCTTTTTCCCCAGGAAGAAACAAGAAGTAGCCAACACTGCAGCAGCTATAAAAGATATTGGAGAACTCTAGGGAGTATCAGCTGATCACAGAAGTGTTACTTAATACTCTTTATAATGAAAAGGAATCTTATCCTTCTTCCTGAAGGAAAAAGGTTAATCCCATCCCTAGATGGGTGATTGATGGGTTTCCCTGTCCTAATCCTGTCAGTTTCTGTTATTTATTGACTTCATTCAGCTTGTGTCGGCTGCATTCCAGCTGCAACTGTTAAGTGGTTCTTGGTTGTCTGCCCTGAGCTATTAACTGAAGGGAAAGGAGGGAGGGAGAGAGAGAGAGAACCTCTCTTGCACTTTATTTTTAATTGGCTTTCCAAACTGCATAAGCAATTAACTAATGGTTCAGGTGAACAGGTGAGAACCAGCTAAATCCCATCTGTGAGTATGAATCTGAAAAATAATGTATAAAAGTCTAAAGTACCTTGTTTAATAGATACAATGGAATTAATAATTGCTGATTATATATAAATTTCAAAAAAAAACTAGTATAGGTAACTTAATTTAGCTGGATATTAATAACAGATGGAAAGACAGGTGGAGAATTTTTATGATATGATATGTATTAAAATACTGAGAAATATATCATCTTGGTGAGGAAAAAATATCAAACTAGAGTGCATTTTGTATACTTTGACATATGTAGGTGAGGGTTGGATATGTTAGGATAAACATAAAAGTTAAACATTAAACACAATAGAAATGGGTTATTTAATAAATATGTTTCTTGAAACAGGAAATTAAACCAGAAAATGATGGAAGTTTCAATAAATATGTATAGAATACAAAAGTATATGACCAGTATGAAGAAATCCATATATTTCTTCATACTGGTCATATACTTTTGTATTCTGTTCATATAGAAAGAATTAATAATAATCAAACTGCAAAACAAATCTATGATGGAAATTTAGTGGAGAAGAAAAAAGGGAAGACTGAGAAAGGCATGGTTGGATGAAATTCATATAATAAAATGTATATATGAAGTGGTATATGAATACAACATAAGCAAGGATTATTTTCGATGATAAAAAGTTGGAGGAATGAGGAATGATATAAACCAAGTTTAGTTATATCTGATTTTCTGATTACACTCCATTAATTTATTTGGCTTTGGTTCCATTCTGTGTAAAATCGCTGGCCGCAAAAGGGAACATTGTGTTGTATTTGTATGTCTGTATTTAAAGTGCTAATAAAAATGTGAGCTGAAACAACAGTGTTAGTAATTTTGACATAATGAATGGCAAGAAATGAAAACAAAGCTGCTGCCAATATATGATTGTAGAGAAGATTTGCATTGTTAGCTTTTTCAAAGCCAGAAAATATATATTTTATCATGATAATTATGGGTAATATCCAATTATCTAAGACTGAATTGATTATCTGCTCAAACAATAACTTGGGCATGTAATGAAGAAATGTATAAAATGAGTTTCTCCATATGTAATAATATGTAGAGAATAGCAATAGCATTTAGACTTATATACCGCTTGTGTATGTGCTGGTTTTGCTTCTACTATTGATTGCTAACAGTGTGTATTTGTGCTGTGGATAGAATCCAACATTGTGAAACAATATGCAATATATTTGTACAATGCGACTTCCATCTTTTTTCCTTCTACATCCATTTAAAATATGTTCTGAAAGTGAACTTTATGGAATAATTTTTGAATGCATGGGGTATGAAGGAAGCTGAAAAATTAAGAAAAAAAAATGCTCTCATTATTCCATGACAGAGTATTTCAGTTAACAGAAAAATAGGTATTTTTCAATCTATTATCCATTTTACATATTTAACATTTATCTTTCATTATTTATGCAGTTTCCGTTCCCTTTTCATTAATATTACTGAAAATGTAATGGTTTTTTTTTCAAATCCATGCTGTAATTCTTTGACTGATAAACATAATTGTTAGTCAAACTGAGTACTTGAGACTTTATTAACATGAAATTTAATTAGTTTTATGCTAACAGAACTCTTGCCTGCTTGATAATGATGATTTAGTACAACCAGGATAATATATCCTGGTATAATATATCCTGGTAGGAATATAACCAGGAAGACCATGTTGGATGGAATCTGAACGGAGATGAAAATTTATTTAAAGCATTTGTGTAACACATTTAATAATCTAATTTATATCCGTTTATAAAGCACATTTAAAACAGGGGTCTCCAACCTTGGCAACTTTAAGCCTGGCGGACTTCAACTCCCAGAATTCCCCAGCCAGCTTTGCAACCAGGATAATATATTCTGGTAGCTTTGCTGGCTGGGGAATTCTGGGAGTTGAAGTCCGCGAGGCTTAAAGCTGCCAAGGTTGGAGACTCCTGTTCTAAAAGACAAATTATTTCATTGAGAAATATTTTAAGTTACAGTATAGAAACAAGATGAAAATCCCGTCTGTGAAGCACTCATCTTTGGTAGGAACCCAGTCTGAGCTGCAGGTAATGTTGGAATTCCCTCAGTTATACGTGCATGTACTGGAGAATTTCAATCACCATATATCTGTATGACAGGGTCAAGGAGGTCCCAGAATGTCATAGTCTCCAGTGCAACAGTGAGGCTCCCAGGTAACCATGCTCTCAGGTAACCATGAGTATGAGCCACGCAGATAGAAAATATTGGATCAGATTTTTGCTTCAGAAAAGTTATATCCTCTGAATGGGAAAGCAATTGGTGGTGCAGAAAGCAATTAGAATGCAATACTGTGGGGCTAACTCACTGCTCACTCCAGTAGTTTGATTCTGAACTGCTCAAGGTTAACTCAGCCTTCTACCCTTCTGAGGTCAGTAAAATTTAAGACCTCGATTATTGGGCCTAATAGGCTGACCCTTTAAAATGCTTAGAATGGGCTGTAAAGCACTATGAAGTGGCATATAAGTCTACGTGCTATTGCTATTCCAATAAGTACAAACTGAGTCTTAGAGCAGAGAAGTACCATGAGTGATAAAGCTTTTCTCTAAGAGTCACTTTCTGTTTGTAGATGTCACGATACTCTTTAGTTTATTGAGTTTCAAGAGATGAAGAGAAACAAACAATGCCAACAACGCTAGCTGAGAGACAAAAGTGAATCTGAATTTGAGTAAGAACTCCGTATTTGATCCTTCAGTTTGGCAGTAAGGGTGATGAAGTGTTTTTTTCACTCTGTATCAGTGATGGTGGTTAAAGTTATTTTGACCTTTTAAAGCAAGAACTTGACTTCTGCAATGTTCTGGAAGGATCCTTGGCTGACGACATGATTCAGATTTGGCAGTCTTGATTCCTTGTGGGCAAGGTCTGAAATAGTGTCCTGGACAGTGTCTTGTGCTGTCATCTGGATTCTTTTCAGTCTATTGGTTCTCATGAAGTGGTTAAAGCAATCTCTAGCAGTGAGCTTGCCATTTGTGTGTCAGGGGTTATACCCCTATTCCTCCTTTGGATTCTTTAGGAGTGAGACACATCTGGATTTGGGAAGCAGTCAGTGCCTAAGTGGTGAAAAGAGTTTGTGAGTGTAAAGAGGCTTTGATGCACTAGCTTTTAAAGAGGCCTTTAGACAATACCAACCAATCATAAACTTTCCTTTTTAGGAAAAGCTGATGAGATAATGTGACTTCAGCTGTGGAGCCCTTAAGAGGGAACCCCTTTCATGCACAATATTCAGATCTGATGAAAATTAAAACAGCATCAGCTGCTCTGGTAGATTAACTATGTCAGGACCTAGATGGTGTAGAGTACGTTTTCTAGCCTTTCTTGATCTCTTACTGGCATTTAGAACTATAGATCATAGTATTCTTTTTGACTCTCATACAAGGGCTGAATATGCCGCTTGCCTTGATCCCCTTTCTTACTCAGTAGGCTATTCAAATTAGTGACAGATTCAGTTTCTCATTCATCCGAGCATATACATATCTTTTTAATATCTTCATGATTCCATTGGAAGAGCTTATACTTTTTTCAGGATCATTATGAGTTGTATGCTAACATCTGGGCCAAGCTGTATCATGGAAGACTTGACACAGTGTTTAGAACAGGGGTCTCAAACACAATTTACCTGGGAGCCGCTGGAGGCAGAGGCTGGGTGAGGCTGGGCCGCATAATATTATACTTTATATTATACTTTATATTAAATTATACACTAATATTATACTTTCATATCATGGTGGGAGCCACAGGATATAGTTCTGCGGGCCGCAATTGGTCCGCGGGCCGCGAGAATGAGACCTCTGGTTTAGAAGATGTGGAAATCTAGAAGGGACAAAACAAATTAAACCCTAAAAAGTTGGTGTAGCTGTTAATCTTTATGCAAGAATACTGCTCTAGTTATAATTTAGAATGATGTTGCATCCCAGCTGAAAAAGCAAGTGTGATTTGGTTGTCCTCCTTGACATATCTACTGATTTAAAGAGGACTGAGGCTGTGGCCAGGAGAGTTCAAAATGCAGCTGCCTGCATGGTGCAAGGGAAACTATTTTGGTTATATTATCCTTACATTGTGAGTACTGCATTGGTTAATTATCATGCTTCCAGGGACCATTCAAAGTGTCATTTTTTGACCTTTAAAACGCTACTTGGTTTCACCTCTAGCTACATTTAAGACTGCCTTCTCCATATAGAAGCAGCCCATCATGTGGAAATTTAATTTGGTGAGGCCTGGACCAATATTTTGAATTTATGGTCTCCCACATATAGAATAGCTTCTCCCACTCAGCACTTCTTGAAGCTAGACAAACTCTGACTCTAACAGCGTTCTGCAAAGCACTGTAAATGTAATTATTCAATAGGACTTAGAGACTTAAGAGTTCATATTTTGTTGCATCTACAACTATGTCTGGGAATGATGTCATTGAATTTCTTTAATTTTATGGTAATATCATAAATGTTTACATTTTATTATGGTATGTTTTATTATTATAAACATAATTTTTTATAACCAAAAATATAAAATTCAATTACAATAATTGATTGAAACAAATAAAATGAAAACACGGAAGGTTGGCATTTGAATATTAGAATAAAGCAATAACTGATATAATTACAGGGTCCTAGTAACAATAGATACTAGTTAAATTAAAATTCATCCTATAGCTAATACCTAATCCATATGGAATTAATTTTATGTTCACATGTCCCAAATGTGTTATGAAATGCTTCAACAACTCACAACTTCTCCTGCACTGTTTCTATAGGTGGGGGAGACCCGATGCAAAAAAGTTTGCACCTCCAAATCTGACCTGAGATCCAATGATTTCAGCATTGTTGGAAGCTTGCCAAGAGATTTTGAATTGTCAAATTATGACTGTTATGGAAAACCCATTGAGGTCAACAATGGTCTTGGGAAGTCTCAGGCAAAGAACAACAAGAAGCCGCCTCCTCCCAAACCTGTCATCCCATCAGAAGCAAAGCGAATTGATCTTTATGCAAGAGCACTGTTTCCATTTTCCTTCCTCTTCTTCAATGTCATATACTGGTCTGTCTATTTATGATAATCCCCCTTTTTTTAAAAAAAGAAAAAAAGAATGTGCAATATACACCATTTCATTACATCATGAAAGGCCACCTTGCAACAACTATTTGCATTTGCAAAAATATATACTGAATATTAGAAGCCAAATGTGACTATAATGGGTAAGGGAAAAGAGAATCGTGATTTTGAATGAAAGCATGACACTGCAATGTCTGTGCTTGATCAACTGTTGTATATAAATGTACAGCATACACATCTTGCTTTAGGAGTATATGAAAGACAATGCATATTACATATTGGACAACGCTCCCTTGTGACATAATCAAGAATTCAAGTGTTTCTGACAATGAAATTGAAGTGCACGCTAAGTATCAGTAAGATCAATATTCTAGTATATGTAGTATTTTTTTTTTTTTTAAAAAAACTCCTTATGACTTTCAAGGAAAATACCCATTTTTCTTGTATAAAGTTAAATGGCACTGTGAAAGAACAAGCTGATGTTGTAATTCAAATGTGTAGACTTTGTAAGTGAACAAATTATATATTACGCTGATCTTGTCTATGTGAAAAATAAAGATCAGAGAATTACTCATTTTGCAAAATCATGTCATTTGTCAAAATCACACGGTTCCATCATAATATTTGATGAAATATGCTGCTTATCTTCATGTTTGAAGATGTTTGGGTCTGAAAACTTCATTTCTATGAGTATAACCAGTAAACCTAGTCAAATAAACTCCAAAACTGAAGATACGCTAGTACTTGACAGCAGGAAGGCTTCTATAGGGCAGTATGAATGCTAAATAGGACAAGGGAAAGGAAAACAATCTGAAAAATACTAAAATGTTGTTATTAATACTTCCATAGAATATATTCAAAGTAGTACTGGTATTTTAATGATAGCTATCCATAAAGGTATATTCTCAATACACTCAATTACTCAATTACTTGAATTTCACACAAATAACATAGACATACCACAGTCACGCAGTTTTACTGATCTGCTTCTTTATATATCAACACTCATACCCAGCAAGAATTTGAGAAATCAAAATCAAAGATTTATATCTATTCATAGAGATAATACGGCCTGTTTTTTCTTGTCATCGCCACTTATTGTATCCTATGACTATCATTAAGTGTTGTACCTTATGATTCTTGACTCTTGACGAATGTACCTTTTCTTTTATGTACACTGAGAGCATTTGCACCAAGTTTGTGTTTCCAATCACTCTTGGCCAATAAAGAATTCGAATTCTTATATCCTCAAAAACACGGAAAGAGAGGACGCATAACCCTGCATTCCACATAGATAGAGTGGCATCCATGAACATACAAAAGCTTCTAAAGATACAAACTATAAATCTGTACAGAGGGGGAAAAAATCATTAAGGAAAGGACCTAGGAGATACAACAAGACAACTACAGACGCACACAGTTAATCTAATACTCAGTGGATCATATATAACAAGATCAGGATTTTAAGTGTCACGTGTTTGCGCATCTGTTAAAAGCTGTAGTGGAAGAGGAAACTCCTAAGACTCGATAAAATAAAAAATGAAAACATAATAATTCAGGTACACAGCCAAAGAAATAGCAGCATCTCTTGGGGCAACTCTTAATACCTAAACACTGAAATAAAAGAGTACAGAATTTGAAATATCATTCTAGCCTAGATAGAAAATCGAACAGTTTATCTGCTTAATCACTCTAGAATCATTTCAAGGAATTATATGTTAGAGTAGGAGTTCCTAAAGGTTTTGCCATCAGGCCCAATCTTTAATCTTAGTTAGGGGTACACACACACATACCCCTAAAAAACCCACACAACAAAACGAACACCAATGAACAATGAAACTTTAGGAAAGGTGGATTATTGTTAAAAATGCATCTAAAAGGTTCTTAACAGCTCCCCTGGACTCTAACTGTACCTCCTCAAGAGAGGTACACCTCACAGTTTGGGAAACTGTCAGAGTGTAATGACACACTAATTCATGACATGATCAATCCGGACCACTAATTTCTGCATTAATTAATCCCTCTATTGGCCCATTGTTTTCTTAGGTAACTTAATCATCCTTCAGTTGACTTAATAAACCTAAAAGGATGCTACCGGATTGGCCAGGATTAATTGCCTATTCTCATTCGTCCTTACTGTCCAGCATCTCTTTTTCACTTACTCCAATTTAGTTACTTCGTACAGCACTTATATTAACCATACTTTCAACCCCTTTTCATCATAGCAGAGATGGAAATTCTTCTTTCTTATGTGCTAATCTGGATCCCAGTTTGGGTTTATCTGCCCCATAAAGTTTTAATATTGTCCCATTTTCTCCCTCAAAGTTATTTGTTTTTGGTTTATTTTTAATATTCACAACAGCTAAGTATTGGCTATCAACTTCAACATTAAAATTCAATTGAAAAAAAATCCAATAGGGATATTACATATACCTTTATAGGATAGTTCCTGATTCAGCATTCTCAAGATGTTTTGTACAAGAAGTCCCATCGTTCATTTCCTCTGTAAGTTATAGGCATTACAGTGGATGCCTAGTTAAAGAAAGTCGGTGTAACTTTTCTGCCAGCCAATCTTCAGTATAGGATTGTGCCCTTAGAATGTCATCTGTAGCAATGTACAATCTGTAATCTCAAAGTATACTATGCAATTTTAATGTCTCTATTTAGTGACCAACCATATAATCTGAAACCGAACTCCATATTTTCCAGAGCCATAAAAATAAGCCTTAACAATTAAAATAAGTGCAACAAGCAACCCACATGGTTGTCCTTCCTTTAGTTTGCCGCACCAAAATTGTACAGTAAAAATATATATCAGTTTTTGAAAGAATGCTTTGAACCCTACAGAGTTTTTAAGATCAGCAGTTTCAGCTATAACCACACATAAAATACAGTTACCTGGACATTTGACAGTAAGATGACTCCAGTTATCTCCTTGAATACATATTTGTGGAATCTTTCACCTTAGTTAAAGTGATGCTGCTGAAATAATGATGCTTCTAAGGTGGAAGGACTGTAGCTTTGCCAATGATGGCCTGGGGGTTAAGAGAAGCTTCTGCAACAAGGTGGACATTTACCGCCAAAGAAATGGCCAGTTATGGGGCAACTTGAAAATGGATTCCTTCTTTAGAAACCACTTTGTTAGGTTACAAGAGTCCCATTCTGGCCATTTTTCTTTCCAAAATCATGCAGATGCTATTTTTGTCCTCAAGTGACTGGGAATATGAATACATTTTCTTCATAAAATCTTTCTGTAGCTTTCCTGGATTCTCATGCTTCAGGTACATCTGTAGGAAAAGCAACATGAGTTTTCTTTCCATGGACTTTTTCAGAGAGGGAACAATATCACCAAGTGAACATGAACACGAATAAGAGGAATGTCTAAGACAGTGGCCCCCAACCTTTTTTGTGCCACGGCCCAGACCGGCATCACAAAATATCCGCGGCCCGGTACCGGCATCAGCACGCATGACAAGGCAAGGCGAGCCAAGCGACTGGCCAGCCAGCCGTCCCCCGCTTCTCCCCGCCACCTTCAACTCCTCCTTTGTACCTTTGTCGATGGGCTTCGGGATGGCTTCGGGACGATCGCTCGGCTCGCCTTGCCTTGGGTGCTGAAAGAATACTCGCGCCTTAGTTTCATTCGAAGCCG